>NC_087181.1:5259618-5334618 GCF_035594125.1 Scylla paramamosain
TGAGGATGGCAATGCTGTGGTGGTCTTTTTCAATCCCTTTTTCTTCTGGAATGAGGGCAGTGTGAGGTAATTGCCAATCATTTTGGAATTTTGGCATGTGGAAGGCAGGGACTATGGGGCAGGGTGGGATATGGAAGGCAGGAACTGTTGGGCAGGCTGGGATGTGGAAGACAAACTGTGGGGCAGGCTGTAAGGTTTTCTCCAACACCACTGGTCGCTTTTCTCCCAATTTGGTAATGAAGATGTCCCTCAAAAAGGTAAGAAACACCACCTCAGTGATCCACCCATTTGGAGTTTTTTTTTGGTAAAAAGCCTCTTCAAACCTTTCCAACACATTGAAGCGAAGATCCCTGGTGTAGGGGAAGATCAGCAGCGGTGGAAGGTACTGCCCCATGGCAAAGGAGAAGGCCAACATTGTCACCTGCTGCCGTGTGCCACTTGTGATGGAGTAGAGGAGTTTAGCTCCTGTCTTACTGATGATTTTCCTTTTTCTCTGGAGAAATGTTAAAACCACTTTCATCAGCATTAAAGATCCTGTCAGGAGAGCTCAACAAAGTGGGATCGATGGTGTCCAGGTAATGTTTCATTTGCTGAAACCATTCACCTAGAGCATCCTTTGTTATGACTGCTCTCTCACAGCCAGGTGGTTGCCCCATTCTTTTCTGTATCTCTAGGTGCCTCTTGAAAAAGGCTTGCATCCAGTCCTTTCCAGGGCAGTTGTCTTTGAAGACAGTCTTTGCTCTCCTAGCTTCAAGGCTGATCCACCATGTCCTTGAGGTCGACTTTGGTTCGTCAAAAACCTTGTTGAGACACCTCAACTAGACAGTCTACCAGCTTCTTCTCCTCCTTTAACAGTACTGTTTTGGAAGCAGCTTGCTTAGATCTTCTGCCTCTAACCTTGTCCCCAAGAGTGGCGTAGGGGATCCTAAAATCTTTGGAGGCACCATTCAAGGGCATCTGTTTGGACCTCACCAGCTCCACAGCTCTCTCCACTTGCTCCTGTGTGTAGCGTTGGGTTGATGCCATTTCAGCAAAGACTGTTGAAAAGGTGCAGAGCAAGAATGCAATTTAACATGTATGCTTCAATATAATACTTCCTCTTTCTTTTTTTCCCAAAATTATTATCCTTTCCTGTCATTTTCTGCTTTTCAAGTCAAAACTGCTTGTGTGTAGAAACTCGTTTATGTTTTCCACAATAACATAAAACATATTGAAAACGCAGATAATCTAGAAGGAGAAGACAAAAATAAAGTAAGCACACTAGCCTGATAATGCCCTACCCTGGTTGGCGCACTACACACTAAGGGCATTTATGGCATTTATGTGCTACCCCACACAATCCCTTATTTGTTGAGGCTAGACATGTTTATCCTCAACCATTTGACAATCATGCATTATAACAATAAATTCATTGACAAGCTATGTTAGTTTTGTATCAAAATAGGTGGCAGTGACTAACACTGACATTCATGTGTGCTATCGAAACAGTTAGCGGAACTCCACCTACCTCAGTTACGGTGGAAGACACAATGCTTTGTTCTCTCTGGTGCACACAGAACAGTGGAAGGGTACTGGCGGGAAAATTTGAACTTAGTCCCGTCATTTCCACTCTGTTTATGTGTTATGGAACTTTAAGCGGGATTTAGTGCACAGACCCTCCAGTACTCTATCTTTCTTATTATTGCTTTGTTTTTATTCGTATTATTGTCATTGTTCTGCTTTTTATTAGTTATCTATTATGTCTCAATCTTCTCTATGTTTTTATTATTCTTCTTCTTCTCCTTCTTCCTCTTCTTCTTATTCTTATTCTTTTATTGTAATTATTATATTTTATTATTATTATCACTATGATTCCAAAATGTTGTTTAGAAAACTCTTCAAATGTCGAATCTGTTGCTGATAGCCAAGGAACTCTCTCTCCTTGCTGATAGCCCAGCACGCACCATGATGACACACACGTGCACACACACACACACACACACACACACACACACACACACACACACACACACACACACACACACACACACACACTATTGTTATTATTGTTGTTGTCATCGTTATGCTCATACAGAGTGGAAAGAAACCAACATTGGTTTGGAGGTTCAGCTATGTGGTTTGTTATCAATTACTACAAAAGTATGGCCAGCCAGTGTGTCTATATAGAGTCCACCATGACCCAGCGAAGATATGCTTGGCACGTGTCATTTGCTGGCTAGGTGCAACACCATTATCTGCAGTCCTTTCCTATCCAACCACCTACTGGCACTGTCAAAAAGACAAAAGTCATGCCCATGACAAAAGTCATACTCACCATCCAAACTGATTTTTTTTTTTTTCTCTCTCTGTTTCTGCATTGTCTTATTGCTGACTCTTGCCCAGCTAAACTCTCCAGCAGCAGGTAATCCCCACCGTCAGCAGGATATTTTCCTCTGCTCAGTTTTTCCTCAGGTTGGGACTCTGGTACCACAGCAGAAACCTCTCGGAGGCTTCTCCAGCCACCCCACTCTCTCTCTCTCTCTCTCTCTCTCTCTCTCTCTCTCTCTCTCTCTCTCTCTCTCTCTCTCTCTCTCTCTCTCTCTCTCTCTCTCTCTCTCTCTCTCTCTCTCTCTCTCTCTCTCTCTCTCTCTCTCTCTCTCTCTCTCTCTCTCTCTCTCTCTCTCTCTCTCTCTCTCTCTCTCTCTCAGCAGAGAGTCCTCACAGCCAGCTACCTCCTGGATCCTTTTTAGGCCAGCACCCTGGCCTCCAGCAGACACCTTACAGGTTGTCTGACTTCTTAGGCACAAGATCCATGGGCACAAACAAGACTAATACCTTTTACAAGTTCAAGGAAGGGATGAGCATGTCTCACTACACCCATTCACATTTATTCATGTACTTTATATATATATATATATATATATATATATATATATATATATATATATATATATATATATATATATATATATATATATATATATATATATATATATATATATATATATATATATATATATATATATATATATATATATATATATATATATATATATATATATATATATATATATATATATATATATATATATATATATATATATATATATATATATATATATATATATATATATATATATATATATATATATATATATATATATATATATATATATATATATATATATATATATATATAAACATTTATTAATAGCCAATAAAGTCAGTACATAATATGTTTTATGTATACATTAATATTAGGCCAGCCTTTTTATAAGCATAAGGTTTTCAAGCACAAAATAATAAAAATCTTAATAATAACAAACAATAATAATAATAATAGAAACAATAATGGTTGAGAAAAATTAATGAAGTATTAAACATACAAATTACAGACTACTAAACACAACTAGAATTTATAATGAAAGTAGAATATAAACTAAAAGAAACAAAGCAAAATCAATACACAATAATAGACAAAAAATAATAATGAATAAATAAATAAATGAATATATAAACAGGAAAAGAAAAACACACAATGTACTCGTAGAACAAATTTAATACGATACAACACACAGTACTATATAAGGAGGAAAGATGATATTAGGTTGAACTGAAGGAAAAAAAGGCAATCTTGTCATATAAGAATTAATAAGAATCCAACAGATGACACTTAAGTTTGTTTTTAAAATTGTAGAGAGAGGGAGCATTCTTAATATACTGAGGAAGAGAATTCCATATTAAAGGTCCTAAGTACATGGTAGAGTGTTGGAAGAGTGTAAAGCGATGGGATGGAAGGCAAAGCTGTTCTCTATGTCATGTAGGATATTTATAAAAAGGAAGTGAGGCACTGATCTGATTTTTGTACATACAATTTGCAATTGAAAGTTTAGTTATATCTTGCAGTTTAAGAATTTTTGTGTTTTTAAATAGAGGAGTGGTGTATTCGAGATAAGAACTTTTTGTGATAATTCTGATGATTTTCTTATGTAGTCTGTCCAGGCATGTCAGATGGGTGGCATAAGTGGTACTCCAAATAGGTTTTCAAACATCAGCTGCACTTTCTTATATACACAAACACAAACACACACACACACACACACACACACACACACACACACACACACACACACACACACACACACACACACACACAAGAAGAGTAAAAGGAAATTATGTGTTGAATGTGTAAGGTTGAGTGGAGCAGAAGAGGAAAAGGATCTTGGTGTTACAGTGACTGGGAACCTGACCCTGGAGAAACACATTAGCAAAATTACAGGAGAAACCTATAACTTGCTGAGAAGAATAAGGCAGGCCTTTGCATATATGGATGAAGAGATAGTCAGGAAGATGATCGTGTCGCTGATAAGACCTAGACTAGAATATGCAGCAGTAGTATGGTCGCCATACAAGAAAAAGGATATAAGGAAGTTGGAGAGAGTTCAGAGAGCAGCTACGAAGAAGGTACCAAGTATCAGGGACTTGTCATATGAAGAGAGACTGGCAAGGATACATCTACCAACGTTGGAAAAGAGGAGAGAAAGGGGAGACTTGATTGCAATATATAAAACATATGAGGAAGTAAAGGAAGTGGACAGGAGTGACTTAATGGTCTGGGATACACAGGACACTAGAGGACATGGAAAAAGGCTGAAAAGGAGTGCTTGTAGAAGAGATGTCAAAAAGTGTAGTTTCCCATATAGAAGTATTGATGTATGGAACGGTCTGGATGAGGAGATAGTAAATGCAGAAAGTATACATGGATTCAAGACTAAGTTGGATATTAAAAGATATGGAGATGGGACAGCACGAGCATAGCTCTTTTCCCATAAAGCACAACTAGGTAAATATAACTAGGTAAATACACACACACACACAGACACACAAACGTGCACCAGCCAGCTGTTCAGATGCAGGTGGTTAAGCTCCTGAAGATAAAGCTACTGGATCTAGACAAAACAATGAGGCCTAGTAATGTATATGCAGGGGTGAGAGGGAGTTACAGAGTGTCTTGTCTCCAAATTTAATACATAAAGGAGTATTTTGAGGTTAAAAGAAATGAAAGGAAAGGAAGATCTAGGTGGCTTCACTGATAGTGATGTTTGTAAACAAACCGAGTGAGGAGGTGAGATAGAAGGCACATTTTATTGAAACCCCTGTGGGCTTGAGACAATTGATGGAAGCAAATGGAGAAAGGGATTTTTCAGGATTCAAAGAAGAGAATGGAAGTATGAGGAAGATAATCAGCGTAGAGAAAGAAATGAGGTGCATGAGGGAACTGATCTCTGGCATTCTGGAGAAGCAGGACAAACTTATGGAAATCAAAGAATTGAGAAAGAAGTATAGTGAATGTGAGAGCACTCTAAAGATAAACAATGAGATGAAAGAGGCAATGGAAGAACTAAAGAAAGAAAATGAGATACTCAAGACTAAGTGTAATGAATATGAAGTAACCCTGCAGGGGCTGCAAGAAAAGGTGGAGGATAGTGCAGGAAAAGTGGAAGGGGTGGTATGTGAAACCAAACTGGAGAAACTGAGAAATACCTTGAAGAAAGAACATAAGGATGAAAAAGTTAGCTTCACAGAGGTGGTTAAAAAACAAATACAGGAAAAGACCAAGGACACTAATTCAGGTAATTAAAGAAAAGGAGGCTTTGGTGAGAAAGAAATGTGTGGTCTTTTTTGGGGTGCAAGAGAAGAAAAACACAGTAAAGTCTGTCAGAGAGAGAGAAGAGAAGGAGTTGGTAAGGAAAATCATTACAATGGTCCAAGATGAGGTACAGGGACTGGAACAAGAAGTGGAAGAAGCATATACAATTGGAAAATATAGTGAAGAGGTAAAAGGCCATTGAAAGTGAGAATGAGATCCCAAGTTGCAGTAGAGGAGATCCTAGTGAGAACCAGGAAGCTGGCTGAAAGTTCAGAATACAAGAATATTTTGGTAAAAGATATATGAACTTGGAAGAAAGGGAAAAAGAGAGGGATCTGAGAAATGAAACTAAGAAAAAAAAAATAGAAGAACAGAGACTGAGAAGAGGAAATTTTATTGAAGGGTACTAGATACACATAAGGAAATGTTATATTCGGAAAAGGGAACAAGAACTGAAAGAAACACAGCTGCAGACAGACAAATTGCATGTGGTGGAAGAAGTAGTACATTAAGAGTAATGTATACAAACATAGACAGGTTACTTTTAGGTATACTGAAAGTCAGATTACTTAAAGGAAAATGGACCAGATGTGTTGTGCCTAACTGAGACATAGTTAAAAGAGGAAGTCCATTTAAGCTTTAAGGAAGAATGATATAATTATTGGAGGAGAGATAGAAAAGGAAAAAGGAGGAAGAGGAGTACTGATAATGGTTAGAGATGATATAAATGTGGAAGAAGTGCAATATGGAGATGGCATGGTGGAGATCATAGGTATAACAATCAGGACCAGTGGGAGAGAAAGGAGGAGGATCATATTAATGTATGGAGGCTGGGGGGTCACAAGGAAGTGCAAAAGGAAGTGTTGAAGTGCCTAGACAACATGATAAGGAAGGACAGTAAAATACTACTAGTGGGAGACTTTAACTGCAAAAATGTAAGCCGGGAGGAGATGGAAGTTAATGGAAATGCTGGACTGTGGAGTGAAGAAATGCTACAGTTAACTATGGTGAATGCAATGGACCAATGGGTGGAGGAATTTACAAGATACAGAGGGGAGGAGGAGCCATCTATGTTAGACCTGGTATTCACAAAAAAAAAAAAAAAAAACAGAGCTCAGTCCAACCATTAAATACTTAAGCCCAATGGGAAAAAGTGACCATGTGGTTTCAGAAGTGGTACTGCAAAATTGGGAGGTTCTACCATGTAAGGAGGATTATAAAAATGGGAGACTAAATCATGCAAAGACAAATTTTACAGTTAAGAAAATTCTTTTGAAGTATTGATTGGAAGAGACTTATGGAAGGCAAGACAATGCAAGAGAAATATGAAACATTCCTGAAAAAGTACAATGATGGTGTGCAGAAGTATGTATCTGTATATAAAGTAAGGAGGAGCAAACATATCTGGTATAATGCCAGATATGCAGAAGCTAAGAAGAGAAAGGATATAGCTTGGAAGAAACTGAAGAAACAAAAGAAATTAAAATAATAGAGAGCAGTATAAGGAAACAAGGAATGAGTATATTAGAATAAGAAGAGAGGAGGAGAAACAGTTTGAAAAGGATGTGGTAAAGAAATGTGAAGAAGAGCCTAAGCCTTTTTACATATATATCAATGGAAAGATGACAAGCAGAGAGACCATTAACAAGATAGTAAAGGAAGGAAGGATATATCAAACAGCAGAAGAGATGAGTGAAATTATGAATGAGAGTTTCAGGTCTGTGTTCAGTGTGGAAGTGTATTTTGCAGAACCAAATGAGGAGGTAAGGCAGGGGGGTTACAGGAAGTCTTGGTGCAAAAACATGAAATTGGCAAATTGTTAGAGAAGTTGGGTGTCAGGAAAGCAATGGGGCCTGATGGAGTGTCAGGTTGGACACTAAAGGAATGTAGAAAACAAGTAGTGGAGCCAATTTGGGATGTGATTAACAGCTTGCTGATAGAGGGAAGAGTACCAAGAGAGTGGAAGAGAGCAATTATAGTGCCAATACACAAAGGAGGAAAGAGGACTGAGCCACTAAATTATAGACCAGTGTCACTAACTAGTGTTGTGGGGATGAAGGAAAAGTGGATGAAATATTTGGAAGAGAATGAAGTTATAACAAATAGTCAATTTGGTTTCAGAATAGGAAGGTCATGTGTGACAAATTTTCTAAATTTCTATACAAGAGTAATAGATGAAGTACAAAACAAAGATGGGTGGGTAGATGCAGTGTACTTGGACATCAAAAAAAGCTTTTGATAAAGTTCCACATAAAAGACTATTGTGGAAGATTAAACATATAAAAGGACTGAAAGGGACAATGCTAAAATGAATGAGAGACTGCTTAAAGGATAGAGAAATGAGAACAGTGATCAGGGACACCTGTTCATGTTGGAGTAATGTAACAAGTGGAGTACCACAGGGGTCAGTGTTAGCACCCATTATGTACCAAATATACATCAGTGATATGCAGGAGAGTTTGACCAGTTATATTAATCTGTTTGCTGATGATGCAAAATTGTTAAAGAGCCACATTGATTGTATGGAGTTGCAAAGAGATATTGACAAGATTTATGGGTGGAGCAAGAAGTGGAAACGTATTCACTGCTAAGAAATGCCATGTGATGGAATTGGGAAAGAGTAAGAGAAGACCTTCATGGGACTATAAAATGGGGGAGGAAGTAATAATGAGGAGCAAGGAGGAAAAAGACCTAGGATTGTTTTTTTTTTTTTTTTTTTTTTTTTTTTTTTTTTTTTTTTTTTTCAAGATACCCTGACCCCAGAACAGCATATAAGTGAGATATCTGGCTTGACGTACAGGATGTTAACAAATATTAGGGTGGCATTTCATTACATGGATAAGACTATTATGAAAAAATTATAGCCACTATGCTATGTCCCAGGCTAGAATATACAGCAGTGGTGTGGTCTTTGCATGTGAAGAAAGACATAAAGAATTTGGAAAGAATTCAGAGGGCAGCTACAAGGATGGTACTGGAGCTGAAAGACCTAACATATGAAGAGAGGTTAAAGGAAATGGGACTGTCAACTTTGCAAGTTAGAAGTGAAAGAGGAGATCTAATGATGTACAAAATAGTTAACCACACTGAGAAGATAGATAAGCAGGACTTGGTGTTGCTGGAAGATGATGAAGCACCCAAAGAAGATCAGGATTAGTCAGTGCCTGAGGGACATCAAGAAGTACAATTTTCCACATAGAACTGTGGATATCTAGAATGGTCTAAATGAGGAGGTTGTTTACAGCACCTAACATGCAGAAATTTATGGAAATTCTGGATAAATATAGATATGGAGACAGGACACTATGAGCCCTGCTTGAACCCTGTATTATACAACTAGGTAAATACACACACACACACACACACACACACACACACACACAAACGGTGGTGGCAGAGCTGACAGGACGTGTTTCCTAGTGCTCTACATATAGAAGGAAGGAATAACACAAATCACTCATGGTGGAACAAGTTTATGATATGAAGACCCAGGAATACCTAGGTGGTAAATAGGGAGGGGAGAAATAGTACATGAGTATAGTTATCCTGTCTCTAGGAGAGTTTGGTTGGTTTGTTTACACTTTGGACAAAATGGCATAGGGCGACATCCCAAAAGAATGGGAGTCCTTTGAAGGTTTTACTGGTGAAGAAAGATAACTATATTATAGATTGCAGTATAGAAAAATTTTATATATGGAAAAATTGATGGACAAGTTAGTGAAGAGAATAAAGACATTGGAGGGACACCAAAAGGTGACAGGTGAGGAATTGGTGATTATTATGGCAAAGCTGATGGAGATGGAAAATAAAAATGAGAAGTTAAAGGTGGAAAATGACTGTTTAAGGAAACAAATAAAGGAAAAAGTAGAAACTGTTCTGAAAGAAAATGAGGAAATGAAGGCAAGTGTAAAGGATGTGGAAATGAGACAAAATAAGTGGTTAAATGAATTTATATTTGAAGAAGAAACACTAAAGAAAATAATAAAACAACAAGAAAATGAGAAACAAAATCTGACAGAAAGTGGTAAGAGAAAAAGTTAGTGAGACACTGTAGAAAAATATAAACAAGTAATTGTATTTGGATTAAAGGAAAAGAAAATAGTAAGCAGAATTAAAAGAGAGGAAAAGGAAAAGAACCTGTTGAATAAGTTACTGAAGAAAGTGACAGGTGAAGACAGTCAGGTATTAAAGTAAGTGGAAGAGTCCATAGAATTGGGATACATGAAGAAGAAAAAATGAGACCCATAAGAATAAGGTTTGCAACACAGGTACAAGCAGAGGAAGTAATTAATGGGTCTTGGAGATTGCCTGGAGATGAAGAATATAAGAATGTATGGATAAACAGGGATATGGATGAGACTGAAAGGTTGAAGCAAAAGGAGCTGGTAAATGAGGCTAAACAAAAAAAAAAACAAAAACGAATGGAGGTGGAGAAGTCTTCTGAAGAGTAAGAGATATAAGGATAAAGAAATGGTACATCAAGCTGTAAGTAAGGTATGTTATACTAATGTAAATGGATTAATGTCAACAAAGATGGAATTAAATGAGTTATTAAACAGAACCACACCAGATGTTGCTGTATTATGTGAGACAAAATGGAAAAATGAATGGGGAACTTCTGACATTGGTGATAATAAATATGATTTATGGATGAAAAATAGAAGTGACAAGGGAGGAGGTGGAGTGACAATTCTGATAAAAAAAAATGTGGCAAAGTGGAGAAGGTAATAAAAGTGAAGACATGTCTGAAGTTCTACAAGTCATGATTAGAAGTGGAAATGGAAGGATAATGAATTATGTAAGAGTGCATGTGCCACCTATGACCAATGCTTGGCAAAAACAAGAGCAAGAAGAGATGTTGGTAGATGTGTTGAAAGGTCTTGAAAAAATAGTGAAGGAAAGTAGTGATATAGTTATTGTTGGTGATTTTAATTGTAAGGAGATAAATTGGGAGACATTGACAACTACTGGAAGCGAGAGCTCATGGAGTAATAGACTGTTAAACTAGGCGGCGAAAAACTTGATGATTCAATGGGTTGATTGTGATACCAGATTTAGTGGAAGAGATAAACCATCAAGACTTGATTTAGTGTTTACCAAGGACATGGAAATTATTGAAACTATACACTATGATAGCCCCCTAGGTAAAAGTGATCATGTGTTGATGGAATTTAATCTGAAAAATGAAAATGTAATCATTGATGAAAATTATAAGGTGAAAAGATTTAAATATAGTAAAGCTGATTTTCAAAAATAAAAAAAAAATAATTTGCTGCCATGGACTGGAAAGACTCCGAAGATGCAGATGTTCAGGAAAAATGGGATGAATTTATAAGGATGTATAACTCTTGGGGGCTGTTTAGCCCCCGTAATGTTTCTGGCGTATGTCAACAATATGGTGGATGAGGTTGACAGTTATATAAATATGTTTGCAGACGATGCAAAATTATTGAAAAGAGTGGAAAACAATATGAATTGTGAAATATTACAGAAAGATCTAAATAAGATATATAAATGAAGTAAGAAATGGGAAATGGAATTTAATGCAAAGAAATGCAAGGTGATAGAATTAGGAAAAAGCAAAAGAAGATTGACAAGGTCCTACACTATGGGAGAAGTGGAAATTAAGAAAACCAAAGAAAAAAAAGACTTGGGAATTACAATAAGTGATAATTTATCGCCAGAAAAACATGTAAACAACATGTTGGGGAAACCTATGAGTTACTAAGAAAGATGAAAGGGGGCAAGTGCTTACATGGATGAAGAGATGATGAAAAAGTTGATGGAATATGTGATTCAACCAAAACTGTTTGGTCACCCCATGATAAAAAGGAAATAAGGAAAACAGAAAGGATCCAGAGAGCTGCAACCAAACTGGTACCAAGTTTGAGAGATTTAACCAATGAAGAAAGATTAAGGAGATTGAAGCTTCCATCATTACAAGAGAGAAGAGAAAGAGGGGACCTGATTGCTATATACAGAGCTTTAAAGGGTAAGGATCAAGTTGACAAAGAAGACTTATTTGTGTGGGACTCAAGAGATACAAGAGGACATGGAGTGAAATTGAGGAAAACAGCAAGTAGAAGAGATGTCAAGAAATGTGGTTTCCCAAATAGAAGCATAGAAATATGGAACAACTTAGATGAAACAGTGGTACAAGCAACAAATATTCGTTAATTTAAAGTTAAGCTGGATGCTTATAGATATGGAGACAGGACAGCATGAGCATAGCTCTTTTCCTGTAAAACACAAATAGGTAGTAAATACAACTAGGTAAATAGTTAGTTAGTTAGTTGTTTATTGACAAAAGAATCCTTTTACAAAATAAACGAAGAACAAATAATTGTACAAGTACTTTTGTCCATGAAAAGTAACAAACATGCATTTGATGTAGAGGTGATTCTTACATATTATACGTATATACTCAGTACTTCAAAAATATAGCTACACACTTCCTGTATATAGATATTCTCTTCCATTATGTCATTTATATCGCCAAATCTGAGCATTTGATAACTATTACACAAATCAGCAGTCATTGTGCACTCTAACAACACATGTTTTTCGGTTTGAACATGAACACCGTCGCACAAACATACTCTCTGCTCAGTTGGCGTTCGACTCCACCTGCCTGTTTCAATTCTTAGATTGTGTGACATTAATCTCAGTCTTGTGAATGCCTCTCGCTGGTAATCGGGCACATACTTATCAGTCTTATAAATATTGTGAACTGTCAGTGTCGGGTTAAAGTCATTCACATATGTCCGGATCTTAGTGGCACTGTTCGGTGTGTTCCTCAAAATATTTCTCAATTTTTCCATGGGGTCATTATCTGATATCAGGGATATTTCTCTATTAAGGAATCTATATCCAGGTGTGTTTTCTCTCCTGCAAAGGTCATACACAATATAAAAAGGTTGTTCCATATCTATGACCTCCAACTTAGATTTTAAGAAGTTTTTCCTCCTTCGCTTTACTAATTCTATTACAGGTAAAATGCCGCTTTCAACCATACATAAATTTATGCTGGTATTTTTTCTCAAACCTAATAAACACTTTACTAAACTGTTGTATTGTCTTTCTAAGTTCTTAGTCTTGTTTGTCAGCCACGACTCACAACTGTACAGTAAGGCTGACGTCACGGCAGCATCAAAAACCTTTTTCTTCAATATAAATGGCATTAATGTATTTGCTGCACAAAAAATAGAAAATTTGTTCAGTGTCGCTTCACTCATTGTTTGGTGCATGTTAATTACATCGTCCATTCTGGCAGTGTCTGTGAACCAGGCACCGAGGTACAAGTACCTGGCAGCATAGTTCACTACCACCTCACCCACCTTTAAGTCATGTTTGTCTCTATCATCACCGTTTACCACAAAAAATTTTGTTTTCTTCTCATTGATAAGCATTCCGTATTCACTACAATAACGTAACACGATGTTCATTTTCTTTTCACACATTTCTCTACTTGTTGCAACGATCACTGCATCATCCATTAACAGCATTGTATGTAAACTTCCTAAAAAATCGTCTGCTGCTATTTCGTTTTTCAGCATCTTTACCATATGGTCAATATACAAAGTAAAAAGCAGACAACTGGTCGGGGCCCTTGACGAACACCAACAGATGATTCAATGATTGCAGATTTCATAATATTTCTAGTACAGGTATACATAGCTTTAATGGCTCTAATCATTACCTTACCACATCCACGCTCTTTTAAAGCATCTATGAGTTTTCCTCTGGGGACCCGATCGTATGCCTTACTAAAATCTATAAACAGGACATACAGTTTTCTCTTCTTGTACATAACATAGTCACAGAGTAACCTCAAAGCAATAATCTGTTCAACACAGCCTCTCTGTTTTTGTGCTCCCGCTTGACACTTGTCGATGTTCCACCATAATTTCAATCTATTCAATATCATAGTGTCATAAACTTTAGCTAGGTTATCCATTATAGTGATTCCTCTATAATTACCACAAATCATACGATTACCTGACTTAAATAATACAATTAGCTTGTTGTAACACCATAACAGGGGGTAACATATTTGAGTGAACACTACATTAAACACATTCAAGATAAATAACTTCCATGTTACATCAAACACCTTAATCATGGCCTGGGATAATCCTATATAACTTTTGTTCTTCGTAACATTCAGTGCATCGTCAAGTTCAGTCATAGAAAAAGGATCGTCTAAAATTGGTATATATGGCATATTTTCCAAATCATCAACATGTAACACACTATCGGCAATCGGTTGCTCACTAGATGGATTCAGCAACTTTTCAAAATGTTCTTGAAAATTAAGTTCTGAAGGCTTTTCCATATCCTCATATTGTAGTTTTCCTTTCCAATTAATTGACTTCCAAATCGTCTTACAGTCATTTTCATCAAGCAATCTTTTCCACCTCTGTTGAGTTTCATCCCACGCCTGAGTGCGACCCAAACCCCGCACCGTATGTCTCCGTGCGCACTCCATAATGGTGGAGAATCCTGCTTCTAACACTGCTTCTATATCCTCAGTTGTGTTCACTTGTGGCACAGCAAGGCTATGTAATTCATTTGCCATGCTCTCTAAATTCACTTTCTTGTGACATACACTCTTACGTAGTTTATGCTGTGACTGATGGTAGCATGAGTTATCCAAGTCTACTGACCTAGCTAACAGTTCTCTGGCTGGCGCACACACTCCACTGTCTAGGTTAACACTCAGAGGTGCATGGTCTGATCTTCCTATCTCTTGATTCACTACAAGTCCTTCAATCAAATCTACAGCATTTTCCTTTACTAAACACAAATCAATCTCGGAAATCCACCCATCCTTTCGTCTAGATAACAAACCACCTCCTACAACCTTATTACCTGTTTTTAAGTGGTTAACAATCACCATTTTATTATTGTTGCACACATTCACAAGTATTTTGCCATGGTCATTCTTAGTTATGTCTTTCACCTCTCGGTATTCATACACACACACACACACACACTCAATAGATGTGTGAGGATAACAACAGATGCTGCTGCTAATATCCTGCTGTTTACATCACTGAGAGCTGTCCTTGGTGGTGGGAGTCACACTAGTGTTACTTGCTGCTGTCCTGTCTCCAAAAAAGTTTTAGGGAAAGTGTGATGACTGCCATAATGAGCAGGGAACCTCAGCCCCTACACCTCCAACGGGGACTGTTCTGAAGGAAAGACTGGGATTTTTCTGGTTTTGGTGGGGATGAGAGAAGAACTGGAGAGAGCTTGTTGGGAAGAAGTTTTATTGAGCTGGAGAGTGAAATGCGAGAGATGTAAGTAAGGATGGAAAAGATGGAAAGAATGGTTGAAATTTTGATTACTGAGAAGGGAGTTTAGAAAGGTGTGTATGATGATTTACACACAAAATTAGCACTATATGAGAAGAAAACAATGGAGCATGAAGACAAGGTTGATGAGTTAAATGTAAAGCAGGGAATTTGGAAGAAGGAATAGAAGGAAAAGAAGATCAACTTTAGGAGGATTGTGGAAGAGCAAACTAAGGTAAATGTCAGCATACCAACAGAAAAGGTTGCTAAAGTGATCAAGCAGAGAGAAAACTTGGTGAGAGACACAGTAGATAGGAAAAAGACTGTAGTGGTATTTGCTTTAAAGGAGGAGTGTGTACCACAGAGGCAAGAAAGGGTAAAGAAGGAAAAGAGGTGAGTGGATAAAATGGTGAAAACAATACAAGAAGACAAGGAGCTGGCAGAAGAGATTGAAGAAATTTGAAGATTGGGCAGATATGTTGAGGGTAGACAGCATCCCACTAAAATAAGGTTTAGATTACAAGCAGCAGCTGAAGAAATAATAGGCAAAGCTTGGAAATTGGCCAGAGTTGAAGAGTACATACAAATATGGATAAAAAAGATAAGACCAGAGAAGAGAGAGCCACTATAAATGAATTAAGAAGAGAAACAAATGAAAAAAAAAATAAGAAAGATTAGGAGTGGAGAAGAAGAGGTTCTGTTGGAGGGCCATAGACATGAGGGTGAGAAAGTGGTACAGGAGAGAGGACAATGCAGAGGGGGAGGATTAAAAGTGGCACATGCAAACATAACTGGTTTGATGTTAGCAGTGTTGGAAGTAAAGATTGTTTAAAAGAATATCATGGGTATCATGGATATCATGGGAAATGTTGAAACAAAACTGGTGAATGATGTGGATATTTTAAATATTAGAGATGGAAAATACAACCTCTGGATGAGAAATAGAAAAAGTAAGGAGGGGGGAGATGTGATGCCCCTAGTTGGAAAAGATTTGATGGTGGAGTCTAGTCTACTACATGTGGAGAGGGGGAGCCAGAAATAATGAAAGTAAGCTTAAAAAGAAATCTGGGAAGATGCCACATACTGTAGTGACTTATATTCCCCCTTATTCCAACTCTTGGGGAGAGAGAGAATACAAGAGAATACTGGAAGATACAAGGGCATGTTTATCCAAGTTGCTTGAAGAAAATTAAAATGTACTAGTGATGGAAGACTTTAACCCCCTAAAGAACTGAGGACGTTGATCATCATCCTGCCGCTATAGGACTGGAGACATTGAATGATGTCTTTGCTAAAATAAAGCCAAATTATGCCATTTTCTGCCCAATTTGCTAGCCCGGGCTATGACTACACTGATTTCAAGTCAGACAGCAAGGGTTATCAGTCTACAGCTAGGCTCCGTCATGGCCAGGAATGTGATTCCAGGGCATCTGATTCAGCTCACTTGCTGAATTTCCCTACCTTCACTCCCCACGCTCATACCATGCTAACCACACTATCAGCTATTGTAATGCACGGGGACAGAGAAAATACCCAGGTAGGGGGTGTATGGAAAATGTAGAGCACCTGTTTTCTTTTTCCCCTAGCCACAGCCGGGGCAAGCCAATCAGACAAGTGGGCTGAGCCACACTCAGTGTACACTGACACCACCTCATTCAACTCATGATATCTCCGTAACCATGGCACCAACAGACTTCCAGATGAGGCCATTCGAAAGAGTTGATTGTGGGGAGAGTACAGTTTTCATTCACTTGTTCATTGTAGTTTAAGAGAAATAAGCATGTAAAAACAGGCTATTTTACATGTTTTAAGTTGAAGCTGTGGTCCTGGTGGTCAGTCAAATTTCCTCCACCCCCCTCAGGTCTTTAGGCATTAATTGTAAAGAGGTATCTTGGGAAAGTTGGACCACAGAAAGTAGCAAGTCATCATGGAGGAACAAATTACAGGAGTTGGCTATTGCAAATATTCTTGCGTAGTGGATTAAAGAAGACACGAGATTCAGAGAAAATGACACCATCAAGACTCAGTCAAATTTTACCAAGGAACAAGTCATAGTAGAGGATTTAAAACACAAAAACCCAATAGGAAAAGGTGATTATGCATTGATTCAGTTCTTAGTAATGGATGAAAACATCAGTACAAGAAAAGAAGACCACAAGAGAGAATGGTTGAACTATAGTAAGACAAATTTTGGAGAAGTTATGAAGAATTTTGATGAAGTGGATTGGAACAAAGTATTTCAAACGGGCGACATAGAAGAAAAGTGGACCACCTTCCTGGATATTTATAATAAAGGAGTGGAGAAATGGGTCACTAAGAAATCAATGAAGAACATATTTAAGAAGAATTGGTATAATAAGAGATGTGCTAAAATTAGACTGGAGAGAGAAAAGCATGGAACAAGTGGAGGGAAAATAAAAATTTACTTGTAGACTAATTATATAAGAAATAGGAACGAATATGTCAAAATACGCTGAGATGAGCTGAAGAATTACGAAAAGAATGTTGTGGATGAATGTAAAAATCTACCAAAACTGTTTTATAGATTTATCAATGGAAAATTGAAGATTAAAGAAGACATCAGCAGAGTAAAAAGTTGGAGAAGAAAACAGTCAGAGGCCCAGTAGAGATGGCAGAAGTGTTCAACAGATACTTCCACTCAGTGTTTACTAAGGAAAATGATTTTAGGGAAGAAAAGATAACAATAGAAAATGAGAATAGTCTGAAAGAGGTAATAACATCATCATCAGAAGTTGAGATTGTTGGAAGAGCTGGATGTAAGGAAAGCAATTGGACCTGATGGTGTGTTGAACTGGATTCTAAAGGAGTGCTGTTCACAACTAGCCAAAGTGATACACAATATAATCAGTGCCACCCTGCTGGAAGGAAGAGTACCTAAAGATTGGAAATGGGTGGATATTACCCCAAATCACAAAACTGGAAGTAAAGAAGACAAATTAGATCATAGACCAGTATAGATCAAGTGTGGCATCATAGATTTATGAAAAGATCATCATCAAGAGCAGATAGGTGAAATACCTGGAAGACAACAATGTGATAACAAAGAGACAATTCAGATTTAGAGAAGGATGATCTTGTGTAACAATCTGATAAGCTTCTTCTCAAAAGTAATGGACATAGTGCAAGAGACAGACAGACGTGCTGACTGCATATACTTGGACCTAACAAAAGCATTTGATAAAGTACCATACAAAAGGCTAATATGGAAATTGAAAAATATAGGACTGGGAGGATCATTATTAAAAATGGATGACTGACTTTTTGACAGACAGAGAAATGAGGACAGTAATCACAGTTGAAATGAGTTCTACAATTATCATTAGTAGCACCATTTATGTTTGCAATACAGTAAAATCCCTCTTATCCGGCATCCACAGGACCACGGACATGCCGGATACTTGAATATAAGTGAAATTATGTCCACAATCACCACCCTACACTCACGCATCTTATCACAACAAAGATCAGCTGATCGCCGTGCCGTGCGTCGCCACCCAGACTGCCACCTCACACTCACCTACACACAGTTGTAGCATTGGGCCTGTAATTGTGACTCCTTCTGATCTTTTCAAGCTGAATCACTCGTATAATACTTTGTCCATCATTTCACCACGATGATACTGCAGTGTGTGATCATTTTCCGCTGCCTTTGGGGTGTCAGTGGCTTTCATGTAATCCCGCAACTTTTTCGTTTGGGATTTAATGTCATAAATAGTTGATGAGCCCACACCATATTCTGCCATTAGTTGCAGTCTGCTTTCACCTCTCTCTAATCATCAACAAATGTCTACCTTCTGCTTAAGTGTAAGCACAACATGCTTCCTCTTTTCTACAACTTTAGCATTATGAAGGCGTCAGGCGATAAACAGTGCACACGCAGGACTGAGTCACTGAGTAAACACAGTGCAGTGGGCCGCGGGTGGCGCAAAGCAGTGCGCTCTGGTGGCGAGGGGACAAAGTATGCCTCGCGTGGGAATTTTAATTGATTTTATGAGTACACACTGATTTTTTATTGATTTTAAGGCTCAGGGAAAAATGTGCCAGATACTTGAAGCTGCTGGATACTCAAATGCCGGATGAAAGGGATTTTACTGTATATGTAAACGACATGACAAGAGGAGTGACAAGCTACATAAGCCTTTTTGCTGATGATGCTAAGATTATGAGAAAAGTAACAAATAAAAAGACTGTGAAAGTCTGAATCAAGACTTAATTAAGATAAATGAATGGTTGTTGAGATGGAACATGGAGTTTAATGCCAAGAAATGCAGTGTGGTGAAGTTTGGAAAGAGTGCAAAAAGAACAGAAGACAACTACTATTTGGGAAATGAGAAAATTACTTTAAGAACAGAAGAAAAATCTGGGATTAACCAATTCTAATAAACTGTTGTTTGCAGAGCATATTAACAAGATCACTGGAGAAACATATAATATGCTGAGAAACATCAAGATGGCACTCACCTTTATTGGTGAAGATATGATAAAAAAACTGATAACAATGATATGTCCAAGATTAGTGTGGTCACCAAGTATGAAGAAGGATATCAGAAAGCTAGAAAGAATTCAGAGAGCTGCAGCAAAAATCCCTACAAGCCTAAGAGGGTATAGTTATAGAGAGGTTGAAGAGATTGGGTCTGACTACACTGGAAAAAATGAAAGAGGTGATTTAATAGCAGTATATAGAATACTGGAAGGGATGGAAAAGTTGGACAAGGATGACCTTGTGATACCAGATACGAGAGGTACCAGAGGACATGGAAGAAAATTGAAAAGGAGTGTTTGCAGAACAGACATTAAGGAACATGGCTTTTCTCACAGAAGCATAGCAGTGTGGAATTAACTTATTGATGAGACTGTGTGTGCCAAGACAGTTCATAAATTTAAAGAAAATTTGGATAAGTCAGTATGGAGATGGGACAGCATGAATCTAGTGTGGCTCTTATCCTGTATCTCACAACTAGGTAAATACATATTTAATAGTGCATGGATTATTTAGGTATCATTTTGAAAGTTTAATCCAGATTTATCTGTGAATGTTTAAATATTAATAATTCTCTTCACATTTGCCAGAGCCAAGAAGAAATATAATACAGACAAGAGACAATGCATGAAGACAGATGAGGGATCTCCAAACAAGAAGATGGATAATGTGAACACAGCTACTGTGCTCGCCATCATTTCTCAAGAGTTAGACTCTTCAGAATTCTGGGAACTGACAGACCAGGAAGTAAGTATTTTCTGTAATATTTTTTTATCTGACAAAACAGAAGTAATAAGTACAATAAAGACCCTTAAAAGGAAACAAACGGAAAAATGTAGTCAAAAGTTTTAATTGAAAACTATTTCACATGATCAGAAAAGTCATAAGATATTTGCCTAACTAAAAACAAATATACAGGAATACAATTATATACAATTATATATATTCTGTATATTAGGAATATACAGAATAATTCCATTGATTATCTGCTGTCTTAGAAATATGATTTTAGCTCTATTTATGCAGTTGCAATAAATTTTGGGGAACCTGTTGGTCACTTTAATTATCTTTTCTTGTTTGGGGTGGCCATGTAGTTTCTCTCTCTCTCTCTCTCTCTCTCTCTCTCTCTCTCTCTCTCTCTCTCTCTCTCTCTCTCTCTCTCTCTCTCTCTCTCTCTCTCTCTCTCTCTCTCTCTCTCTCTCTCTCTCTCTCTCTCTCTCTCTCTCTCTCTCTCTCTCTCTCTCTCTCTCTCTCTCTCTCTCTCTCTCTCTCTCTCTCTCTCTCTCTCTCTCTCTCTCTTTCTCTCTCTCTCTCTCTCTCTCTCTTGTAATATGACTGATAATATTCTTTTATTTTTGGCACTTCAGGCTATGTTCCAAGTACTGTGGTACTGCATGTCCCTCCCACAATTAGGCCACAAACTCGCAACACCAGTTTGTGATCACCATCTCTCAAGCATCTGTCACATCCTCTGCCTCTTGATCAGCTGAGACACCCTCTGGATCACAATCAATTGAGATACCTTTTGCCTCTGGCATTGACAGGCACCAAAATTTTAAATCCCTGGCTTTGAGATGTCCTATCTAAAGGATATTTTGCTTGTCATTTCAGAGCAAGTGCTATGAAGACACAATGGAGTTGGATGAACAGGAACATGAGATGGATTTAGGAAATTTAAAATGAACAAGAACGCCTACTAATTGAAAAGATACAGGATGCGAAAGTAGAATTGCTGTGTTTTAACTGGAAAAATCCAGATAGAACTAGATTTTCTGCATCCACACTATTGATTCAGGATTTTCAGTTTACACTTAGGCTTCAAAGAATGCAGATTCCAAACAGAACAAATGGTTATGAGTTGCCTGAGGAGTGCAGAAGGAAGGTGATAGTTTACTCCATCTGAACTGGGATGACCAACAATGTCATCATAGTTGAAGTTGCCACTGAGGACAGTCCAGAGAATTAGGAAGCTGTTAGTAGATCCTGACCTTGATGTGGAGGTCATGACTGCCAGAGACATGCAATTGAGGAGTGAAGAGTGGCAATTTAATTTTGTATGTGCAGCAACTCAATGACACTGATCCCTCCATCTCAATCCTTGAAATTTCTGTGTTTGTGCCATTCTGAAAGCATTCTGTAGCCGCACCAGCTGGGCATCAATTGGCTCTCAGGTGATCTGTTTTACTGATCACACCCATCATCGTAGGGTCGAGGAAAGGCAGTTCTCCCTGACACGTTTATTGATGAGGTAGGCATGACCGTAAGAACTGCGAACAAGTTCTCGGTCTCATTTTCTTACAAAATAACATTATACACGGATATTAAACACTTTTAGCATATTACAATATTCATTAACAATACATGCAATTAACTTGGCACTATGACAATCAGTTTTAACTACAAAATTAAAATATTTACCTCGGTCACCATCCTGCCCGTCTTTGTCTGAGCGCGACTTGGCCGTGAGTGATGCCCGCAGGCGACTAGCAGGTTAACCCTACACTACTAACAAGTGAGCATCGGCTTCGGTGCTTAATATAGCATTAAATGCTGATACTCACACATATTACACGTTTTCATGCATATAGAAAACTATTGAACATTTCACTTATATATGCCGAGGAATAATCACATGAGGTACATATGCTTTACATACAGTAACATGGCTCCCCTAAATTGTGTAACAATTTACCTGAAATTAACATTAGTATGTACCTTAAAACTAGGATTAGCACATAATATGTTTTGTTACACTGGCTCCTTGGCGGGGATGCTCCGGTCTATTATTATGCATTACCTTCTAACAGCAATACTAGACTATGTATTGGCCTCTCTATGATGGTCCTGTTTGCCTTTATGTGTCTTCCCTGGTTGTCGAGATTACAGTCTGAAACCAGGACCTTAACCTTTCTTACTAGGCCATCATGGTCAGGAGATACTTCTGTTACTCTTCCCAGTTTCCACTGGTTCCTTACTAAATTCTGATCTTTGATGATAACTATGTCATTTACACTGAGATTCCTCTTTGGTGTTGTCCACTTATTTCTAAGTTGTAGGAATTGCACATACTCCTTTTTCCACATTATTATATTCAAGTTCTCCCTTCAAGAGTTTATGGATTCTAACTGACACCACTGCTGCTGCTAGTTCTAGTCTGGGAATTGTCATGGTTTTTAGAGGTGTGACACATGACTTTGCCATTACTAATGCACAATGAATTTGGCCAGTCTTGCTAATTAATCTAATATATGAGCACTGGCCATATCCCTCTTGACAGGCATCTGAAAAGTGATGGAGTTCAACCTTTTCTACTTCCCCAAAGTCATCAGGTTTGTAGCATCTAGGTATCTTTAACTGATCTAGTTTGTGCAGCTCATCCTTCCATTTTAACCATTTAGGTTTGACATAATCTGGCACCTCATCATCCCATTCAACTGCATTCTTACATAATTCTTGTAAAATTTGCTTTCCAGTCAGTATGAGAGGTGACACTAGACCTAATGGATCATATATAGAGCTCACTGTTGACAGAATGCCTCTCCTGGTGAGTGGCTTGTCTTTCAGCTTTATTCTAAATTGAAATGTGTCAGATTCTATGCACCACTCAACTCCCAAAGTTCTTTCTATAGGCAGTGTGTCTTCATTCTTACTAAAATCCAAACTTTTAATTCCATCTGCTCTCTCATGAGGAGAAATTGCAGCTAATACAGCTTTGTTGTTTGACAAGAACTTATGAAGGTTAAAACCTCCCTTGTAACATAATTCTTTGCTTTGCTGAATAAGAGTGACAGCTTCATCCATTGTAGCTATTGACTTCAAACCATCATCAACATAAAAGTTGTTTCTTACAAACTTGGCTGCATCAGATCCACATCCATAGTCATCTGCAGCTTTCTTAAGAGCAAAGTTGGCTACACTTGGAGATGAAGAAGCTCCAAACAAGTGAGCTGTCATCCTGTATTCAGCTATCTCATTATTAAGGTCACCATTTTCCCACCAAAGGAATCTTAACATGTCTCTGTGTTCTGGGTTGACCTTCACTTGATGGTACATTGCTTCTACATCACACACAAGTGCAATCCTTTCTTGCCTAAACCTACACAACACTCCAATAAGTTTGTTGGTAAGGTCTGGGCCTTGTAACAGGTGACTGTTTAATGACTGGTTCCTGTAGTTTGCACTACAGTCAGACAACTCTCAATTTCTTTGGCTTTCTCGGATGATAGACTCCATGATGTGGAATGTACCAGACCTTACCATCATTCCTAACTAAATCCTTTGTCAGTACAATCTCTGCATAACCCTTTGTAATCATATCATCCATGAACACTTTGTAATCACCTTTGTGTTGATTATCCTTCTCAAGTTTAGCTCTTAACTTCTTGAGTCTCTGCTCTGCTAATAGTTTGTTGTTTGGAAGCTTGACGTTATCATCTTTAAGAGGAAGGGGCAACTCATAATGGCCATCCTTCAGCTGATGTACTCCTTCTTTCATCTTACTCATAAACCTTTTATCTTCATATGATAATGGAGTGTCAGCTGACTTTCTATCACTGAAGTCAAGTTCAAACATATCTCTCACTTGAGAAGGATTAATCATCTCTTTGGTTTTAGTTGGAAACACTAAGAAATTAACCCTCTTTTCTTCATTGATTTCTACTTCTTGTGTCACTGTTCTGTAGACTACCACTGTATCCTCCAATGGACTTGAATGGGGTGGGATTCTACCTGAGGTTCACTAAATATTTGTCCATCTACTTCATTTGTCATCAATTCATTATCTCTATTGCAAGAAGGAAGTTCCTGTGGATCATGGAATGTAACATATTTGTGAGGCATGGCATTGTCACTTTGTTGATTTGCAATTGCTTGTGCTTTCATTTCATTTTGTGACTATGTATTGTTGAAGATAACTTTGCTTCTCTACACTTTCATCATTACCTGGAAGCATTTTTACTTCTTCTTCAACTAAGCTAAGAGCATTAAGTTCTGCACTAGCAACTGCTAAATCTCTCTCTTTCTTTTTCTTTGCAAACATTGCCTGGTCTCTAGCTAACCTAACTTCTGCCTCTGCTAAACTATCATGATATTCCATTTCCTTTCTAAGTCTGGCTACCTTTGCTGCTGCTTCTTGCTTTCTTTGTGCTGCTGATGAACGTGATGAAGTAGATGAGACTCTAGAATGCCTAGACCGTTTGCTAGAACAAATTGATCCTCTGTCATTCTTTAACTCCTTTCTTTTACATTCTATACTTTCTAATATTTCATGGTGAACTCGTTGATTGTGTTCCAGCTCTTCATTTAGCTCCTCTGACTTTTCTGGCTCTAGTTCCATCAGTTTTGTTTATTCCACATAATACTGATGAAATGCCTCTATTACTTCACTTGACATGGGCTCTAATTCAAAGGGGCTAATTACAATTTTGAATCCTTTCTTAATTTTGCTGGTAACACTGCTCCATTTATGCTTACAGGACTCTGCTCTTCCTTTGGTTACACTAACATGATATTCTCTTCCTTTGTCGGTCGGCACTCGCTCCCTGACACTAACTTCTTCATTACAAGTTTGATCCCTGTCCACTTGCTCACCCTCACCTTCCCTAAGGCCATCTACGGCATTAATTTCCCCAGTATCAGACATATCTAACAACTTAATTGTGTCAATACTGAGACACTGAAAGAGCAATTAAAATTACCACTCTTAATACTAGCTAATTGTGGGTAATTTTCACTTAGGCTACTCAATTCAGTGCACATACATAATA
The DNA here is from genome assembly GCF_035594125.1 of Scylla paramamosain. Taxonomy (NCBI): domain Eukaryota; kingdom Metazoa; phylum Arthropoda; class Malacostraca; order Decapoda; family Portunidae; genus Scylla; species Scylla paramamosain. The sequence goes on from NC_087181.1 coordinate 5,284,810, forward strand.
TTATACTTTCTTGCCTGTGACCATGGGTTCTACAAAATGGTGGCGAGGCACAGTGGGTAGAAGGGAGTGGTGGTCATCAAGGGTAGAGCTGACCCCGGGGCCTCGGAGGTCAACCTATAGGCTTACGTCAGCGTCCCCTCGTCCTGTGACTCACTCTTGCTACGGTTTCACATGTAACAAGTGAGCATCGGCTTCGGTGCTTAATATAGCATTAAATGCTGATACTCACACATATTACACGTTTTCATGCAAATAGAAAACTATTGAACATTTCACTTATATATGCCGAGGAATAATCACATGAGGTACATACGCTTTACATACAGTAACAATTCTGACTGAAGATCCTTGCAATAACTCCACAAAATGTGGATGGGACTGCTCACTGAAATGACAAAAACAAATCTTGTAAACAGCAAGTTTTTTTTTTTTTCTTTTCTGATGAGAAAATCTTTTGCCAGGATGAGTGCACAACAAGCAGAACAATAGATAGTTGGCTATGTATCCTAAAGATGTGCCCAGAGTCATGAAAACAAAGTTTTCTGTTCACATTGTGGTCTTTGGTGTTGTCAGCAGTGACAGGCATGTTATGCCACACACATCATTAAAGAAGGCCTGAGAGTGAACCAAAATAGAACCAAAAAAGAACCAAGAGGTTCTAGCAACCATAATCAAGCCTTGGAAGTTGCTGCAGAAGACAATACATGTTCTAGCAAGATTCTGCATCAGCACACAAGGCCAGGAAAAATCTGAAGTGGCTTGAGGATAATTTTTTTTTTTACCATGTTACCCCAGGTATGTTGCCTCCAAACTAACCTGACTACAATCCCTTTGACTATTTTGTATGGAGGAGCAGTTAAAAGAATCACTAAGAAGACTACCCATAACAATGAAGCTGAGCTGAGGTAGAGAATCTGCCAGGCATTTCAAAATTTGTCTCCTGGTATTGTAAAATTCTTATCCTCTCAATTTTGAGATGATCTGATTGTGATGATGTGGTTGATGCTGAAAGAGGCTTTATTGAATAAATTCTGTCAAAAAAACACTACTTTGCTCTTGTTTCTTGAATTTTCAATAAATGTTTTAAAATAGAAAACATTTTTCCATAATACAAATTTGTGGTGTACATTTGTGGGAATTAACATACAAAATATAAATTAAGAGATCTACACAATGACATACTTAAGAATTGTGTATTGTGTATGTTATGTGTATGATATTACCAAAAAAATCAATCAGTGAAACACCTATGAAGTGGAAATGTAGCTCTCCTTGTGGAAGTGTGGCAAGCGATACACATTTGGGAACTTGGCATCAATATGCATTGATGGCAAGCCCAAGTTATAGTATGTTAGTGGCAGACCTAAGCTTAACTAAGTACCTAATAGTGCACAGGCCTGAGACTGGTCAGAGTACTTAGCTGGAATGTTGACTGGAATGCCCACCTGGAGTAGTAAGTTGAGTGGAGTGCAGCAACTTTTTTGTGTGGTAGCTGGAGTGACTGCTACTCACCCTTAAGTGTAACTGCATGAGCCACACTGGGAATGTGCTTATAAAAACTTGGGTCCAGAGTTCTGTTCTTCTTGAGGCCCAGACCCTAGCTGATTAAAAACCCACTGTTTAAGATGGGTTGTTAAACTTCATTTCATGACAATGCCTGTCACCATTTATCATATGCCTGTTAGAAATTAATGTTTCCAACAAAGCCCTTCCACTGAGAAAAGTAAATAAATATTTACCATATTTGCCAGTGCATTAGACACTTTTTTCTTGAAAACAAGTTTCTAATAATTACCGTGCATCTAGTGCAGTGGTAGTACAGATGCCTAGGCCTACTGGTGTGGAGTTAACCCATTTAAGCCAATAAAAAATGAAAGTTAGAATTTCATGTTGCTGCTTTGCTATATGCATAATGTGAAAGGAAACTGCAGAAATTTGATAAAAAAAAACTCCATATGTGTAATTTCTTACATTTTATTGCAAAAAATCTGTTGTTGCACAAATGCAACAAGTGGCGGTCCGACCACATTACATTTTGCGTAAACACAACTGTTAGCATGTACTAACAAAAACATAAGAAAGAAAAAACCCTTGATTTGAACATATATGGGCACTATGGGAAACAAGTTTACTCTTTTTCACATAAAAAAGTCAAAGGAGGGTCCTAGGATACAATTCTTGGCAAGGAAGAAAAATTGAAAAAAACAGATACATTTCACTTCTGATACATGATAATAATTTCTTCACTAAAAAAGAAATATGAGAATTACTTCACTATACATGAAAGAAAACCAGTGATTAGAACCCCTGGAGAGAGAGAGAGAGAGAGAGAGAGAGAGAGAGAGAGAGAGAGAGAGAGAGAGAGAGAGAGCTATAATATAGTTATCGAAAAAGAAATAGTACAACCTAGATACATTTTCATAGGATTCCGCTGGCCTACATGGTATGATACTGTACTGAACACTTTTGATGCAGGTATACTTTACATTTCTTGCATATGAATACAGTCTGAGTGTTACATAACTGACAACAACAGCACCTTGGAGGATCTGTCTTCACGATGTGATGCCCAACATTATCATACCATATTTGTGCAGATATACCTGCAACACTGAGAACTGATTGTGATCTTTCTGGGTTATTTGGCTTTTTGCCATGATTCTGTAGCCATTCAGTAGCAGCAGCACATATGAATGACAACATATCCTCTTTGTACCCTCCTTCCCTTGCAAAAATCCAGGCATTATTTACACATACTGTAATCAGGTAAGTGACGATTGGAATGTACCACTTTTTCCCACGAATTAAAAGCCAGTACTGTGCAATATTTTGATCTAGTCTATCAACACCACTCATTTTCCAATTATACTGATGGATGGCATTTGGCATCAAAACATTCATACGTTTCTTTTGAGAAGCAACATAACGTTCAGCCTTCACTACTGGTGATACACCATACTCAGATGATGCAATGGTAACAATGGCATTATCAAGCCAGCGTGCTGCAATTATTCCTGATTCAGCATCACAAAAATGTTCTTCAGATTCCCTAGGTAATTTCATAAACTTTGCAGGATTAGTAAATGGGCATTTTTCAATTCGGTTTTTTCTTAGTGTGCCAGTAGCATCATGGCCCCCGCTTTTGATTTTTTCGATAAGTTTGAGTGATGTAAAGAAGTTATCAAAGTAAAGGGATAACTTCTTTATTGGATAATATTTTTCTATAACATCCAAAACATCAAGAACAACTTTTCCACCAAGTCCATAAGCTGCATAACCCTTATTCTTAGCACCATCTTTGCCTTGATAAAACAGATATATCAAAAACATAACCATTTGGATCAGCTGCAACCCATGCTTTATAACCCCATCGCACAGGCTTTCCATGAATGAACTGCTTAGTCAGATATCGACCAAAATAGGGGATCATTGACTCATCAATAGAGTTATTACTTGGCCCAAATACTTCCCTGTATTTGAGAAAGTTATCATTCAGGATTTCCATGAACAGAGAAACTCTGCCATACTTGTCATTTTTGGGAAGCTTTGTGTTGTCTGCATGAAAGAACTTCATTATCTCATCAAAGCGATCCTGATGCATGGAGTCAGCAATAAGCTCATTGTAGACATCTGGCTGTCTCTGCAAATGCAGTCTGCGACGTGGAACACAACAGTACCCTGGCACCAACAAAATTCCTTTGAAGGTTTTCATTTCATCACTTGTTAACGTGAATGAATGTTTACCATTCTGGATAGCTTAGTTCACAGTTTGTTTCAGTAGGTGGTCAATTGCTAATACATCCAAGAAAAGCTCAAATGTCTGACTAGGCTTATGCGGAATATCAGCAACTGATGGTTTGCGTGGATAACATGGGACATTTCTCTTTTCTGGGAGATCTTGTGCTTTCCATTTTCTGAGTTTTATTATTTTCTTTTTCTGGGATTCTTGTCCTTCAGCACATTCATCTGCATTATCTTGTGACTCTAAAGATTCTATCACTGCCAAAGCAGTTAATTGTGTTGAAGGAAGATAAGAGATATCCACGCTTTCTTCTTCGCCAGAATCTTCACTGTCACAGCACCATCATTTGCAGGTATGATGTAAAGGTCATGTACTTCAGTTTGTTTTACCATTCCACTGGGTTCATCTTCATCACTAACTTCACTCTCGTCAGACATGGTAGGTTTCTCTAGCTCATCTAGAATGTTGTTCAACTTCACTTTTCTGAAAAAAAAAAAAGAGAAAATATATTGCGTAAAATTTGTGTACACAACATGTATGCTGTCAAAAAACAATGCTAGGCTACACGTATATATCTATTCACTGCAATCACATGTGCAAAAAAGATACTATGCATTGCAAAATAACTACATCAATGAAGAAGCCGGTGCCGATGCTTGCGTTAGCACAACATTGATGAACAACTAGGTGCCGATGGTTGCATTAGCACAACTTTTCTTTGTAATTTTTTTACACAACTGTCATCAGCATCATATCAAATAAAACTTCGTTGAAAAGGGTTCCTTCATCAAAAGAAACAGAAGATTACTGTGAAATAGATATGAACAAATATTTGATAATGATTTTCTTTACTCATCTCCTTTTTGATGAAGACATCGTTTTTCAGAAAGTGGAGCTTTTTTCACTGACTTTTCCCCTAAAATGGTGAGATGTCAGGAATCATATGGATCTTCCACTGGGAGTTCTGGATGTCTACTGGCAACAGAAGCAGCTACAGGGTGCAGCATGTTGTCCTTTCAGTGTTGCTCAACATCATGTTATAGCTTGCGTGTTACGTTGACACAACGAGCAGCGCAAATGGGTTAAAGCAGTAATACACTAAGCACAAATATTGTTACTAGTAATAAAATTCTCTCTCTCTCTCTCTCTCTCTCTCTCTCTCTCTCTCTCTCTCTCTCTCTCTCTCTCTCTCTCTCTCTCTCTCTCTCTCTCTCTCTCTCTCTCTCTCTCCTTCCCTTCCCTTCCCTTCTCTTCCCTTCCCTTCTCTTCTCCCCCTTCCCTTTTCTCCTCTTCCTTCTCTCTCTCTCTCTCTCTCTCTCTCTCTCTCTCTCTCTCTCTCTCTCTCTCTCCCCCATTCCTTTCCCTTGTCCCTTATCTCTGACAGATAATGAGGAGGGGAGGTGACAAGGAGGGAGGTTTGAGACAAGACAAAAGAGGAAGGAAGAGGAAAGGAAGAAGGGGAGGAAGGGACATAACTGAGGAAGGAGAGTACATGGGGTAAGGAACTGTAGGAAGGATGAAGAAGGAGGATGGGAGGACAGGGAGAAAGTAGAGAGAATAAATATAAGCAGCAAGGGTGAGGCGTGAATGAAGAATTAGGAGAGAAGTAGTGAGAAATAAGTATTCTTTTTTCCTCTCCTCCACTTCTTTTAATTTTTCCTTCATCCATTTCTTTCCCATTTATGCTTCTTTCATCCATTGTCATTCTCAATCAGTCTCTTTCAACTTAGCAATTCTCAGGATTGTTATTCTCTCTCTCTCTCTCTCTCTCTCTCTCTCTCTCTCTCTCTCTCTCTCTCTCTCTCTCTCTCTCTCTCTCTCTCTCTCTCTCACACACACACACACACACACACACACACACACACACAAAGAGAGAGAGAGAGAGAGAGAGAGTCAGTCACACACACACACACACACACACACATACAAGAGTAATAGATGAAGTACAAAACAGAAATGGGTGGGTAGATGCAGTGTATTTGGACATCAAAAAAGCTTTTGATAAAGTTCCACATAAAAGACTATTGTGGAAGATTAAACATAAAAGGACTGAGAGGGACAATGCTAAAATGGATGAGAGACTACTTAAAGGACAGAGAAATGAGAACTGTGATCAGGAACACCTGTTCAAGTTGGAGTAATGTAACAAGTGGAGTACCACAGAGGTCAGTGTTAGCACCCATTATGTTCCAAATATACATCAGTGATATGCAGGAGGATTTTACCAGTTACGTATATTAATCTGTTTGCTGATGATGCAAAATTGCTAAGAGTAATAAAGAGCCACATTGTTTGTATAGAGTTGCAAAGAAATATTGTCAAAATTTATGGGTGGAGCAAGAAGTGAAAATTGGAATTCAATGCTAAGAAATGCCATGTGATGGAATTGGGAAAGAGTAAAAGACCTGCATGGGACTATAAAATGGGGGAGGAAGTAATAATGAGGAGTAAGGAGGAAAAAGATCTAGGAGTGGTATTTCAGGATACCCTAACCCCAGAATGGCATAAATATTAGGGTGGCATTTCATTACAATGATAAGACTATGATGAAAAAAATTATAGCCAATATGCTATGTCCCAGGCTGGAATATGCAGCAGTGGTGTGGTCTCCGCACATGAAGAAAGACATAAAGAAGTTGGAAAGAATTCAGAGGGCAGCTACAAGGATGGTACTGGAGCTGAGAAACCTAACATACAAAGAGAGGTTGAAGGAAATTGGACTACCAACTTTGCAGGTTAGAAGAGAAAGAGGAGATCTAATAACAATGTATGAAATAGTTAACCACATTGAGGAGACAGACAAGCAGGAACTGGTGTTGCTGGAAGAAGATAAAGCTGGATGGACAAGAGGGCACTCAGAGAAGATCAGGAAGAGTCAGTGTTTGAGAGACGTCAAGAAGTACAGTTTTCCACATAGAACTGGATATCTGGAATAGTCTAAATGAGGAGGCTGTTACAGCACCAAATGTGCATAAATTTAAGGAAATTCTGGATAAATATAGATATGGAGACAGGACACTATGAGCCCTGCTCGAACCCTGTATAATAAAACTAGGTAAATACACACACACACACACACACACACAGAGTTGAAGGAAAGTGGGTGGGTGGGTGGGTGGGTGGCTGAGTAGGATAGATGAATGGAAGGAGTGAGGAAATGGGGAAGAGGTCAGAAAAGGGAGATGAGGGTCAGGAAAAGGGGTGGTGATCAGGAAAGGGAGAGGGAGAGAATGAGGAGGGAAGGATGGAAGAGAGAGAGAGAGAGAGAGAGAGAGAGAGAGAGAGAGAGAGAGAGAGAGAGAGAGAGAGAGAGAGAGAGAGAGAGAGAGAGAGAGAGAGAGAGAGAGCAAAACACATATATGCACACACATGGTTTTAGATGTGATGGTAGTACTGTACAGCCCCATTGCTTCATCACACCAGATGTGAGGACAGAACACACACTCTTAGAGAATTTGGTGAAACTTTTGCTGTTGCCTTAGACATATCAAAAACTTTTGATAGAATCTGGCACAAAGCTTTGATTTCCAAACTACCCTCCTACGGTTTCTATCCTTCTCTCTGTAACTTCATCTCAAGTTTCTTTTCTGACCGTTCTGTTGCTACTGTGGTAGACAGTCACTGTTCTTCTCCTAAATCTATTAACAGTGGTGTTCCTCAGGGTTCTGTCCTGTCACCCACTCTCTTCCTATTATTCATCAATGATCTTCTAAACCAAACTTCTTGTCCTATCCATTCCTATGTTGATGATACCATCCTATACTCTTCCACGTCTTTTCATAGACATCCAACCCTTCAGGAAGTAAACAGTTCATGCAGGAAAGCCAGAGAATGCCTGACTTTTGATCTCTCTAAAATTTCTGATTGGAGCAGAGCAAACTTAGTATTGTTCAATGCCTCAGAGACTCACTTCCTCCATTTATCAACTCGACACAATCTAGACAACTATCCCCTCTTCTTCAGTGACTCTTAACTGTCTCCCTTTTCTACAATGAACATCATTAGTCTGTCCTTTATTTATAATCTAAACTAGAAGCCTCACATCTCATCTCTAGCTAAATCATCTTGTATGAAGTTAGGTGTTCTGCATCATCTCTACCAGTTTCTACTGCCCCCCACCCCCATCCCAACTGCTAACTCTGTACATGGGCCTTATCTGTTCATGTATGGAGTATGGGAGAGAGGGGTTCCACTCACACCACTATTTTAGGGATGGTGGAATCAAAAGCTTTTTGTCTTGTCAACTCCTCTCCTCTAACTGACTGTCTTCATCCTTTTTCTCATTGCTGCAGTGTTGCAGCTCTTGCTATCTTCTACCACCAACTACGTGCCTCCCCTCCTCATGTGCCCTTGCTGCACAAGACTTCCTTCTTTCTCTCACTCCTTCTCTGTCTACCTCTCTAATACATGAGTTAATCAGTATTCTCATTCATTCATCCCTCTTTGGTAAACTCTGGAACTCCCTACCTGCTTCTGTATTTCCATCTTCCTATGACTTGAATTCTTTCAAGAGGGAGGTTTCAAGACACTCTTTTTTTTATTATGATTATTATTATTATTCTATTTGACATTGGTATAGGAATTGGCATCAAGTGGGCTTTTCTTTTTATTAAAAATTTTTGTGTCCCTTGGCCAGTGGCCCGCTCACCTAACACACACACACAGCAGCAGAGGAGCTGACAGGACGTGTTTTTCTAGTGCTTTGCATATAGAAGGACGGAATAACACAAATTGCTCATGGTGGAACAAGATATGTTATGAAGATCCTGGAATACCTAGGTGGTAAATAGGGAAGAAAGAAACAGTACCGTGAGTATAGTTATCCTGTCTCTAGCAAAGTTTGGTTTGGTTTGTTTACATTTTGAACAAATATGGCAAAAGGCAGCACCCCAAGAGGTTCATTTGAAGAGTTTTACTGGAGAAGAAAGGGAACTAAATTATAGACTGCAGTGTAGAAAAATTTTGCATATGGAAGAAATGATGGACAAGTTATTGGAGAGAATAAAGGCATTGGAGGAATGCCAGAAGGAGACTGGTAAGGAGTTGGTGACAATTACAGCAAAGTTGATTGAGATGGAAGATAAAAATGAGAAATTAAATGTGGAAAATGACTGTTTAAAGAAACAAATAAAGGAAAAAGTAGAAACTGTTCTGAAAGGAAATGAGGAAATGAAGGCAAGTGTAAAGGATGTGGAAATGAGACAAAATAAGTGGTTAAATGAACTTATATTTGAAGAAGAAACACTAAAGAAAATAATAGAACAACAAGAAAATGAAAAACAAAACCTGAGACAGAAAGTGGTAAATGTTATTAAAGAAGAGAAAAAGTTAGTGAGACACTGTAGAAAAATATAAACAAATAATTGTATTTGGTTTAAAGGAAAAGAAAATAGTAAGCAGAATTCAAAGAGACAAAAAGGAAAAGAACCTGTTGAATAAGTTATTGAAGAAAGTGACAGGTGAAGACAGTCAGGTAGTAAAGCAAGTGGAAGAGTTCCATAGAATTGGGAAATATGAAGAAGAAAAAATGAGACCCATAAGAATAAGGTTTGCAACACAGGTACAAGCAGAGGAAGTAATTAATGGGTCTTGGAGATTGCCTGGAGATGAAGAATATAAGAATGTATGGATAAACAGGGATATGGATGAGACTGAAAGGTTGAAGCAAAAGGAGCTGGTAAATGAGGCTAAACAAAAAAACAAAAACAAATAGAGGTGAAGAAGAATTTTTTTGAAGAGTAAGAGATATTTTAGTGCCCTCTAAGGGGTGTGATGTTCCCTTGTGGCAGACGATAATTATAAATCCTATCACTGGATTAAGAGAAATACAAATACTGACACTTTTATGATTTTTAATAAATAATGGAATAATCCAAAATAATAATAATAAGAAAGGAATTCAGAAATACAAAATAAATGGTAGCGTATTCTTCAATTACATAAAAACTACGATGGAGATATTTTCGCGACTACTGAGTTGTGGGGGAGACCAGAGAATAAATAAATAAATGACAAATATATACCCAAAAAGTATGTATAGACCTGAGGACAGTCTCACACGGTGATCTCGAACCAGGTGGTTTCACTAGTCCCGTGGAGAAAACCAACAAAAAAAAGAAACAAAAAAATGCGAATATCTATCCACTCAGAAATAGTTTATCAACAGGAATATCTGAGGAGAATCCGAGAGGGTCTGAGGAGAATCCGAGAGAGACTGGCTTTAGTAAAATTATTGTTAAATAAACACTTACTTAATATTACAGGAAATGGAGGAGGAGAATATCAGACTGCATGCTCACCTGAGGAGAATCCGAGAGAGACTGGCTTTGCTTGTGAGGAAATCGGCGGGAAACTAAGGATAAAGGTTTCCAATGGGGAAATTTATTAAGAGTTATAATTTTGTTTTTAGTGGGGGGGGGGCGACTAGGTTGTGAGTTCAGGGATGAAAAATATGAATAATTAAGTTACTGTTTACTTTATAGTTGTTACTTTAAGAAGTTTAATTCAATGGACTTTTGAAATCAATTGGGGAATTAGTCAAAGTCTGGTATCTCTTCCCGGCTTGCGTAGCAACAGGGGTAACAGGACGGCGAAGCAAAGAAGACTTATCAGATTCGTCAACCTCATTGGCGCGGCGTAATTATCTGGGATTTGTTTGAGCTGGTTTAAGACCTTACCATTATAGAATTAATTTTATCGTATTAAGGGCTCCCCATTCTCTGGGATTAGGTGAAAAATTCGCCTCTATAACCTGGCCAAGCAGGAGAAATTACGTTTATTCACGGGGTAAATTTGTTATAGAAGTGGTCAACACAGTGACGCTGAGAGGGGGGGGGAAAAAAGCAGGGACAAAAGGACACTGAGGAGAGGAGGGGAAGGGGGGGGGTTAGTCACATGGTACTGAGATTCTGGTCATCCTCGCACATTACATGGGCCTTAGCCTAGGAAAAAAGTAGAAATATACATAATTAATTTCCCAGCACCACAATATGAGGATAAAGAAATGGTACATCAAGCAGTAAGTAAGGTATGTTATACTAATGTAAATGGATTAATGTCAACAAAGATGGAATTAAATGAGTTATTAAACAGAACCACACCAGATGTTGCTGTATTATGTGAGACAAAATGGAAAAATGAATGGGGAACTCCTGACATTGGTGATAATAAATATGATTTATGGATGAAAAATAGAAGTGACAAGGGAGGAGGTGGAGTGACAATTCTGACAAAAAAAATGTGGCAAAGTGGAGAAGGTAATAAAAAGTGAAGACATGTCTGAAGTTCTACAAGTCATGATTAGAAGTGGAAATGGAAGGATAATGAATTATGTAAGAGTGCATGTGCCACCTATGACCAATGCTTGGCAAAAAGAAGAGCAAGAAGAGATGTTGGTAGATGTGTTGAAAGGTCTTGAAAAAATAGTGAAGGAAAGTAGTGATATAGTTATTGTTGGTGATTTTAATTGTAAGGAGATAAATTGGGAGACATTGACAACTACTGGAAGTGAGAGCTCATGGAGTAATAGACTGTTAAACTAGGCGGCGAAAAACTTGATGATTCAATGGGTTGATTGTGATACCAGATTTAGTGGAAGAGATAAACCATCAAGACTTGATTTAGTGTTTACCAAGGACATGGAAATTATTGAAACTATACACTATGATAGCCCCCTAGGTAAAAGTGATCATGTGTTGATGGAATTTAATCTGAAAAATTAAAATGTAATCATTGATGAAAATTATAAGGTGAAAAGATTTAGATATAGTAAAGCTGATTTTCAAAAATTTAAAAAATAATTTGCTGCCATGGACTGGGAAGACTTTGAAGATGCAGATGTTCAGGAAAAATGGGATGAATTTATAAGGATATATAACTCTACTGTGGAGAAATTTGTACCTAAAGGAGAAGCGAGATGTAGAAAAGGTAAAGAATGGTTCAATACAAAATGTAAAGAGGCTAGGAATTGTAAGCTAAATGTTTGGAATAGATGGAAGAAGAGGAAAACAGAGAGCAGATGGGAGGAATATACTGATGCTAGAAATAAGTACATTGAGATAATAAGAATGGAGAGAAGAAACTATGAAAGAGATATAATAGATAAGTGTATAAATGAACCCAAACTATTCTTTAGATATGTTAATGAGAAGATGAAGAAGAAAGGTGTATCAAGATTGAAAATTGAAGGAAAAATCTATAAGAATGCACAGGACATTGCAGAGGTTATGAATAATAGTTTCAGATCAGTATTTACTGTGGAAGGGGAGTTTGATACTGGAAGAGGTAAGTTGGTGAGGAATATACTGAGTACAGTCCAGTCAGTTATGATGAAATACTTAAGATAATGGAAGAACTTGATGTAAATAAAGCAACTGATCTAGATGGAGTATCAAACTGGATATTGAAGGAATGTAGATAACAGCTGGGTGATAAAATTCAGTGTAATGGTGACATCACTATCACAGGGAAGAGTACCAAAAAATTAACAAAGTACACGAGACTTACCGTAGGTCAGTTGAAGTGTACTTCTAATTTTTCGAGGCAAATCACCTCTGCTGGTGCGGAGATTTCACATGAGAGAGAGTGCGTCACGCGCTGCCGGCAGACTTTAAAGCAAGGACTCGACATCCACATGATGAACCAATTAGGAAATTAAGTAACCTGTAGAGCTTAAGGTAGGGAGGGAGAGGAGGGCATGTGAAATCTCCGCACCAGCAGAGGTGATCTGTCTCGAAAAATTAGAAGTACACTTCAACTGACCTATGGTAAGTCTCGTGTACTTTGTTAATTTTACTTCGGCAAAATCACCTATCTGCTGGGCGGACATTTCCCATGAGGCTTTGAAGCCATGTGGATGACGAGGGAGGATGCAATAGTAGAGAGGAAAAGGAAATGCCCCACAAGAAACAGTACTATAACTATTATTCCATGGAAGGATCTTGTACATGAGACAGTCATACAATTGGTGTATAAAATAAGGTACATTGCATCCAACTTAATCCAATCTACAAACAATGTTGAAAAATGGTAACAGTTCACATCATAAGATAAACCTAAGGTACTAGATACTAAATACTTAAAATATCCGTGTACTGCAACACTGGAGTGCAGCAACAAACCCAAATCATGTCTTATTCTAGCACTGCATCCTGAAAGAGGTCAGAAGCAGCCACAATGTTCTTATTATAATATTTTGCAAAGGTAGATTCCCTAGACCAGCCCGCCTTAGCCATAATGCATGCGACAGGGACAGCCGCCACTCCAGCTTTTGAAGCTGCTGCTGGCCGCACACTACCAGCGGAAAACTTTGAGATGTCTATGCCGGACATGCGGAGAATGGTCCTGACCCAACGGGCAATAGTGTCTTTGGAAACTGATTTGTGGGGTTTTATGAAGCTAATGAGGAGCCTGGCATCAGTGTGCATCTCATCCTGTCTAAGCTCTTTAGTCACATCAATGTACCTCAGGAGAGTGCTACAGACACATAATCGTGGATCCTTAGGGTAACGATGGAATGTGACCCTGTTGATGTTAAAATTTGGTCTGGATTGTTTAAGAGTGCCCCCCAACTGTACTGAAATGGAGTGTTCATTAATGAGCATGTCTCTGATTAACATTAGTTGTAAAGTTTGAATTCTGGCAGCTTGAGTTAAGGCCATCATCATAACCAATTTTAGCATTAATTCTTTAAGGGTTAATGCATGTAAGGGGAACATGGACCTTAGTTGCTCTAAGACAGGTTGGACGTCCCAAGTGTCAGTGTACCTGGGCTGAGGAGTTCTAAGATTGAAAACCCCTCTCATGAATCGGATGACCAAAGGGTGATTTCCTGCCCTGCATCCGTCCACCACAATGCCGAGAGAAGACAGGGCACCCCTCGCAATGTTCACACACTCATAACCCACACCCCTGTCAAAGGTTTCCGTCAAAAAATTTACAATGTGACCTACAATTGGAGAAGTGGGATCGACATTCCGTCTACCACAAAACAACGACCACCTCTGGACATGTGGGCGGTATTGCCTCTCAGTACCTGGTTTCCAGGAGGCAAGTATGATGTCCGCAGCCGCCGGCGAAACTCCTCGTTTCTGCAAGTTTTCCCTGACAGAAGGCATGCCATGAGCCTCGTGTGGGACATGATGGGGTGTGGATCTGTTGTGGACGGGTGTGTTAGAACATTCCTCCTGTTCGTTATCAAACGTGGGAAGTCTATTAGCAACTGGAGCAGCATGCCCATCCAACACTGGGACGGCCACAGAGGAACCACCATCCAGCCTCGTGCTTGCTCCGCACGTAACTTCTGAAGGCACCTAGCAATTAATGAGAATGGGGGGAAAATGTAAGACAAATCAAAGTTTGACCAGTCCAAGGAAAAAGCATCAAAATATTTAGCCTCCGGATCTGGCAACCACGAACAGAATGTATTAACCTGTTTGTTAAGCCTTGAGGCAAATAAATCAATGGACGGTGTCCCAAAAACATTACACAAGGTAGAAAAAATGTGTGAGTCGAGTTTCCACTCATGTCTGTCATTAATCTTGCGAGAGGCTACATCAGCCAAGGTGTTGTCCTTCCCCGGTATGTGCGAGCATGTAACCCATGAGTCATGTTCCAGACACCAATCCCAAATCTGGGTAGCAACATCATTACAGGACTTGGACTTTGTGCCTCCCATTTCATTGACATAGTTTATGGCAGTGGTATTATCACAAAAAACTCTAACATGTCTACCTTCCAGCTCATGTTCAAATGCTTGCAAAGAGAATAGAATGGCTTTCATCTCCAGGATGTTAATGTGAAGCTCCTTTTCATCCAGGGACCAAGTACCACTTGTAATCTGACACCCCAAATGACCCCCCCAACCAAGGCTGGAGGCATCAGTAAATAAATCGATGTCAGTACCTGGCCTAAAAATGTGTCTGTGGTGTCTGTCCACATTGTCTAACCACCAGGAAAGGTCTAGTTTCATGTCTGCAGTAATATTCAAAGGCCTGTCAAAATTACCATACTCCTGTTTCAAAGCGGCAATTTTTCCCCCTTCCAACTTCCTGTAGTGAAGTTTACCTAACTCCACTGCTGGGATCGCAGCCACCATGAGGCCGATCACCCTGGCCACCTCTCGAATGGGGGCAACATCTTTACACAAAAGTTCTGCACATCCTTGGCAAATTTTGATTAGTCTACGCTCAGGTAAAGAGGCAGTCATGAACTTGGTGTTAATAACATTGCCTTGGTATTCAATACATTGTGTGGGGGTGAGAACAGACTTCTCCATATTGATACAAAAGCCTAACCTCTGCAACAGAGAAATGGTGGCCTGAATCGCCTGAAGACATCCTGAGTAAGAGTTACTGCAAATTAATGTGTCATCTATAAAGCTGGTGATAGTGTATCCTTCCTGCCTTAAAGTAGCAAATACTGGCTTCATCAGTTTGGTGAAAAGCCGAGGTCCCTCAGAAATGCCATTAGGGAGGCAGGTGAATTGATAGATAACACCTTGCCATGTAAAACATAAAAATCGTTGTTGCTCATCTGCAACCCTAACAGAATAATAAGCATGCCTGAGATCGACAGAAGCCAAAAAATCACCCTGGTTGATGAGCCTGATGGCCTGTTCAAAATTTTCCATTTTAAAATGTTTATATGGTATGTATTTGTTTAACCTCTCCAAGTTAAGAACCAGGCGAAATTCCCCGTTTTTCTCTTCTCGCAAAAAAATAGGAGAGATAACCTGCTGAGTTTGTTTGTGTGTGACTTTAATGACTTTAAGCTGTAAAAGTTTTTTGATCTCTCCAGAAATTATCCCCTGTTGCACAGTGTTGAATCTGTATTCCAAATCATTAAAAAATAAAGGATGAACACTATCGACATCAATATCAAGGTGGCAATGCTGAACAATATCCAAAATGACAGGGTCACTGGTAATTTTACGCCACTCATGCAGGAAAGAGTGTAGTCTGCCAGCTTCAAAACATGCACTTGCCTGTAAGTTTACTGGGGCTGCCTGCTGCGGCCGCCCCGGCCCTTGGAGTTTTTTGGCTCCACATCCTGACGAGTGGAAGGCAGTCGTGGGGCAGCCCTGGAGCCATACCTCTGTTGCCCGTAGGGTTGGAACCTGGCGTAATATCCCCTACTAGCAGGCTTGTTCCAATATCCACCAGGGCGTTTACCTGCGAACTTGCTAGTAAAGGCAGGCTTTTTCTACGAGAATTTACTCCACAGTTTCTCCGCTTCCTCAATTTGTCTGGCAGACTGGGACACATCGTCACCGAACAGAAAGCGAGTAATTGTCACCTTATCTGAACAAAGATGAGCATATTTATAGTTTATCTCGCGTTTCATGACAAAACGCCTGGCCAAATTGTTCCTGTGATTGGCATTGCCTAGCAATGCCAATGCACCATTTAGCATGCTCACCTCATGTGCCAACTTGGGGTTACCTTCCTGTTCAGCCAAATCATCCAGTGCCACTAAGGATTTGGTGATAATGGTTGAAGCCCGCAGGATGTCCTTATTTACCTCCTTCAAGCGGAAGTCTGTCTTCCTGGCATCCAGCTTCAGGGCCTCCAACACCTGTGGGTTGCATTCCACTGGCGCAAGAGCATGGCAGTTATTAGGCCTCTTGACAACATCGTCCTCACACATGGCCTTGTAGTCCTCCTCTCTCATACCATTATCAAAGAGAAAGTTTACCATCTCTGCCACTCTATTGTCAATGTCAGCAACCACCGTGTCAGAAGGACCAAAGGCCTTAGTGCCCTGAATTAAGGTGCTGTCAGCAGGGGCGGCAGGCATCGACACTGCCTCATCCTCACTCATCCTGGCCGAGAAACCAGAAAAAGTGGCAGAACAAGGAGGCGACAAACCCCAGCCCCCCAGAGTACTGTCCTCCACAGGTGTACATCATAAGTTTTCAACATACCTGAAAAGAAACCTCAAGGTGTACATCATATGTTTTCAACATACCTGAGAAAGAAAATATGGAATGTAATGAGCAATAGAAAGATGACACAATCATTTGTTGGTTAGATACATCATAATTGTGACATACACACACTCACACACACATCGTGGAGTGAAGAAATGCTACAGTTAGCTATGGTGAATATAATGGACCAATGGGTGGAGGAATTTATAAGATACAGAGGGGAGGAGGAACCATCTATGCTAGACCTGGTATTCACAAAAAAACTGGAGCTCAGTCCAACCATTAAATACTTAAGCCCAATGGGAAAAAGTGACCATGTGTTGTTAGAAGTGGTACTACAAGATTGGGAGTTCTACCTTTTTTTTCTTTTTTTTTATGTAAGAGGGACACTGGCCAAGGGCAACAAAACTCCAATGAATAAGAAAAGCTCACTGAGATGCCAGTCCCATAAAAGGGTCCCAAGCAATAGTAAAAAATTCAAGAATAAGTGTATTGAAACCTCCCTCTTGAAGGAATTCAAGTCATAGGAAGGTGGAAATACAGAAGCAGGCAGGGAGTTCCAGAGTTTACCAGAGAAAGAGATGAATGATTGAGAATACTGGTTAACTCTTGCATTAGAAAGGTGGACAGAATAGGGGTGAGAGAAAGAAGAAAGTCTTGTGCAGCAGGACTGTGGGAGGAGGGGAGGCATGCAGTTAGCAAGATCAGAAGAGCAGTTAGTATGAAAATAACATTAGAAGACAGCTACAGATGCAACATTGTAGTGATGAGTGAGAGGCTGAAGACAGTTAGAGGAGAGGAATTGATGAGACGAAAAGCTTTAGATTCCACCCTGTCTAGAAGAGTGGTATGAGTGGAACCCCCCAGACATGTGAAGTATACTCCATACATGGACGGATAAGGCCCTTGTACATAGTTAACAGTTTGGGGGGTGAGAAAAACTGGTGGAGACATCTCAGAATGCCTAACTTCATAGAAGCTGTTTTAGCTAGAGATTTCCAGTTCAGATTATAAGTAAAGAACAGACCGAGGATGTTCAGTGTAGAAGAGGGAGACAGTTGAGTGTCATTGAAGAAGAGGGCGTAGTTGTGTGGAAGGTTGTGTTGAGTTGATAGATGGAGGAATTGAGTTTTTGAGGCACTGAACAATACCAAGTTTGCTCTGCCACAATCAGAAATTTTAGAAAGATAAGAAGTCTGGCATTCTGTGGCTTCCCTAAGGAAGCCACAGAAGGAGTACTATAAAAATGGGTGACTAAATCACACAAAGACAAATTTTACAGAGTTAAGAAAATTCTCTGGGAATATTGATTGGAAAGGACTTGTGGAAGACAAGACAGTGCAAGAGAAATACAAAACATTCCTGAAAAAGTACAATGAGGGTGTGCAGAAGTATGTAGCTGTATATTAAGTAAGGAGGAGCAAACGTATTTGGTATTTTACTCCAGATGTGCAGAAACTAAGAAGAGAAAGGATATAGCTTGGAAGAAACTGAAGAAACAAAGAAATGAAAATAATAGAGAGTAGTATAAGGAGGCAAGGAATGAGTATGTTAGAATAAGAAAAGAGGAGGAGAAACAATTTGAAAAGGATGTGGTAAAGAAATGTGAAGAAGAGCCCAAGCTTTTTTACAGATATATAAATGGAAAGATGACAAGCAGAGAGACCATTAACAAGATAGTAAAGGAAGGAAGGATATATCAAACAGCAGAAGAGATGAGTGAAATTGTGAATGAGAGTTTCAGGTCTATGTTCAGTGTGGAAGTGGATTTAACAGAACCAAATGAGGAGGTGAGGCAGGGTTGTTATGGGAAATCTTGATGTAAAAACATGAAATTGGCAAATTGTTAGAGAAGCTGAATATCCCAGACTGGAATATGCAGCAGTGGTGTGGTCTCTGCATATGAAGAAAGACATAAAGAAGTTGGAAAGAATTCAGAGGGCAGCTACAAGTATGGTACTGGAGCTGAAAGACCTAATGTATGAAAAGAGGCTGAAGGAAATGGGACTGCCAACTTTGCAAGTTAGAAGAGAAAGAGGAGATCTAATAATGATGTATAAAATAGTTAACAGCATTGAGAGCATTAACAGCAATTGATGTATAAAATAGTTAACAGCATCTGATGTTACTGGAAGAAGATGAAGCTGGACGGACGAGAGGGCACTCAAAGAAGATCAGGAAGGGTCAGTGTTTGAGGGACATCAAGAAGTTCAGTTTTTCACATAGAACTGTGGATATCTAGAATGGTCTAAATGAGAAGATTTTTACAGCACCAAATGTGCATAAATTTAAGGAAATGCTGAATAAATATAGATATAGAGACAAGACACCATGAGCCCTGCTTGAACCCTGTATTATACAACTAGGTAAACACAAATAAGTAAATTGAGAGTTGAGAGTAGAGGCCCTGTCAAAAAATGAGTAGAAAACACGAGAACAAGTGTGGAGATTCATTTGGAAAGTTGTGGATATGAAAGTGAGGAAAAGGTGGCACAAAGATGCCATGGAAGATAACCAAGCAGAAGCTTAAAATTGATGTATACAAATATAGATGGTTTAGTGTTGAGCCTATTGAAACTAAAAGACTACCTAAAGAACAATAAACCACATGTGGTACATTTAACGTGTCCCTTCTACGTAAAAAAAAAGTGGAAATCAAACTAAAAGAGGAAATAAAGTTGAGATTTGCAAAGGAAGGATATAGCACATGGAGGAGAGACAGAAAAGGAAAGGCAGGAGGAGGAGTGATGATATTGATAAAAGAGGATATTGTTGTTGAGGAAGTGGAATATGGTGATGGAATGGTGGAAACTTTGAGTGTTGTGAATAAGATCAAAGAAAGTGAAAAAAAGAAAAGTTATTGTGATGTACATACCACCAAAAAACTAATTCATGGGAGACCAAAAGATATAAAACTATGCAACTAGAAACAAGAAATAGTATAGAGGAAATGATAAGGAAAAGTAACAAAGTGCTCTTAGTAGGTGACTTCAGCACTAAAGGAATTAACTGGGAGGAGATGAAAGTGAAAAAAAATGTCACGTCATGGAGCGAAGAGCTTTGATGGTGAATACAATGAGACATTGGGTGAATGAATCTACAAGATGCAGAGGAGAAGAAGATCCATCACAGTTGGACTTAGTGTTTACAGAACCTCAGAAAGTAGACTAAGTATACGTTGTCTGAGTCCACTGGGAAGAAATGATCATGTGACATAAGAAATAGTATTACAGGAGAAAACAGTGTTACACAGGAATGAACAATTTAGAAATGGGAGACAGAACTATGCTAAGGCAAACTTTGCAGAGCTTAGTAACTTTTATGGAAAAATTAACTGGAGAAAGCTATTCAAAGGTAAAGTAGTGGAAGAAAAGTATGAGATTTTTTGAGCAAGTGTAGAGATGGGGGTGCAACAGTTTGCACCAAGTTATAAAATGAAAATTAGGAAGCATGAATGGTATAATGCCAGGTGTGTAGAAGCAAAAAAGAAAAAAGGACAGGGCATGGAGGAAAAGGATGAGACAACTGAACAGAAATACTAGGGAAGAATACAGAAATGCGAGGAATGAATATGATATAATAAGAAGAGAAGAAGAAAGAAATTTTGAAAGTGACAGTAAGTAAACGCAAGGAAGAGCTTCTACAGATACATAATTGGAAAAATGAAACAGGAATGACATAAGCAAGTTAGGAAGAGAAGGAAGAATTTTTGAAACTACTGAGGAGATGAGTGAACTAATAAATGAGAGTTTTCAATCTGTGTTTACAAAGGAAACTGATTTTGTAGCACTAAAATTGGTATCACTGAATGAGGGAATACTGAAGATACAAGCAAAGAGACAAGAGACCAAGAAACTGCTGGAAGAGCTGGATGTTAGAAAAACTGTGGGAACAGATCAAGTAAATAGATGGATATTAAAAGAATGCAGAGAACAAATGGAAGAGCCCATATGGGATATAATCAATAGCTCATTGAAAGAAGGAAAAGTAGCAAGGGAACGGAAAGAGCTAACATAGTCCCAATATACAAAGGGGGAAATAAAATGGAATCATTTAATTACAGACCAGTGTCACTAACAGGTATTGTAAGCAAGCTTTGTGAAATAGTAATTAAAGATAGATGGGTGCAATATTTAGAAGATGAAAAGATAATTACAGAAAAACAATTTGGATTCAGGAAAGGGAGATCCTGTGTCACAAATTTACTGAGCTTTTATATAAAAGCAAGAGTAATTGATGGAGTGCAAGAAGAGAGGGATGGATGGGTTGATGTGGTATACTTGTATCTCAAAAAAAGCATTTGATAAAGTTCCTGCAAAAGTCTTATGTATAAGTTAGAGAATGAAGGAAGACTAAAGGGAGCAACACTGAGATGGATGGAGGACTATTTACAAGGGAGGAAAATGAGACATAAATTCAAGTTATTGTGAAAGTTTTAAGTGGGGCACCTGTTGTGTTTCAGATATATGTAAATGGTATGGCAGATGATTTAAATAGTTATATAAACCCTTATGCTGATGATGGTAAAATAAAAATAATAAATAATGAAAATGAACTATTGAAATCTGGAATGATTTGAAGGAAGAGGTGGTTGTGGTAAACAGTGTACACATGTTAAAGAGAAATTGGATAAATATAGTTATGGAAACAGGACAAAATGAGCTTTGGCTTGTGCCCTGCACAATAGAACTAGATAAATACACACACACACTCACACATACACACCATACTTCTATAGCTTTTAGCATAATACAAGTGCAGGTGGCATTGCACACACACACACAAAAATGCATATTTATGAAGAATTATAAAAAAAAGAAAAAACATAGCAGAGCTGACATGCTCTCTCATGAAATAAGAAAATATGGAAGAAAAAAAACACAAACTAAAGGCAAACTTTTCTATAGAGGTTGTATTCCAAATAATAGCACTGTCCATGAAGCAACAGAGAGGAAGGTAAAGCTGAATATGTTAGATGCCATGCTGTAATAATGATGCCACAAAGTTATAACTGTTTCATTACATAAAAGCACATAGAAAGGCAGATATTCAATGCTGTTACACTGTCTCTTGCTACATGTAAATGAAGAGCTAGCAAAAGCTACAACAAACCAGATTGGTGGTGAATGCATTACATAAGAGAGAAAAGAAAATCATGTTTGCAAGGAATGTTAGCATCACCTAGCTTGTTACAATACATGCAGTTACACTTTTGGGCAGAGAAGAAACATAACATATGCACAATATTTTGACAGACAGACATCACAACAAAATATATGCTTGTTACATTTCAAATGCAGTGTTTGGCAAAGCAAAGCAATACTGTCACACTGAGCCAGAAAGCAAATATTGACTATCAAACAGGCCAACCAAAGGAGTGTTACAGAAGTGAGCATCAAGTCAAGTAAAACATTCATGTAACCAAAGCAAAGGCAGTGTTACCATGGGAAGCCTGAAAGCAAATGAATACATTCACATGCCTTGTTGGTGACAGTCATTTTGTAAAAGGACAAGTTTGGTAATTTATTTTTAATTCAATTAATTTCCTGTTACTCCTATTTTTGTTATTAGGAGTAGCTCTATTATGCCACTTTAAGGTGTAAAATATTTTCAGTCAGATGTAGAGATGAATGCTCTTGGTGAGGTGGCTGGAACACAAGGGCAAAGGAGTAATGAAAGTATGATTTGCTAACTTTGATTAAAGCATTAGGGAAACTCTCTTCCCCAGCATGGCTCCCTCCATGGTGGACTGGAGTGCTGCCTTAACCTCTGAGAAATATTTGATAACATTCTCATTGAGTACAGAGAATCTTCCAAATGCAGAGGCTGTAGAACTCTCAGCTTTAAAATAAGAAAAAAAGTTTAAATTGACTATCAGATTCATTGCTTAAATCTAACAAATTCAGCTTACAATATTAACACACATGACTTTAAAAATTTAGTGCATGTCCAGCCAACAACATATATAAGAGCTTTCATCTTAGCTACTTGGATATCATTCATCATAAAGTTGTCTGCTTCAGACTCAGAGTCAAAATCTGGGTTCAAGGGAGAATCTGATTCCCAGGTGGTCAGGTTTAAGAATTGTGACTCATCTGCCTCATAGTTACTTGATGAAGAAGGACCTTGTAACAAATCATTGATTATTATTTATTTATTTTTTACATAAGAGGGTCACTGGCCAAGGGAAACAAAAAAAAAAAGGGGGAAAAAAAATCCCATCAAGATGTCAGTCCCTAAAATAATGTCAAAGGAATTGTAAAAAATTTAAGGGTAAGTGTCTTGAAACCTCCCTCAAGTCATAGGAAGGAGGAAATACAGAAGCAGGCAGGGAGTTCCAGAGTTTACCAGAGAAATAATAATAATAATAATAAACGGTTTATTATTAAGGCAGTTCACAAACTGAAAATGTACAGAGGGGGTGGGGAAATACTTAACCCTTTCCTTCCGGCAATCGTATATATACGATTGCAAAAATGCGTCCGTAGCGACGGCGATCATACCGGTAATCAAGAATTTTCGCGCCTCAATTTTGAGGTCCAAGCACGGTTTCTCGAGTCAGATGGTGTGAGTGGAAGTGTCTGGCATGTTTCCACATGTAATGTTGTCACTAGCTATGGAAATTTAGCAGTAACTAAGCTATTTTCCCTTTCTCCGGGCGACACTTGGCAACCCCAGCGACCCGCCGGGTGGAAAGCACTCGCCGGGTGGAAAGCACCATGATAAGTGTGAAGAGACATCCTGATAAGAGCCAAGGATCTCAGATCATAACTCACCATGGAGCAGGACACAACATATGTATTTAGCAGTGCTTCTGAGTTTGAAGACAGTGACAGTGAATATTTAGAAGAAGAAGCTGAAGAAAGCAAAGACATTGGTGAGGACTCGGAAAATGATTTACAGGATCCACCTGTTTTATCAGAACAGAGAGATGATACCTATCATTCTTTCATGTTAATTTTTTCATTATCTTCGATTTTATAATAAAATGGTAGAAGGTAACTTGTCAGAGAGAGAGAGAGAAAGAGAGAGAATGTTATTTGCCTGAAACGATGTGAAAAGGGATGAAATCTCTCTCTCTCTCTCTCTCTCTCTCTCTCTCTCTCTCTCTCTCTCTCTCTCTCTCTCTCTCTCTCTCTCTCTCTCTCTCTCTCTCTCTCTCTCTCTCTCTCTCTCTCTCTCTCTCATTGGAAGTGTACAATTTCCCCTCCAAGATGAGAGAGAGAGAGAGAGAGAGAGAGAGAGAGAGAGAGAGAGAGAGAGAGTGTTTGCGCGCGGCGTCATCGCTCTCCGGGCTGTTTCTGGATGACGGATCACACAGCAGGAGGAGGAGGAATCCTTTATAAGGCATAAACTCAACTTTCAGAGGTCACATCGAGCTACAAAGTATATCATTGTATTCAGAATAACAAAGAGAAAATAATTATTAGTATTCAAACAATTTTCTGACAATTTCTAGGTTTACCATTTTTAGCCGTCATACAAAACGAGAAAATAATTTAAGCGCCGGAAGGAAAGGGTTAACATTAATCCTAAAGCTAAGTCTAATCTAGAAACGAAATACTATTTATTGATGGCTCGCACCATGGTGAGAATCGCGCTGAGCCTGTACCGGTCTGTGCGTGGTGCCTTTAGGGGCGTTATTTGGTTGTGGTGTCTTGTGGCACAGACCGGGCAAGGCACATCAGGCGGCAGCATGTATTGGAGGCGTGAATGACATAGTAGTCCCCTTCCAAATTTATCCAGGCCTCTCGGTGCCTGGCGGATAGTCTGGACAGACTCAGGGTGGTCAGGGCTTCATCATAGGTGGTGTAGGCAGGGACAAGGATGACCCTGCATGCCCTTTTCTGCACACTCTCCAGCTGGAGCTGTTGAGTGTGTGTAAGGGAGGAGGACCATGCTGGGGAGGCATACATAAGTTTGGGGAGGATGAAGGTGAGGTACACTCCCCTTAACTCATCTGTCAGCTTCCCCAGTGACCTGAGTCTGCGCAGCATGACTGTGCAGCCTGTAGGTAGTGAATCTTAAGGTGCTGGCGACATGTTGCATCCAGGTCAGCTGGTCATCCACCATGACTCCAAGAAGTTTGGCACATCGGACTACCTGGAGGGGGTAAGGGCCCACTGTGAGCTGGGGAGAGGGCACTGGTACAGAGGAGGTACAGAAATGCATCACCACAATTTTACTGTGGTTGATGGTCATCCTGCTCTCCTCTGTCCATGCCTGTAGTCGCTCCAAAACTACTTGCAGTGGCGAGTAGTCCGGGTTCTTGTGGGAGACTGGGACACCCACGGTGCAGTTGTCCACATACATCCAGTGATAGAGGGTGTCAGTGAGGGCATTGTTGATTAGGAAGAGGAAGCATAGTGGACCCATCTTGGTCCTTTGGGGGACCCCACATGTCAGCTGTTGGAAATTAGAGACAGAGCCCTGATAGCGAACGGCCTGACTCCTCCCTGTGAGGAAGTCGGCTAGCCACACTACCAGGTTAGGAGGGAGACCCAGACTTATTGCCGTGCTGATGACAACAGTGTGATCAACAAGATCAAAGGCTTTTTTGAAGTTCACAAAAGCAACAGCTAGAGAGGTTTCACTTGTCAAGGTGGCTGTGAATGAATTCAAGGAAGGTGGTCATGTAATGGGAGGTGGAGGTGGCTTTAATATTTCCAAACTGTTTGATATCTACGGTATTACAGATATTGGTGTAGGTCCAGTCATACACAAAATCTTCACAAATAAGGCTAGGAATGGGGGTGATAGAGACTGGCCTGAGGTCATTGAGTGACTGTGGACTGGAAGTTTTGGGGATGGGGGTGATGTAAGATGTCTTCCAGTCTGTGGGGCAAGAGTGCTGGGAGAGAGGCATTTATTATAGAGCATAGCAGTGTTGCTAGCTCTGTAGAAAACTCCATGTAAATTTTTATGGGAAGGTCAGTGGGTGTGGTGGATCTTGGTTTAAATTTAAGTATTCTCTTTAAAACATCCATCACCTGGACAGTGGGGGGAGGGGAGGAAGCAGGAAGATAGGCAGGAAGCGGAGTGGTGTGGAGGGAAGGAAAGGTCTGACAGATAGCGGCAAAGTGATCATTAATCTCCAGAGCTGTGAGATTAGCAGGAAGGTGTGAGGTGCAAGGAAGAGATGAAGTGTGCTTTTGTAGGCCACACAAAGCTTTGATCCTAGCATACCACTGTGTGTTGTTGGCCAGCTTGAGATGATGTATCTTGTCCGGATAATAGCTTGCCTTGGCAGCCTTAATCTCCCTGATCATTCTGTTTCTTAGCTTTCTGTATAGGACCGGGCAGGAGTGGAATGCCCAGGTCCGCTGACCTTTTAATGCGGAGTGCCATCCAGGGGGCATCAGACAGGTGCACTGTGATGCTCTTGGCTGGGAACTAGTGGTGGAAGGCTTCTAAAGAAAAAGAAAGGGATGAATGATTGAGAATATTGGTTAACTTTTGCATTAGAGAGATGGACAGAATAGGGATGAGAGAAAGAAGAAAGTCTTGTGCAGTGAGGCTGTGGAAGGAGGGGATGCATGCAGTTAGCAAGAACAGAAGAGCAGTTAGCATGAAAATAGCGGTAGAAGATACCAAGAGATGCAATACTGCAGCGATGAAAAAGAGGCTGAAGACAGTTAGTTAGAGGAGAGTTGATAAGATGAAAAGCTTTTGATTCCACCCTGTCTAAAATAGCAGTATGAGTGCACCCTCCCCTCCCAGTATATGTAAAGCATACCCTGTACATGGGCAGATAAGACCCCTATACAGAGTTAGCAGCTTGGAGGAGGGAGGGGGAGAAAAACTGGCAGAGACGACTCAGAATGCCTAACTTATAAAAGCTGTTTTAGCTAGAGATGAGATGTGAAATCTCCAGTTTAGATTATAAGTAAAGGGCAGACTGAGGATGTTCAGTGTAGGAGAGGGGGACAGTTGGATGTCATTGAAGAAGAGGGATAGTTGTCTGGAAGGTTGTGTCCAGTTGATAGATGGAGGAATTGAGTTTTTGAGGGATTGAACAATACTAAGTTTGCTCTGCCCCAATCAGAAATTTTGGAGAGATCAGAAGTTAGGGATTCTGTGGCTTCCCTGCTTGAACTGTTTACTTCCTGAAGGGTTGGATGTCTATGAAAAAGACATAGAAAAGTGCAGCATGGTATCATCAGTGTAGGAGTGGATAGGACAACAAGTTTGGTTTAGAAGATCATTGATGAATAATAGGAAGAGAATGGGTGACAGGACAGAACCCTGAGGAACACCACCATTAATAAATTTAGAAGAACAGCAACCGTCTACCATAACAGCAATAGAATGGTCAGAAAGGAAACTCCAGATGAAGTTACAGAAAGAAGGATAGAAACCGAAGGAGGGTAATTTGCAAAATCAAAACTTTGTGCCAGACTCTATCAAAAGCTTTTGATATGTCTAAAGCAACAGCAAAAGTTTCACCAAAATCTCTAAAAGAGGATGACCAAGACTCAGTAAGGAAAGCCAGATCACCAGTAGAGTGGCCTTGGTGGAACCGATACTGGCAATCAGACAGAAGGTTGTGAAGTGATGTATGTTTAAGAATCTTCCTGTTGAGGATAGATTAAAACCTTTAGATAGGCAGGAAATTAAAGCAATAGCAGAGTAGTTTGAGGGATTAGAACAGTCAACCTTTTTAGGAACAGGCTGAATGTAGGCAAACTTCCAACAAGAAGGAAAGGTAGATGTTGATAGACAGAGTTGAAAGAATTTGACTTGGCAAGGTGCAGGGACTGAGGCACAGAGTTTCAGAGAACAATAAGAGGGATCCCATAAGGTCCATAAGCCTTCCAAGGGTTTAGGCCAGTGAGGGCATGGAAAACATCACTGTGAAGGATTTTAATTGGTAGCATGAAATAGTCAGAGGGTAGAGGAGAGGGAGGAAAAGCCCTGAATCATCCAAGTTAGAGTTTTTAGCAAAGGTTTGAGAGAAGAGTTCAGCTTTAGAAATAGATGAGATGGCAGTGGTACCATCAGGTTGAAATAAAGGAGGGAAAGATGAAGAAGCTAAGTTATTGGAGATGTTCTTGGCTGGGTGCCAGAAGTCACGAGGAGAGTTAGATCTTGAAAGATTTTGACACTTACTATTAATGAAGGAGTTTTTGGCTAGTTGGAGGACAAAAAACCTGGCATGATACCAGGCAGAAATATAAAGCACATGAGATTAAGGTAATGGAAGGCTCAAGTACCCTTTGTGGGCACCTCTCATCATGTATAGCAGGAGAACAGGCTTTTCAAACCAAGGTTTGGAAAGTTTAGTTTGAGAGATAGAGTGAGGAATGTATGCCTCTATGCCAGACACTGTCACCTCTGTTATGTGCTCTGCAAGCAGAGAAGGGTTTCTGATATGGAAACAGTAATCAGAGACTTGTCTGTGTGCTGAGTGCACAACAGAGGTGATAGTGTCTGGCATGGACTTGAGGCCTTTTGTGAAATTATATATAGTAGGCTGGTCACAATTCTCTAATTTATTCATCAGCTTAGCCAACAAATTTTCCAAACAGTCTTGATTAAGCCTGTGGCCAAGAAGGTATTTCACTTTGTACCTCCGGACATCTTGCCACAGTGCCTGGAGTGATGCTGAGTTAATGAGTTACCCATTGATGCAGTGGATCCATACATGAGGTGGAGCACATACTTGAAGTAAATTTATATATGAAGTAATCTCCCTTATGAACTGAACATGGCAAGACTTTAAATTGATCCTCCTAAGAACATCCTTGAAATGATATGCAACAGAGCTTTTAAAACAATCAAACAATCTATCCACCTTGTGTACAAAATTTGCTGTATGGACAACTGCCTGTGGCAGCAGGCCTGCAACTGAATGCATAGATGCCTGCTGCTACAGTATGACTCATTACCTGAGCAGCTAGATTGACCCTCATCTTTGAAAAGCCTTCTTCACATATATGTTTAGTAGTTAATTCTGGTGCAAGTATAATTTTCTGTTCATGATCTTTTCCAAAAAAATTTCTTATGTGGTCCCATGAAATGACAGCCCTCCCAATGTTAATATCATACTTAAGAAGAGTGTTCCTCAGGCTTTTCAACAGATGTAGGGAATCATAAAAGAAATGTACCATCTCCCCATTGGCTTCAGAAGAAGGATATTCTCTAGTCATGCCAAGGCAGTGAAACAGGAACTGATGCATGCCTTCTTGGTCACATACTGTGAACATCACTCTAAACCCTGTGTCCTGAATTTTTTAAATTGTTGTTTCATACAGTTCCCTTAATTTGGTGGTATTAATTCTTCCTGCATAAAAGAAATGTCCAAAAACCGTCTTCCATCTTTTTACCAACCCCTTAACCATAAACACAAGTGCATGGTTAGCCTGTTTCATATTTGTGCCATGCTCTCCAAAGTCCTTTCCAAAAATGATCTGACACCTTGTCAAAATGAAGAGATTCTTTTACACTCATTGCATCAAATGCATTGCCACAAAGAGTCCCTTTGGCAAGTCCCATGCTCACATTTCTAGGGCTGCTAGAGATGGTTTACTCCAGCCAACATTTATGGAAATGTTTCATAACCATGAATGTAATGTTTAATGTTGAAAGTGATGGAAGTTTAAATATTGAAGAAAGAAATCTGTAAGTTTTAGGGCTGTGATAGTATGTTGCTAGATCAAATATCCTCTCTTGTTCACCATATATTCTTCCACTCTTACATGTAACACCACTCTCCTTTAAAAAAAGTCAACTATCTTGGGATCAAGGTACTCAGCAAATTTGGTAATTACCTGCTGAGGTGTTTTCTTGATGCCTCCCCAGAGTGATAACTTGCCTCCTCAGCTTCCTGACAGTGTTTTGCATAAGTTTTACTCTAGGAGTTCCTGAAAATATTGACTGAGTGATGTGATATGGATGGATAGAAATGGTTGGTCAGTCAGATGTAAAGTAGTGGAATGGATGAAAAGAAGTACATTGAGGTGGCTTGGACATGTTGAAAGAATGAAGCATGAACAGCTTGTGAAGATGTATAGTAGTGAAGTGGAGGGCCATTACAAGATAGAAAGGACACTGAGATGGAAGTATAGAGTTATGGAGTACTTGTGTGAAAGGTGAAAGCAGAGCAGGAGACTTGAGCTGAGTACTGGGGAGTGTATGGATAAGGAGAGGTGGAGGCTTTTCTGTCGTGGCCACCCCTTTTTGGGGATACTGCTGGAGGAAGCAAGGAGTCAGAGAGAAAAAGATAGATGAAATACACTGGCTATAATTTGTGGTAGAGGACAGAACTGTCATCCCCACTGATTTGTAAAGAAAACAGTGTGGGGGGTAACTGTAAAGTTCTGAGTTATATTGAACAATTTAGTGTCAGAAAATCAGTGAAGATTTGATGTGAACAGCAATGGAAGTACAGTAGCAGTACTGTGAATTTATAACTTATGGCTTCAGGAAGACTTTGCTGGCTTGGTGTTTTGTGCCCCTTCACAGTCCAATAATGACGCACAATCTGTAAGAAATTACACCTTAAGTCATTTAGTCACTCAAAGAGGACAAGCTAGAAGCACATCATATCATTAACCTCATAACTCCATCCTCAAAGATTATGTTTCACTTTTGCTCTTCCTGACCAGGGGGTTGTGTATCAAGTACGAATAGACATCACCAGAAGAACAATATTCTCTTGATTGCCTCATGGCAAAAGTTCCCAACATATTGTACAGTGCCATTCTGTCCGATTACCTATTGTAGTACATATTATTACATGCAATATTGGCCATGATTTTTCCTAACACCATTGCTCATATCTGCTTTCTCCACATCACTATCAGTGTTTCACATCAGATGGACATATTCTGCACTTACACACATGCATGCACGTGTACACACACCACATGACAGCCATGGCAGCCACCCTTGAATGATATGCAGAGGAACAGAGGAAGCTGGACGTCACACGGTTATGTCTGGTTTCATCAAGCTACCAGATGATGATTAGGAAAACAGAACCACCATTGAGTTCAAAAACATTGCTGCATCTCTAGAATATAAAATGGTCATAGTAGACTATGTACAAAGTATGAAAATAAATAAATAAATAAAAGTAAGTAAACATTTTCTTTCTATTTCTTTAACTCCCTATTATTCCTGTAATGTTGCTGGCACTGAATTATCAGTCATTGTCTAAGAATCAGCACATTTCATTATTTTATTAGTATATGAAACATAACAGTACAAAAATATGCAGGTACTGATGAGTGACAATAAAGTAAAGCTTGCCCATGTAACAGTGGAGTGCAGGGAAACAAGGAGAGCAATGATTTCGTTTGAACTCCTAATTCAATGATGTTCTTGATTAGCAGCAATGTCTCATGAACACCATGGTAGACTTGGTTTTCCTAAATATCATTATGGAAGCTTGATAATATCTACTGATATGAGCTGTGGCTTCACCTTTCATCAAGGTGGAAGGTTGGGGTTGCACCCTGTATTTTTCTAGCATGGAACACTACAGTAAATGTCTCATAAAGATATTTAAGATAGGTAGTGATGTTAGTAGCTTTCACATGACATGCATAATGATCGACAACTGTGTTGTATGTTGTACCATTTGAGCAAACAATTGCAAGAGGAACAGCCATAGGGAAAAAGAAATAATTATAGTCATGGAATGGACATTGAAACAGATTTCAGAATGACATGTTTGTAGGGGCAACGCATTGTCTGCATTATTGTGAGTATGACTTTGCAAATGTTTCCCATGATGGGGCGAAAAATAACAAGAATAGTATCAGTGATAGAAATTTAAGTATGGTGACACACAGCCATCTAAAGATTCCCTCGAGGTAGTGGCATACGCTGAAAAATCTGCAACCAGAACCAGAGTAGGAGGCAATTCAAGCAGCATGACAGAGCCATTAACAGAAAATGGGAAAAGCATAATTTCTTAAGCAAGGAAATGGTCTGAGGACTGAAAAGGGGCATAAATGACAACAACAAGTGTGAGAACTGACTCTGATGCAGGGTAGTAGTACTCAATGCTGTCGTCCTCAAACAATGGTTTTAACTTGTAAGTATTTCTTCCCATATCAAGTGTCATAAGTAGGTCAGCCAATGGGAAAAGAGAAGCATTTATGTGGCCCATGCTTGCATCAATGAGATTCTGAATTAGGATAGTATTATAGGAAAGAACTGAAACCATAGAAGCTTACAAAATTTCAATTGACTGATTGAAATCTGTTAGAACATCCATGTGGACTAACACCCCATTCAACACAGTGTGGAGAGTGTTAGCATGTTGTAGGAGATCTTTTACATTAGCCTGGGGAGTAGCAATATGTTTACTATGCAGATTATTAACCCGCCTGTTAGCAGAATCAACATTTACCAGACAATGGTAGCATTCATGCAAATCCTGCACATCTTCATCCATAGCTGTTCCAGAGAGTGTCTGAGAAAGCTTCCCAAAAGCGTTTAATAGCCCATGTTTAGAATGGGCCTGCACTGAGTGTTTGCCATAGTCATGCATAGCGGTAGCAGGTTGGTCAGAGAGGAAAGTCAGTTTAGATTTCAGGAGATGTAAAATAGTTTGAGCATGAAGATAGGATGATGTGTGTGATTGATGAATTAGTTCCTTATTTACTCGCTGAACTTTAGCAGCCAAATTTGTAACAATTTCTGTCAGGTCATCATGTAGTGAATGAAGGCAGGAGTAGGAGTATCGAACGAACAACACATTCTCCACTAGGGTGCCCGATCCCAGGGGCGCAGTAAGCATACCTGGTTTCAGATGCATTGGCATGTCTAATATGGCACCTAACACAGCCAAAACTAGCAGGAAAATCATCATTGCTGAAAAAAAAAAAGGTGTAATTTTAGGGTTGTGGTCAGAGATTCTAATTATGGAATGAGTAGAACTAAGTGAAGGTGACAGGGAGGGAGTTACTTGGTTCGTACTTGTGTTTATCCAATACTGGATCAGAAGCCTTAGTTTTCTTTAACCTATTGCTGTGAATCATCTCTACAGTATTCAAGTAAAGACCTAAGACTTCATATTTGTTGCCATTTCCCTCCAGGACAATTAAATGTGGACCCATGAACTTAGAAGACAATCTGGATTTCCTCAGGGGTGCTTGAATCATCACTGTATCACCTAGTTTTAAAGTGACAGGAGTTGCATGCTTGATTCATCATTTCAGTTCTTGAGGCTTGCAACTTTTCCCTCTCCTTTTTGTGTATGTCAGTGAAAACTCTCAGATGTTGGGAAGTGTAGTCGTTTACATTATAGACAGGCTTTGAAGGGCCTGCAAATAAATTGAAATAAATTGAAGGGCCAGAACTACAAAATGAGTGAAGTGATCTGCACACAATGAAAGATACTGAGAGCCTTGATGACTCCTTGGAAGCTGCAGTAGGTCTACTGCAACTACATCCCATGCTTGTTCAGGTGGTGGGTATCCTAGCATAGGCACTGGGCCAGAAATAACTCTTTAATGCTTAGCTTAGCAGATAATGCAATGGGCAACATAATCCAATATATTTACCCTCATCGGAGGCCAATAATATGCATAATGGACGGCAGCCAAAAATGTCCAGCTGTAGGTTGGTTGTGCACAAGTTGTTGAACTACTGGAACAAAATCTTCTGGAATGACCAAAAGATCTTTGCATCCATCCCCTTTTTACCTTCATCTGCATAAGATATTGCCTGATGATAAAAAGAACAGTGGGAAAGGTAGCTGTAAGGAGAGCAAGGTGGAAAGATCACTTGCTTCCAGAGCATAAATTACTTTTCTCCATACCTCACGTTGATGCTGTTTCATGCCTAAGTTCTTGAGGGGAAATGTTTTGCATCAGTGATGTTTGCGAGATGACACCCACCGGAATATTTTGTGACAGGGCATCTGCCACCACATTCACATGTCCTGGGAAATATTTGAATTGAGGAGAATATCCTTGGATTGTCAGATACCAACACGCAAGCCTCCTGTTGAGATTTCTTCCCTTGAAAAGATTAGCGATAGTGACGTCCATGAAGACTGTAATTGTGTGTTCCAGTATTAGATCACAGAAGTGAATAAGTGTCCAGACAACAGCTAGAGGTTCCTGATGTGTGACAGAGTAATTTGCTTCTGCTAGGTTAAGAACTCTACTCACATAGGCAATCACACAATTTTTACCTCGATTGGTCTTTTGCATCAATACTGCATTGATCCCTAGAGAAGAAGCATATTTGTAGAGTTCAAAATGCAGTGAAAACTCCGGGAATGCTAGAACTGGAGCTTGGGTGAGAGCTGTTTTCAACTCCTGAAAGCTGTGCTCTTGTGCTCCACGCCATTAAAAGGAAACATCTTTTTGAGTAGCTGATTGAGTGAGGATGCAAGTTTAGCAATATCCTTAATGAATGGTCAGTAGTAACCTGCTAATCCAAGGAATGATAGTACATTTTAGGTAGACTTTGGTTGTTGAAAGTGTTTAACTGCTGATACTTTATTGTCTATTGTGTGAATGCCTTCACAATAAACAATGTGTCCCAAAAAGGTGATCTGGGACTTTAATAACTCACATTTTGACAATTTTACCTGAAGGCCAACTTCCTGCAGTCAGTGTAAAACTGAATGCAAAGTCTGAAGGTTTGATGCAACTGATTTACTATTAATGATTAAGTCATCCAGGTAGGCATATACGGAATTCCCTAACATACTTGCAAACAACGTATTAATCATCTTTGATTTGAGACCAAACGGCATGTGCAACCACTGGTTGCGCACGTCACATTACCTTCACAAACAGTGGAAAGAGTGTACTTCAATGTGAGGCACTGAAGTTTGCTGGGACCTGTGAAACATGTCACTATTGATTGGCACATCAGGAACCTTAATGGAAATGTGCATTGCTACATGATCTGGAATGTCATGGTTACCCACAACAGTGACTTTAACACATTTCCAATTTACATTTGGATTGAAGGTAGTAGGAGATACATGAACAGAGGGAAGTACACGTGAGATACTCTTGTTATTCTTCCTGGAATTACTTTTGTCTTTGTGCCAGAGTGATTTGTCATTTTGGGTAGCTAAAGGCTCATTTATCACCTGAAGTGTTTCCCCTTGAAGTATGACTGAATTGTTATCAAGAAGAATGCCAGTGTGGCTGGATTTCATGTCCATTAACCCCAATAGTCCATCAGCAGGAAGTTGATAGTTGGATGCAACATAGAAATCCATTCACTTGACTGGAATTCCCTTTTTCATTTGTATGGGTAAAGTAACCATCCCTAAAATCTTTAAGGTTGAACCAGTTACTCCCTGTAAGTTCAATTTGCTCTGGCGTAATGACCACTGACCACCATGAACATTCCACTTAATAGCCTTAAATGATTCCTCTGAGAGGACATTCACAGTAGCACCAGTGTCCACAGCCAGTGAAAGCCCACAGGACCCTACCTTAGTAGGCAAAGCCATGATGTGTGTTTAATCACAGGCAGCCACAAGACTATTGTAAATGGTTAGATCCTTAGTGCCTGTGGATCCACTCTTCTTGTTTGTTTGCCCTAACCAGGTTTTTGCAACGTTGGATGCGTGGCTTCCCCTGCCGGTTGAGAACCAGCAACATGTTGTATTTCTGATTCCGTCCACATGTGTGCAATTTGAAGGCAACAGTCAGATGAGTGATGCCCATAACCATGTATGAGGCAGAAGAAGAGTGGATGAGAATAAGAAGTCCCAGTCTGACAGGTGGTTCTGGGTGGTTTACCAATAGTGTAAACAGTAGCAGGAGGAGGAATGTAAGGTCTGAGTGGAATACCAGTAGGATAAGGAGAAAGAGGATAAGGGTTGAAAGAAGGATGTGTGTGGATGGAAGAGAAGGGTCGTGGGATTTGAGTGAGATTGAAACTTTTAGATTTTCCATGGTACTTTCCCTCTTGATTTGCATGGGGTGGCTGTGCTGATGGCATGCCACTCCATGCTTCTGTTCCCACTTTCTTTTGATTATGCTTATGTTTTAAGGACCTTTTCTCATTATGTTCTTATTTCTTACAATATGAACAGATCTTAGGATCCTCCCGCTACTGCATCATAGGACTCTGTGGGCATGTCGCAGCAACCGATGGATTCCCTTTTCCTTCTACCATTTTATTTTGTGCTGCTGTAATTAGAGCGTCAAATG
Organism: Scylla paramamosain; assembly: GCF_035594125.1. Lineage (NCBI taxonomy): Eukaryota > Metazoa > Arthropoda > Malacostraca > Decapoda > Portunidae > Scylla > Scylla paramamosain. The sequence goes on from NC_087181.1 coordinate 5,320,622, forward strand.
AATCATTAGGGTTATATTTTAGTGACTGGAAGGCATGTCTGGCCCTTTCTTTTACATGAAATAGTAAGAAGAATATATCAAAGAATTTGGAGATGATCAAAGATGATCATTGCATTGTCAGGTGCCTTGCCCCAGCCTTTTTCCTTGAGAATGTGAATATTTTCCATCTGTTCACCTGCAGGGATGGAAATGTCCCAGGGTTCTTCCATTCTTATCCCACTCTCTATACTTTCAACAATTGCACTTCTTTGTTTCATGAGAGTTGTTTCTGCTCCACCCCAAAGATTTGCAACATTTTTTCTTTAAACATTTTGTAGTCAGGCCCAAGATTCCAGGTGAGAAAAGACATGCTCTGCATCATTTTCAAAGTCCTAGATCCTGGTGCTAATCTGGATCTCATGAAACAAATTTTATCGACATCGTCAGTTGTTCCCAACTGCCGCATGACATTGTCACACATGTATGGAATGTATGAACAGAGTGATCCTCATCCTGCCCCAAGAAAGGCTTAATGTTAGTCTCATTTGGAAGAAGTTTCAGTGTTTTGGCTGGTGGTTGTGAACTTACATTAGTAAACATTGTGTGTACAGGCATCCTCAGAATGGCATACATTTTATCATTCCTCAGAGTTCCAAAATTACTATGATATCAGTGCTGGTATCAGTGCTGAATATGAATCTATGAATTTCTCAGCTGCGCTGACAGAGTCAGAAGACACTGGACTAGGTAAATCACTAATATCCATATCATCTGTTGTTCAGGTTTCATGTTCAAGTTACTGTTGGATTTTAGCCTCTTCAGCAAAGATTTGTTCCTCATAGAATTCTTTAAAATCCTCAAATTTGTCTGGTTTCTCTGCCATCAGCAGTTACTGACATTTAGAAGTTATTCAACCATATAGAAAATAACAATAGAAAAGAAAGAATACACTATGTAGCATGCAATCATTGGTTATATACAATTATATACACATTACATGAAATGTAGACTTGAGAACTCTCAAGAAAAAAGAATGAGGTGCTATGCTTATTGTAATAACGAAAGAGGAGGGAGAGAAAAATTAATTTCCCGCAAATCAATTATGTGTGATGTTATTTTATGAAATAATAAAAAAGTGTAATTGTGGAGTCAGCAAAAGCTTGTACTCACTACTGGCTGACAGTATGAAGTAACTTCTGTTGGTCCTAGATGATCATCCTCACAGGCTGTCCTCATCCTCGAAGATTGTCCTCAGTGTCAAGGCTTGTTCTTGACAATGACTTGTCCAGATATTTCTGTTAGCATTTTGTGATTTTTGTGATGTGAGAATAATCTTGGGTCAACCCCTCAAAGGATAACACATCAAAGTCAGTTGATTATATCATCACTTCCACCTTGGATGGAGAGAGAGAGAGAGAGAGAGAGAGAGAGAGAGAGAGAGAGAGAGAGAGAGAGAGAGAGAGAGAGAGAGAGAGAGAGAGAGAGAGAGAGAGAGCATTATTAACCTGCAGCTAGATGTTATGAATACTGCTGTGGGTTTGCAATGGATGAGTACCTGCTTAGCTAAGTGAGTTTTAGCCACACTGAAAAAGTGTTACTAGTGTCTGTGCTGTGCTGCCCAACTCAACATGTATCATACCAAACACTTTTCCCAAATTCTTCCCTTTTGAAAGTAGTTTCATTTAGTAGTTAAATTTTAATGCAAAACAAGCAACAGCAAATTATAGTTCAAAAGTAATTATTCATGATTTTAAGGAAAGCAATTGAAATTCATGAGATGATAAAGCCAATGATTTCTTTTGCATCTTTGCAGAATCTGTTGTGATTTCAATCCACTTAGATATCAAGACAAATTTTTGAAATGGATATTTGTTTTTAAGTCAATTTTTTTTTATTACATTCTCTCTCTCTCTCTCTCTCTCTCTCTCTCTCTCTCTCTGTATAATATATATATATATATATATATATATATATATATATATATATATATATATATATATATATATATATATATATATATATATATATATATATATATATATATATATATATATATATATATATATATATATATATATATATATATATATATATATATATATATATATATATATATATATATATATATATATATATATATATATATATATATATATATATATATATATATATATATATATATATATATATATATTATACAGAGAGAGAGAGAGAGAGAGAGAGAGAGAGAGAGAGAGAGAGAGAGAGAGAGAGAATGTAATAAAAAAAAATTGACTTAAAAACAAATATCCATTTCAAAAATTCAACAATTTGTTTCTGTAAAACTCTAAGGTTTGCTTTCTTGATAAGGTTATAAGTAAATATATAAAGTCTAACAGTAATATATATATATATATATATATATATATATATATATATATATATATATATATATATATATATATATATATATATATATATATATATATATATATATATATATATATATATATATATTACTGTTAGACTTTATATATTTACTTATAACCTTATCAAGAAAGCAAACCTTAGAGTTTTACAGAAACAAATTGTTGCAGTGCCTGGTTGCAATTAGCTGGACCATGACATTTCTGAGTTGCTATAGTTCGAGCTGCCATGATTACAATGATGGAAATGGCAACTGTTTCCAAATAGATGTAGGGATGGGAGGCTCGATTCCTCATCCACTGTAGGATCCAATGATTTCATGAGCTTTCCTAGGTGTAATCCTGCACACAGTAATTTTGTCAGTGTCAGCGAGGACATGAACATTAATTCTGCATACAAACAAACATGTACAGTATTTTTCTAACCAGGAATTCCATCCCCTGAGTAGCAAAGAGCACAGAGGACAAGCCACTGTAAGAGGAATGCTCTTTGAATAAGAGTTGATTTATCATCTACTCAAGTCAGATAACTGACTTTTTTTCCTATTTGAATAACCTTCTCAGTGGAAACTGAACATCAACACAAAGTTACTAGCAGTGGTAGATGGAATTCAGATGTTCTGCTGTATGGGGACAAGTTTGCCCTGCACACCACATCTCCTTCTCAGCAAATAAAACTAATAGAACCTTTATAATTATTACCTATGTAAGATAGCATTGCAGGCTAATAGCCTTTTGTCAGCAGATAAATATATGATACTTTTACCTAAGTGATGTGTACCTATAAAACATTGCAGGCTAACAGCCTCTGCCAGGAAATAAATCTGTAATCTTTACTAAACTGTATAATATATCCATGTAGCATTGCAGGCTAACAGCCTGTGTCAGCAAAGTATAATAGATGTATATTTGCATAAACTATATATACATTATATGCATAAAGCATTGTAACCTAACAGCCTCTGTCAGCAAATAAAAGTGTAATAAATATACTTATACACTGGCCACATAAAATATCTATATAACAATGCAGGCTAACAAGCTTTGGCTGTAGATAAACTTATGATATTATACCTCTATGCTTGATGTATGCATATATATATATATATATATATACGAGTATATATATATATATATATATATATATATATATATATATATATATATATATATATATATATATAGAGAGAGAGAGAGAGAGAGAGAGAGAGAGAGAGAGAGAGAGAGAGAGAGAGAGAGAGAGAGAGAGAGAGAGAGAGAGAGAGAGAGAGAGAGATTATTGTAAATTGGTAATTTCTAGGTACAAAGTTCTGTACTAGCATAACCACACCTTATGTAGGCATTTGTCGTAAAAGAGTATAATCCTTTTCAATATTAAAGGGAGAATTCTCATTGATTGGGTTTATTATCATGGCATTTTACTCAAATTTTCTTAAAATGTTGATCACACAAGTGTTTTTGACAAACTTGACACTGAATAATAGTTGTCTTTACTTTTTGGTCAATTTTTGCTTTAGTCTGGACCATAAGCCAAATCTAGGCAAGTATGACACCTATTCCTCTTTTTATTTTCATGTGTTACTTATGTTGCAGCTTCCTCTACCTTTCTTCTATGTCCTAACATCAAGTCCATCTTACCCATTGTAATTCATGTAAAAGTACAAGCCTCTTATTCCTTCTTTCAATTTCGGGATTACATAATGCCTTCACTAAGTTCTAGCCACATGTAAGTGATGTACATTTTCTAAGGTCAACACTAGTTTTAACTAAATAAACTCTGAATTTATCCTGACTGTCGAGGATGTATGCTAGGGCATTCATGGTCCATATTCACGATTTTGTGTGCACTGTATAAAAAATTATTCTGTTCTATTATGTCAGTTCCTCCCTTAGTGAAATCATACAGTTTATGTGTGGCTGAGTTTCTTGCACCACTATCTTTGGTAATTCCTAATATTATAGGGTGGACTGTACTGAGAAGCAATACTTTTTTCTTACCATTACTTTTGGTGAATACTACATGATGATTCAGTCACTTCCTCATTATCTTTAGTGCGGTACACATAGTATGACTTCTTCCCTTTCAGTGACTGCCTTTATCTCTGGTGGTATACCTTTTTTCATGCAATCTATGGTACCTATACCAACAATACCTTGTGTTTGAAGCCACTCAAATAAATCTAGGCTAGTACACAGTCTGTCAAGACTACCACAAGATCTACAAATTCTTGTATCTGACTTACTAGAACCTTCACGGTTGGAAGTAAGTCATGGATGTAGTGGGGTTCAGGTTCTCCAGAAGGTTTACCTGAGTATACTGTCATCCTGAAAGTGAATGGAATTCTTACCACGTTCACATGTTTACATAGCAGGCCACATCATTTAGGTTTGCTCTTACTGTACTGCTTGAATACTATTTGATTTCTACAAGAATATAAAGTCTCATCAATAGTCAAGAAGTCACCTGGCTCCAACACTGAACAATTATTAAAAGTTTTAAAAAGATCCCTGACTGCAGCAAACCTGTCATGTAACCATCTCTGATATCTGGTATCAGTGTTGTCAAAGGTTAGGTTTGCATGTAAAAATCCAAATCTATTCACAGACATTACTGCACCAAATACAGGGTGACCAAACTTTCTGGAAAAATGTTTAATAAGTACCATATTTTGTTGGTGCATTACACGCACCTCTACATAAGACGCACCCCTATTTTACAAGGATGTTTTGTAGGAAAAAATTTTATTGTTTCATCATGAAGTTATGGAAAAAAAATTGTAGTGTATGTGTGTGTGTAAGAGGGGCATCATTGGCAAAGGGCAACAAAAATTTTTTAATAAAAAGAAAGGCCCATTTAATGCCAGTTCCCATATAGATGTCAGATAGAATAATAAAAAAGGAAACAGAGGATAAGTGTCTTGAAACCGCCCTCCTGAAAGACTCCAAGTCATAGGAAAGAGGAAGTACAGAAGCAGACAGGTAGTTCTAGACTTTAACAGAGAAAGGAATGAATGATTGAGAACACTGGTTAATTCTTGCATTAGAGAGGTGGACAGAATAGGTATGAGAGAAAGAAGAAAGTCTTGTGCAGGCAGGCCACAGGAGGAGGGGAGGTTTGCAATTAACAAGATCAAAAGAGCGGTTAGCATGAAAATAGCAAGAGCTGCAACATTGCTGTGATGAAAGAGGGGCTAAAGCCAGTCATTTAGAGGAAAGGAAATGATTAGACTTCATAGAAGCTGCATTAGCTAGAGATGAGATAGGAAGTTTCCAGTTTAGAATACAAGTAAAAGACAGACCGAGGATGTTATGTGTAGAAGAGGGGGACAGTTGAGTGTCACTGAAGGAGAGGGGACAGATATCTGGAAGGTTGTGTCAGTTGAATTGAGTTTTTGAGGCATTGAACAATACTAAGTTTGCTCTGTCAAAATTAGAAATCTTAGAGAGATCAGAAGTCAGGTATTCTGTGGCTTCTCTGCTTGAGCTGTTTACTTTCTGAAAGGATGGACCTCTACAAAAAGATGTGGAAAAGTGCAGGGTGTTATCATCAGTGTAGGAGTGGATAGATCAAGAAGTTTGGTTTAGAAGATCATTGGTGAATATTAGGAAGAGAGTGGTGCCAAAATCCCTAAAAGAGTGTGTGTTTTGTCTCCACATCTGGCGTGATGCAGCACTGTAACTGTGCAGTAATACCATCTAAAACTGCATGCGTGCAGTTTTATTATTTGAAGGCCGCTGAGAAATTTCTGCAATTATACCTTCAATTTTCTGATTAGTATGGTGCACAATATTGGAAATAATATCAGATATGATGAACAAGTCCCATGCCATTTATTCTGAATTTACTGACCTTGTGTCTCCTATCAAACATTCTAGAACACTGGATATCTTCACAGTTGGTCCACCTTCCATACAGTTGGTCCATGTTATGGACTTCTCTACATCTGAGTTTATCTGTGGTTTCTCTACCATTATTTTATATTCCTGTAGCTTGCCTGGTAATACATAATTATCATATTTACTTTCATCTAAACAAGTGGTCAATGAATTAACTAAACTGTTTCTTGCTAATGTCTTGCTACTTCTCCGTGGGAGCCACTCTTCATTATCCACGTCATTGTCCATGCACCTTCCTCATCACTTTCAAATTCCATGGCAAGACCAGCTTTGTCACCTATCACATCTGCCAAATCTTTGTCAGGGTTGTCTACAAAGTCAGGGGCTGTGTCTGTAGTCCATTATAAGCACTAAGCAATCATACATATCAAAAGTTTTTGATAGAGTCTGGCACAAAGCTTTGATTTCCAAACTACCCTCCTACGGTTCCTTCTCTCTGTAACTTCATCTCAAGTTTCCTTTCTGACTGTTCTATTGCTGCTGTGGTAGACGGTCACTGTTCTTCTCCTAAATCTATTAACAGTGGTGTTCCTCAGGGTTCTGTCCTGTCGCCAACTCTCTTCTTATTATTCATTAATGATCTTCTAAACCAAACTTCTTGTCCTATCCACTCCTACACTGATGATACCACCCTGCACTTTTCCACGTCTTTTCATAGACGTCCAACCCTTCAGGAGGTAAACATATCACGCAGGGAAGCCATAGAACGCCTGACTTCTGATCTTTCTAAAATTTCTGATTGGGGCAGAGCAAACTTGGTATTGTTCAATGCCTCAAAAACTCAATTCCTCCATCTATCAACTCGACACAACCTTCCAGACAACTATCCCCTCTTCTTCAATGACACTCAACTGTCCCCCTCTTCTATACTGAACATCCTCGGTCTGTCCTTTACTTATAATCTGAACTGGAAACTTCACATCTCATCTCTAGCTAAAACAGCTTCTATGAAGTTAGGTGTTCTGAGACGTCTCCGCCAGTTTTTCTCACCCCCCCAGCTGCTAACTCTGTACAAGGGCCTTATCCGTCCATGTATGGAGTATGCTTCACATGTCTGGGGGGGTTCCACTCATACTGCTCTTCTAGACAGGGTGGAATCAAAAGCTTTTCGTCTCATCAACTCCTCTCCTCTAACTGACTGTCTTCAGCCTCTCTCTCACCACCGCAATGTTGCATATCTAGCTGTCTTCTACCGCTATTTTCATGCTAACTGCTCTTCTGATCTTGCTAACTGCATGCCTCCCCTCCTTCCGCGGCCTCGCTGCACAAGACTTTCTTCTTTCTCTCACCCCTATTCTGTCCACCTCTCTAACGCAAGAGTTAACCAGTATTCTCAATCATTCATCCCTTTCTCTGGTAAACTCTGGAACTCCCTGCCTGCTTCTGTATTTCCACCTTCCTATGACTTGAATTCCTTCAAGAGGGAGGTTTCAAGACACTTATCCACCAATTTTTGACCACTGCCTTGACCCTTTTACGGGACTGGCATTTCAGTGGGCATTTCTTTTATTGATTTTTGTTGCCCTTGGCCAGTGTCCTTCTTACATAAAAAAAAAAATACACTCAGTAATTGCACCCAATCACGTAAGCTTATAAGCTCTTGTCTGCATGCAGCAGTGCTTATTTACAAAAAGTTGCAAGATTTTTATCTCATGGAGTGTATTTAGCTAGGCCCCTTGCCCCTCCCCCACCCACTGCAGTAATGTCATGAGTGGCAAACTCCTGATTGGCTGCTGCCTGCTTCACCCCCTCTCTCTCTCTCTCTCTCTCTCTCTCTCTCTCTCTCTCTCTCTCTCTCTCTCTCTCTCTCTCTCTCTCTCTCTCTCTCTCTCTCTCTCTCTCTCTCTCTCTTATCTTTTAGTTTCATGGGTAGCATGTATACAGAGCTTTGGTGATAAACTTGTCAATCATAACCTTGAACTCATTGTCCAGTAAAACAGCTGATGTTGGTGGGGGTGGTTGGGTAGGTTGTGAAGTGGATGGTGGAAGTCTGTTGTCATGGCAACTCCCACCTGAAATTGCCTCCAATGTAGCCACTCACTCACCTGACCTCTCAGATCGTAGAAACAGACAGTAGCGGGATTACCATGTCTCATAGTGAGAGAGAGAGAGAGAGAGAGAGAGAGAGAGAGAGAGAGAGAGAGAGAGAGAGAGAGAGAATATGTCACCACCTTTTGAAAATATTATGCCTCCCATCTCTGAAGTGCTTCGTATAACCGCCTTGCATGTCAGTTAAAATGGGGAGTTTTTGGAACTAATCTGCAAGATGTCATTGCTACTGCATGTCCCCTAGTGACATAAGCTAAAACATTGTTATTGTAAATCCCATGTGCATACAGATGCATAGAACATTGACCATTATGATATTTTCAAAATTCTGCATCAACTTTTGAATATCTTCTATACATAATTCTGAAAGAAGTTGGTCTAAACAGAAATATTTTTCATGATTATTTAGTAATACTGTTATTAATATTTTAAATACGGCATATTACGAGTCTAAAATCTATTGATTTGGACAATGAAAAAGATAAAAAATAAGATTGTACTATATGCTATGACAACATGCTCAGTAACATTGTGATAAATGGATATTGTCATTTTTGTGGGGATTTTACCATCTTCTTCAGAAAGCAAGTGACATGGCAAAGTAATCGTATATCAAAACGAACATCTCTCAGCACTGCTCTGGCATAATGGGAGAGTATAGGAAGCCACAGCTTCATGGAGTAGTGGCATGGACACTGCAGGAAGAATTAACTGGTTGTCCAACTACATGTTTGTTAGCTTCAACTAAGGCAGGCCTTAGATATACAGCATTACTCTTCCCAGGACACGAGTTGCTTATTTTCAATTAAAATTGTTGTTTCCATATACTAGGAAGTTAATCTGTGTAATTTTGAGTTTTAAGTGGCACAGACATGTTGTCTTCATTTTTACTGTCATCTGCATTAATGTACTCCCAATCAGTGGTGTACTGTTTTGGAAACCTTGAGATGACTAAATTCCATACTCACTAGAAAATTAACTTAAATACTTTTGTTCATGAATAGAGTTCAGTTTTACCTGTGTTACTACTTAGAAGGAATTGTGTAGGAAAGTATATTATATAAGCACATTGCATCTTGATGTATATAGAATGACACTGTAGATATATTTGATATTGCTCCTGTGTGTGCTGCTGCCTGGTGACAATCACTAGTTTCCCAAACTTCCCTTTGATTCATCCAACTGAATGGCAAAAATTACAAGCTATGATTTGTGACTCAATGCCTTGATACATATCAGAAATATGATGACTGATGGTGCTATCAGACTTGTACTAGATTGATTTCCTGGATGTTGCTGGAGATGATGGTGGCAGGATAGATGATGGTGGCTTGTTGATTCTCCAATGAATACTGGTAGTACATGGGTAGTGGTTAGATTATGGTTGATTGTGTGAGTGAAAGTGACACAACAGACAGATGTACTTCCTTGATTTAATGATGGACAGAGATGTACACATGTGATATTGAGACAGATTATGAAAGACATGACAATGCTTGACTCTCTCTCTCTGAACTGTCTCTGATCTCTGGTATCTCTGATCTGCTCCCTTTCTGAAGACTGACTCTAGCTATGCATACAGGCTCTATTTATGTGAAAGAAATGGATCAGGTTTGAGAATTTGAGATGAAGGGATGGCCAATCAGATGCTTGGAAATGGGGTGAAGGAACCAATGACAGGTTATTATTCTGACCAATGCCCTGCGAGGGAGCTAAGAAAGGGAGTGCAGGTGTTTTCCCTAAGGACTGGCAGGAAGGTAGGGAAGGTGTGATATTCTCTTGAGAGGGAGAAAGGAAAGAGGAAGGTTAAAAATAAGACATACTGGCCACGTGAGGACTGTGCACATGGAATACTGAACAGTGGAATATATGAGTGATGAATATATACAATAATAATTGTTATGACTGATGTGACTGATACAGATTTACAGATAAAAAAGCATAAATATATTAGATGTGAATTGCAGGTTAAGCTGAGCATTTTTGAGCATCCTTTTCTTTTGAAATGTATAGTTAGCACCAAATGACTTAAGAACTCACACTGAAGTGAGTGTCATATTGTACAAACTCGCTCCTTCTCAGTCTGAAAAAAAAAAAGAAAATGGCCTGAAGAAAATAATTACATGGCAGCATAAATTAACTTCTCATGTATTTTTAAATGCATAGAATAAAGGATGCAATGTTTGACATATTGACTTAAGGAAGAGCCATCTTTTGTAATTGCTTATTGTTTTGGCTAACAAAACATTTGTGCTTGTTTTTAATATGGTGTTCTACTGAGCTGCTATGTGATGCCAGGGAAATATACAAGCCATGATAACACAGTTTGAGTGATAGAGTTATTTAAGAATGTTGAAACAAATAGAAATAAGCCATAAAGCTGATGTCAATGAAAATATTGTGAGTGTGTTGGTAAAGAAATGGCATGATGAGGGATGCAAGGATGTCCCTCACCACAAACATGGTTGTGGACCAGCCCAACAAGCTTGTTCTTTTAATTGTTTACTGTTATTTAAGAATGTTGAAACAAATAGAAATAAGCCATAAAGCTGATGTCAATGAAAATATTGTGAGTGTGTTGGTAAAGAAATGGCATGATGAGGGCTGCAAGGATGTCCCTCACCACAAACATGGTTGTGGACCAGCCCAACAAGCTTGTTCTTTTAATTGTTTTACTGTTGGTAGCTGAGGATTTACTACATTTAACTGTCTCTTGATAAAATGTAAGATGTCAAATGTTTATGTTTTTTTATGATGAGGAACATCCTTGCATTTCTCATTATGCCATTTCTTCACCAATGCCAGTTTTTTCAGACTGAGAAAGAGCAAGTTGTCAGTTTGTGCAATATGACACTCATGTTGGGGAGAGTTCTAAAGTAATTTGGCACTAACTGTATACAAGGGAGAATGGAGCTGGAAAGTGCAGCTGGGTATTGCTGTGGTGAAGGCTCATGTGTCTGAGAAAATATAAGGCCCAGCTGAGTAAGAGTTACCAGTCCATATAGTGTGGTATGCCCTCTTACAAACAGAGTATAATATAAATTCACCATTAATTAAATACATTGTCATTAAGCAGTAACACATGAATGTGTCATATTCATAGGAGTCACATTTGCATTTGCATGTTGTTTGAAGGAGGATCAGTCCTCCTTCCTGAATTCCCATGGCACACCTGTGGGACAGGAGTTAGAGTATGGAGCTGGGACAAGTTATGTGATGAAACCAGCCAGTCTTCAGCACTTTTCAGCTTTTAGTGAATAAATGTAAAATAGTGTGCTTCTAAATATGCATGTAAAGTTTACTCTGTGTATGTAAAGTAATTGGGGTTGATCCAGGTGCATTTCCAAGGGTCATAGCAGATATCTTCGGATGTTTATTTTTATATGATTGAATCACACTTGTCACTCCCTCCATCTGATACCAAATAGTCATATTTTCTTTAGATTTATGTATACTGTTTACATACAAGTCTTCCTTTTGTAATGCACAACATCATTCTATTGTTCTATGTAGGAAACTACACATCCTCATTTTACATTTTGCCAACAGCCAAGAATGGTGGTGGTAACTGGTGAGCTGAGCTAAGGGAAGAAATTCAGCGCGTCTAAGAGTCATGATCCGCACCACCACCCGCATGTACAGCTACCTAGGCAGGTGGCTTGGGGTGGCTGGCTACATGATACAGTATGGATGCATTGCCCACTGTACTCTTGAGTTTGTGGGTGACTTTGTTGTGGTAAGAATTAAGTTGAAGTTCATAATGTTTTTTTTTTTTTTTTTTGTATTCTCAGGTGTATATTACTCATTTGAGTACCAGTGTGCCTTTTGCAAAATGCTACATCACTCTTAGAAGTACAGTCAAGTTGTTGCTAATGATGGGGTTTGGGTTTGCTATCAGCCTGCATTAAAGAAATTATAGAAAGTTACTATGATTCAGACCAGGCTTAGACAAGCCCTTCAAAATTTAAGGTAAAATATTTCCAGTCTACTTATTACACTTTTTTTTTTTTTTATGGATATAACTGAAGGTAATAGATACATAGGAGTTTACAAAACCTCAAGAGAATAATGAACAAAAACCAGTACAGTACAGTAAAATTCATTAAAAAACCATGCTGAGCCATTGTTTACACACAACTGAAGAACGCTCATTGTTGATATCACTGTATGGTAGCGGCTGCAGCCAGTCCTTCTCACCAAACTCACATCACTGTGTAAGGTGTTGGCTGCAGCCTGTCCTTCTAACTAAACTCACATCACTGTGTATGATGGCAGTGGCAGCAACGCCTGCCCTTTCCTTCACCAAACTCTCATCACTGTGTATGACATTGGTTATAGCAATGGCTGCAATCAGCCCTTCTCCTCACGAAACTTGCATCACTTTGTATGACGGTGGTGGCTGCAGATTACCTTTTCTTTTGTCATTAGTCTAGCATCATTGTGGGTGATAGTGACAGCACAGTTGCTTCTCCCAACATTAATGTTACCCTACTTCATGTCATGGACTTGGATCTCTCTGTGGCTTGTTGCGGCCCATCTTTGTGTTAGGCTTTAAAATCCCTGCATTGGGGTATAACTTGGAAATGAACTGACCCTTTGTTGGGCATGATTTGCATTAGAATACTACATGTTAGCAGCGATCTGATCATATGTTGTAAAAAAATTGCCATAATAAACCTGGAATGTTGTAAATGGGAACAAGCATTTCCTTCATCAGAAGGCTCTTGAGGCGATTTAGATTACATATGGCTAGTATTTTTTTATACAGGGTGTCCTGTGAATTAAGGTACTTGGGATATGATAGTTTGAAGTAATTTTAAGTAAAAAATACTTTGCACACATATGCTGTGCTTTGTTTTATTTTACGAGAAATTAATGTGCAAGTTTTTGCTTTAATTTCCTGCTTATCTAAAGTTTTTGAATCTATCCTCAACAGGAAGATTCTTAAACATCTATCACTTCACAACCTTCTATCTGATCGCCAATATGGGTTCCGTCAAGGCCACTCTACTGGTGATCTTCTGGCTTTCCTTACTGAGTCTTGGTCATCCTCTTTTAGAGATTTTGGTGAAACTTTTGCTGTTGCCTTGGACATATCAAAAGCTTTTGATAGAGTCTGGCACAAAGCTTTGATTTCCAAACTACCCTCCTACGGTTTCTATCCTTCTCTCTAACTTCATCTCAAGTTTCCTTTCTGACCGTTCTATTGCTGCTGTGGTAGATGGTCACTGTTCTTCTCCTAAATCTATTAACAGTGGTGTTCCTCAGGGTTCTGTCCTGTCACCCACTCTCTTCTTATTATTCATTAATGATCTTCTAAACCAAACTTCTTGTCCTATCCACTCCTACGCTGATGATACCACCCTGCACTTTTCCACGTCTTTTCATAGACGTCCAACCCTTCAGGAGGTAAACATATCACGCAGGGAAGCCACAGAATGCCTGACTTCTGATCTTTCTAAAATTTCTGATTGGGGCAGAGCAAACTTGGTATTGTTCAATGCCTCAAAAACTCAATTCCTCCATCTATCAACTCGACACAACCTTCCAGACAACTATCCCCTCTTCTTCAATGACACTCAACTGTCCCCCTCTTCTACACTGAACATCCTCGGTCTGTCCTTTACTTATAATCTGAACTGGAAACTTCACATCTCATCTCTAGCT
>NC_087181.1:5337118-5387118 GCF_035594125.1 Scylla paramamosain
ACAGTAGAAATATGTAGAAGTATCAAGAATTTTCTAGAATCTACAAAAATTTTCTAGAATTATTCAGAATATTCTAAAGTAGGTTCAAGAATATTCTAGAAAGATTGAGAACATTCTGGAACACATTATAGAAAGACTAAGAATATTCTAGAGTACTGCTTGACAATATAAAAGTAGGGGCTTGCAAACCACCAATCAGTTCTGCTTTGGCTGCCTGAGATGACACATCACAAGAGGTGAAATGGCATCAAGAGGCTACAGTCATTTTCCAGATGCATTCTGTTACATATGTGGTCAATTCATCAAGTCAAGAGCAAAGAAGTTCTCAGTGACAGCATCTGGAAAAATATGTGAAAGAAAAAGCACTGATCTCCAAGGACTGACCATACAGTAGGAGCACACAATATCAAACATGAGTCATTGGTGAATCCTCAAAAGGTTTTGTCTCCTCCACTACACATCAAACTGGGTCTCTTGAAACAGTTTGTTACAGCTCTTGACAAGGAGTCTACTTTCTTCAGATATCTTCAAGACTTCTTTCTTAAGCTTTCAGAGGCAAAAGTGAAAGCTGGTATTTCTTCATTGGACCACAAGTAAGGAAAATTTGGGAGTGCTCAGAATTTCTACAGAAGCTCACAGAAAAGGAGAAAAAAACTTGTGATTTTTTCATGGCTGTAGCACAGGGCTTTCTTGGCAACAAGGCTGATAACTATATGGAACTAGTTGAAGCTTTAGTGAAAAGCTGTGGTGAGATGGGCTGTTGAATGCCCTTGAAGGTCCATATCCTAGATGCTCACCATGACAACTTTAGGGAGAATATGGCAGCATATTCATAGGAATAAGGAGAACACTTCCACCAATATATAATGAACTTTGGACAGAGATATCAGTTTTCTTCAATGAAAACTTGATGGGAGACTGCATTTGGGGTCATATGTGAAGGTGATTTGTTGTATTCATACAAATCAAGAAAAACTTTATTTTTAATCCTAGAAATTAGTTTCAGAAATTTTTGAAATAAATTTTTGTGTCATTTGATTTTTTTCTGTCTGTTGGGGTGTGAAGGGTAGCAGAGACACCAGAATCTTGGTTGTGTTTATTTGTGGAGTGAGGGAGTACAAGGCACGCCTTGACAGAGAGCGAGGTCCAGACTGACCCCTGGTTCCCATGGCGCCTGCATATATATAGACCAACATATCGTACCGTGCTTGGGTAAATACAAACTCCCACACTGTCCAAAAATGGTGAAAATGGTAAAATTCAACTATTTTAGAGCAAAAAAAATCATTCAAAAAGCCACAAAAGCAAAGTTTGACAGAAATGATGGACATTTTCTATTTGTTTTGCAATGAAAACTTGGAAAATTACATTTTTTGTGAAGGACAAAAATTGTGTTATCTAGTGTTATCAGTATTAGTATTTTTATTATTATTATTATTATTATTATTATTATTATTATTATTATTATTATTTTATTTATTTTTTATTATTATCATTACTAACTATTATTATTATTATTATTATTATTATTATTATTATTATTATTATTATTATTATTATTGGTAGTAGTAGTAGTAGTAGTAGTAGTAGTAGTAGTAGTAGTAATGTTATTGCGATTGCAACCCCATAGAAAATCTATGGGGGCACATAGTAAATTCATGATACAGGGATCACGAAAGACCCCTCAGCAGTTGATGGGACACAGAGAGAGTGGGAAAGGCTGCAAGGAAAGCCCTAAGTCATAAGAAAAATAGTGGCTATTGAAAAGCAAGAAGGCTGGACACACTACTAGAAAAGAGAGAGAGAGAGAGAGAGAGAGAGAGAGAGAGAGAGAGAGAGAGAGAGAGAGAGATTAATAACAGCAGGACACTACTACTACTACCACTACTATGACTACTGTTGCTGCTGCTGCATTATAATAATAATAGTAATAATAATAATAATAATAATAATAATAATAATAATAATAATATTATTATTATTATTATTATTATTATTATTATTATCATTATCATTATCATTATTATTATTATTATTATTATTATTATTATTATTATTATTATTATTAATTACCATAATTACAAGAGAGAGAGAGAGAGAGAGAGAGAGAGAGAGAGAGAGAGAGAGTTACATAGAAAAACAGGCCACAACAAACCTTGTGGTCCTCACGAGGTGACCTGACCTAAGACTACTAAGGTGAGAGAGAGATAAGGTGGGGAGGGGGAGGAACTGGGGGCCTGCATGCAGGAAAGTCTCCGCACACTCTGTGCATGTGTGAGCCAGTCTCGCCTCGTGATTGGTATGAAAAGTATCTTCTTGTGAATGGCCGCCACCTTCTCATCAGCTAACTTAAAGTAACCTAATTTAACCTTACTAATCAAACTTTACCTAACTTAACCAAATCTAACCAAACCTAACCTGACTAAGCTAAACCTAACTTTTAGCCAAAATAATGTTTTATAATAAATAAGAGACCATATCCAGTAATTTGGTACAAAATAGTTAGGTTACTGGGTAGTAAGATTAAGGTTAATGTTAGGTTTGATTAGATTAGTTAGGTTAGCTGATGAGAAGGTGGCAGCCAATCACATGGCGAGACTGCTCACACATGTGCAGTGTGCAGAGACTTTCCTGCATGCAGCCCCTCCCGGACAGACGAACAAGAGTCTACCAACATACTCAGTGACAGGCGGAGGCTTCCTACCAAGTGACCAGCAAGACGTGTGTGATTTTTTTTTTTTTTTTTTTATATAGGAGGGACACTGATCAAGGGCAACAAAAATCCAATAAAAAACAAAATGCCCACTGAGATGCCAGTCCCATAAAAGGGTCCCAAGCGGTAGTCAAAAATTGAAGGATAAGTGTCTTAAAACTTCCCTCTTTAAGGAATTCAAGTCATAGGAAGGTGGAAGTATAGAAGCAGGCAGGGAGTTCCAGAGTTTACCAGAGAAAGGGACAAATGATTGAGAATACTGGTTAACTCTTGCATTAGAGAGGTGGACAGAATAGGGGTGAGAGAAAGAAGAAAGTCTAGTGCAGCAAGGCTGCAGGAGGAGGGGAGGCATGCAGTTAGCAAGATCAGAAGACCAGTTAGCATGAAAATAGCAGTAGAAGACAGCTAGAGATGCAACATTGCGGCAATAAGAGAGAGGCTGAAGACAGTTAGTTAGAGGAGAAGAGTTGATGAGACGAAAAGCTTTTGATTCCACCCTGTCTAGAAGAGTGGTATGAGTGGAATCCCCCCAGACATGCGAAGCATACTCCATACATGGACAGATAAGGTCCTTGTACAGAGTTAGCAGCTGGGGGGTGAGAAAAACTGGCAGAGACGTCTCAGATTGCCTAACTTCATAGAAGCTATTTTAGCTAGAGATGAGATGTGAAGTTTCCAGTTCAGATTATAAGTAAAGGACAGACCGAGGATGTTCAGTGTAGAAGAGGGGGACAGTTGAGTGTCACTGAAGAAGAGGGGATAGTTGTCTGGAAGGTTGTGTCGAGTTGATATATGGAGGAATTGAGTTTTTGAGGCATTGAGCAATACCAAGTTTGCTCTGCCCCAATCAGAAATTTTAGAAAGATCAGAAGTCAGGCATTCTGTGGCTTCCCTGTGTGAAATATTTATTTCCTGTAGGGTTGAATGTTTATGAAAAGGCGTGGAAGAGTGCAGGGTGGTATCATCAGCATAGGAGTGGATAGGACAAGAAGTTTGGTTTAGAAGATCATTAATGAATAATAAGAAGAGAGTGGGTGACAGGACAGAACCCTGAGGAACACCACTGTTAATAGATTTAGGAGAAGAACAGTGACCGTCTAGCACAGCAGCAATAGAACGGTCAGAAAAGAAACTTGAGATGAAGTTACAGAGAGAAGGATAGAAGCCATAGGAGGGTAGTTTGGAAATCAAAGCTTTGTGCCAGACTCTATCAAAAGTTTTTGATATGTCCAAGGCAACAGCAAAAGTTTCACGAAAATCTCTAAAAGAAGATGACCAAGACTCAGTAAGGAGAGCCAGAAGATCACCAGTGGAGCGGCCTTGACAGAACCCATATTGGCGATCAGATAGAAGATTGTGAAGTGATTGATGTTTAAGAATCTTCCTGTTGAAGATAGATTAAAAAATTTTAGATAGGCAGGAAATTAAAGCAATAGGACGGTAGTTTGAGGGATTAGAATGGTCACCCTTTTTAGGGACAGGTTGAATGTACGCAGACTTCCAGCAAGAAGGAAAGGTAGATGTTGACAGACAGAGCTGAAAGAGTTTGACTAGGCAAGGTGCAAACATGGAGGCACAGTTTTGGAGAACAAAAGGAGGGACCCCATCAGGTCCATAAGCCTTCTGAGGGTTTAGGCCAGCGAGGGCATGGAAAACATCATTGCGAAGAATTTTAATAGGTAGGATGAAGAAGTCAGAGGGTGGAGAAGAGGGAGGAACAAGCCCAGAATCATCCAAGGTAAAGTTTTTAGCAAAGGTCTGAGCAAAGAGTTCAGCTTTAGAAATAGATGTGATAGCAGTGGTGCCATCTGGTTGAAATAAAGGAGGGAAAGTAGAAGCAACAAAGTTATTGGAGATATTTTTGGTTATATGCCAGAAGTCACGAGGGAAGTTAGATCTTGAAAGATTTTGACACTTTCTGTTAATGAAGGAGTTTTCGGCTAGTTGGAGAACAGACTTGGCATGGTTCCGGGCAGAAATATAAAATGCATGAGATTCTAGTGATGGAAGGCTTAAGTACCTTTTGTGGGCCACCTCTCTATCATGTATAGCATAAGAACAAGCTGTGTTAAACCAAGGTTTGGAAGGTTTAGGTCAAGAAAAAGAGTGAGGAATGTATGCCTTCATGCCAGACACTATTACATCTGTTATGTGCTCAGCACACAAAGACAGGTCTCTGACACGGAAACAGTAGTCATTCCAAGGAAAATCAGCAAAATACCTCCTCAGATCCCCCAACTAGCAGAGGCAAAATGCCAGAGGCACCTTCACTTAGGGGGATCCTGAAGAGGGATTGGAGTGATAGGACAAGATACAGATATAAGATTCTGATTGGAGGAGCCCAACGGAGAAGAGAGGGTGACAGTATAAGCAGAAGGATTAGAGGTCAGGAAAAGGTCAATAATGTTGGGCATATCTCCAAGACAGTCAGGAATACGAGTAGGGTGTTGCACCAATTGCTCTAGGTCGTGGAGGATAGCAAAATTGAAGGCTAGTTCACCAGGAAGGTCAGTGAAAGGAGATGAAAGCCAAAGTTGGTGGTGAACATTGAAGTCTCCAAGAATGTAGATCTCTGGAAAAGGGAAGAGGGTCAGAATGTGCTCCACTTTGGGAATTAAGTAGTCAAAGAATTTCTTTTAGTCAGAGGAGTTAGGTGAGAGGTATACAGCACAGATAAATTTAGTTTGAGACTGACTCTGTAGGTGTAGCCAGATGGTGGAAAACTCAGAAGATTCAAGAGCAGGGGCATGAGAGCAGGTTAAGTCATTGCACACATAAACGCAACATTGGGCTTTTGGATTGAAAATGAGGATAGAGAAAAAGGGGCTACTGTCAGTTGCCTCAGATACCTGAGTTTCAGTCAGGAAAAGAAGATGAGGTTTAGAAGAGGAGAGGTGGTGTTCTATAGATTGAAAATTAGATCTTAGACTGCAAATGTTTTAGAAGTTAATGAAGAAAAAGTTGAGGGGGTGTCAAGACACTTAGGGTCATCAACAGAAGGGCAGTCCGACCTGGGGACATTTATGGTCCCCTCCCCAGATGAGAACTCTGAGACTGGTGTAGGAGTCACCATGATAATTTTAAAATTTTGAGTGAAGGGTGTGTGTTATTAGGTGCTTGTAGTTTTGTGTGGAGGAAGAGAGTTGTCTTTAGAGGGCAGGCTGTGACTGTCCCCTTGTGTTGTGAGACACAAAGGGAAACGTTCAGTGAGGTCACAGCATGTACACACACACGTGTGTGTGTACATGCGCGTGGCTCTCTCACTATTATTATTATTATTATTGTTATTGTTATTATTATTATTATTATTATTATTATTATTATTATTATTATTATTATTATTATTATTATTATTATTATTATTATTATTATTATTATTATTATTATTATTATTATTATTATTTCATTGTTATCATTACTATTCCTTATCTTCACCTGATTCAAGGGATTTCTTATAAAGAGAAACTAACGGTTCACTATTAGCCTCTTTGCATTCCTTAAGTACTCTGGGATATATTTCATCTGGTCCTGGTGTCTTGAACTTTTTCAGCCTATCAATCTCTTGTTCCACTATCTCCTTAGTTATGGTAATATCTGTCAGCTCAATCTCTTCTGCTTTAAACATCCGCTCACTATTTGGCATTTCCTGCATGTTTTCCTGGGTGAAGACTTAAAAAAAAAACTCATTCAGAATTTTACTAATCTCCTCCCCAGAACCAACCAGGTCTCCATTTGCTGCCTTTAATGGACCAGTTGCTTCCCTATTCTTCCTCCTATATACCTTGGGGTCCATCTTCATCTGGCTGGCTACCTTTAATTCATAATTGTTTTTAGCTTTCCTTGTTAACATCCTGACTGTTCTAACTAATTCATTATATTGTAGCCTTAAAACCTGTTCCCCTGCCTTTTATCTCTTATATATACTTATCTTCCATCATATGTAGTGTTTCAACCTACCAGTCATCCATTTAGGATCATTCTTCTATGATCTTATTGCTCAATAAGGGATGTTTTCTAACTGTCCTGTATGTAATTTATCAACAAAATGTTTATACAACTCATCTACATTTACTTCCCCTAATCTTCCCATCTCAGCCCCATCCATCCTCTTCACTCCATCTTCTTCTTGCCTTGACGTCACCTCACCCATCTCAGCATGACCTGACTCTCCAACTTACTCACACATATCTCCCCCTCTCTCACTCCTCCAGCCCTTTCGGACACCTCCTCTCCTCCTGCTCTTTACCCTCACACATCACCTCACCTCCCTCATCCTGCCTTATCTTTCTTAACTCCATCCTGAACCTTACCTCCACCCTGCATCCATTGCCAGTCAACTCCTTGGAGGTACCTTTTAAATACCTCAAAATCTGCTCCTAAAGTCAGGTATTTTATGAGTGTTTTTGTTTCTAAAAGTTTCCTCTTATTTTAATTTGTACCTTATTTCACAATGGTCACTGTTACCTAACTGTCTCCAACCTCTACCTGCATGACTGCTTCTTACCTGTTAGTTAGAATTAAATCTAGAATATTATTCCCCCTTGTGGGTTCTAAGATTACCTGCTTTAAAAAAATTACCTTAAGAAATTCTTCTGCTTCACTGTTACCTACCATCAGGCTCTAGTTGATATTCCTTAAATTAAAATCTCCTACCACACATACCTGACTGTACCTGCCTGCTCTATTTAATTCCTGCCATAGTGAAGTGTTAATTTCCTTTGTACTGTGCAGTGGCCTGTACACTAATCCCAGTACTAGTACTACTGACTGTGATCCTTCCATGATATCTACCCATATCGACTCTGTCTTGCTATCTGTTTTAATTCTACTGTTAATACAACATTGTAATGTGTCCCTAACTTGCATTGCAATGCCTTCTCCTCTCCTGTTATCTGTCTTTATAGAGTGGTGTATAACCATCAATCTTAACCTCTGGATTAAATACTTTTCCTGATATATCTAACCAAGTTTCTGTTAAAGCAATGATATCAATGTTCTCTACACACGCCATTCCTCTAAGCAAGCCCATTTTATTCAAAATACTTCTACAATTTGTGCAATAAACACTTAAGCTATTCCTAACCTTCTCTGAGCTAGTTACCTTTCTAGATTTAACTAATTTTTCCTTTATTTCATCCTCACAACCCCTTCCATCCTCCTGACCAATGAAAAAGAGTGCTGGAGTGCAGTCACCTTCCATTTGAATGCTCTGGCCAAAATCCAAACACCCTGGCATAATAAATGCACTCCATCCCTGGCATATAAAGTGTTCCTACCATAGAAGAGGTCCCAGTTGTTGATGAACGTCCATTCATTATTCTTACAATGATTTGCGAGCCTGCAATTCACTATAGTAGTATTGTACAGCCACTCATTTCCAACTTCCCTCCTCGGCAAGACATCACATACCATATGGATCTTTCCCTTGTCCCTAATCTTATCCAAAGCCTGCCTAAACCTCCTGAACAGCTCCACACTCTGACCTCACCAAGGTCATTCCCTCCTGCGCTGAGAAAACAATGGGGCTTGGTACCATCATTTTCCATGCACATACATGTCTCTGCTATCTTCCCTATCCCAGCCCCTGGCAAACACACCCTTGACCTACACTTCCTATCTTTGGCACAAAACACACTATCTACATAAGTGCCTAACCTGACTATCACTAAGCACAAGCACTCTACCTTGGGGCAGGGTAACTGCATCTGCCCTCTCCTTCTCTTTGTCTCCTCCCACCATGTCCACCTCCTCCTCTGTCACACCCTTGAACAGACTGAAGGGATTCCTCATCTCCATGTGGCACATCTCCAGGCGAGGCACCTTGAGTACCTTCAACCGCTTAGCATCCCTTCATACAACTAACTGCTCCTGCATTGCCTTACTAGGTAAGGTGATGGCAGGGCACGATCCTCCCTCAGGTGCTGAGATCCTCTCACAGAACTCAGCCTGCAGGTCTGAGATCTTCTTATGAAACTCAGCCTGCACATCCGAGATCCTTTGATGCAACTCAGCCTCCAGCTCTGAGACCTTTGCAACAAAGGCCTTGAGAATAGGAGAACTAATACAACTAGATGACTCAGCAACACAAGGTTCCATGTCTACACTAGCCAGTTATAGTGCCAGGTTACTGCTCGCTAAACATGTCCATTTGCTAGGAACTCTGACCTGAGACTCATAGCAGAATGGAAACTTGAGATGAAGTTGCAGAGAGAAGGATAGAAGCTATAGGAGGATAGCTTGGAAATCAAAGTTTTGTGCCAGACTCTATCAAAAAGTTTTGGTATGTCCAAGACAGCAACAAAAGTTTCACCAAAATCCTTAAAAAAAGGTTGACTAAGACTCAGTAAGGATCACCAGTAGAGCAGCCTTGACAGAACTCATACTGGCAATCAGATAGAAGGTTGTGAAGTGATAGATGTTTAAGAATCTTCCTGTTGAGGATAGATTAAAAAACTTTAGAAAGGCAGGAAATTAAAGCAATAGGATGGTAGTTTGAGGGATTAAAACAGTCATCCTTTTTATGAACAGGCTGAATGTAGGCAAACTTCCAGCTAGAAAGAAAGGTAGATGTTGAGAGACAGTTGGAAGAGTTTGACTAGACAAGGTGCAAGCATGGAGGCACAATTTCGGAGAACAATAGGAGGGTCCCTGTCAGGTCTATAAGCCTTCCGAGAGTTTAGGCTATTGAGGGCATGGAAAACTTCATTGTAAAGGATCTTAATGGGTAGCATGAAGTAGTCGGAAGATGGAGGAGAGGGAGAAACAAGCCAGAAATCATCCAAGGTAGAATTTTTAGCAAAGGTTTGAGCAAAGAGTTCAGCTTTAGAAATAGATGAGACAGCAGTAGTGCCATCATGTTGAAATAAAAGAAGGAAAGATGAAGAGGCAAAGTTATTTGAGATGTTTTTGGCTAGGTGCCAAAAATCATGAAAGGAGTCAGATCTTGAAAGATTTTGACACTTTATAAATGAAGGAGCTTTTGGCTATTCTTTAAAATTCACCTCTAATTTTTCAATTCTTTACCTTCATTGTACATTATTGTTGACATGCCTATAGGACAGTTTTGGTTGGTCTTTGCATTTATCTGTTAATATGTTTTTTGTATTTTCTTTGCTCTTCTCTTTGTATTGTTTTGGTTAGTCTTTACATTTATCTGTTATATGTTTTTTGTATTTTCTTTGCCCTTCTCTTTGTATTGTAACATATTTATTATTCTTATGTATTCTGCCCACTAATCTTGTCTTCTTCCTCTCTTCAATTTTTCCTTGCCGAGTCAAACTCTTTCAGCTCTGTCTGTCATCATCTACCTTTCCTTCTTACTGGAAGTTTGCCTACATTCAGCCTGTTCCTAAAAAGGGTGACCGTTCTAATCCTTCAAACTACCGTCCTATTGCTTTAATTTCCTACCTATCTAAAGTTTTTTAATCTATCCTCAACAGGAAGATTCTTAAACATCTATCACTTCACAACCTTCTATCTAATCGCCAGTATGGGTTCCGTCAAGGCTGCTCTACTGGTGATCTTCTGGCTTTCCTTACTGAGTCTTGGTCATCCTCTTTTAGAGATTTTGGTGAAACTTTTGCTGTTGCCTTGGACATATCAAAAGCTTTTGATAGAGTCTGGCACAAAGCTTTGATTTCCAAACTACCCTCCTACAGTTTATATCTTTCTCTCTGTAACTTCATCTCAAGTTTCCTTTTTGACCATTCTATTGCTGCTGTGGTAGATGGTCACTGTTCTTCTCCTAAATCTATTAACAGTGGTGTTCCTCAGGGTTCTGTCCTGTCACCCACTCTCTTATTGTTCATTAATGATCTAAACCAAACTTCTTGTCCTATCCACTCCTACGCTGATGATACCACCCTGCACTTTTCCTCGTCTTTTCATAGACGTCCAACCCTTCAGGAGGTAAACAAATCATGCAGGGAAGCCACAGAACGCTTGACTTCTGATCTTTCTAAAATTTCTGTTTGGGGCAGAGCAAACTTGGTATTGTTCAATGCCTCAAAAACTCAATTCCTCCATCTATCAACTCAACACAATCTTCCAGACAACTATCCCCTCTTCTTCAATGACACTCAACTGTCCCCCTCTTCTACACTGAACATCCTCAGTCTGTCCTTTACTTATAATCTGAACTGGAAAATTCACATCTCATCTCTAGCTAAAACAGCTTCTATGAAGTTAGGCGTTCTGAGACGTCTCCGCCAGTTTTTCTCACCCCCCCAGCTGCTAACTCTGTACAAGGGCCTTATCCATCCATGTATGGAGTATGCTTCACATGTCTGGGGGGGGTTCCACTCAATCTGCTCTTCTAGACAGGGTGGAATCAAAAGCTTTTCGTCTCATCGACTCCTCTCCTCTAACTGACTGTCTTTAGCCTCTCTCTCACTGCCGCAATGTTGCATATCTAGCTGTCTTCTACCGCTATTTTCATGCTAACTGCTCTTCTGATCTTGCTAACTGCATGCCTCCCCTCCTTCCACAGCCTCGCTGCACAAGACTTTCTTCTTTCTCTCACCCCTATTCTGTCCACCTCTCTAACGCAAGAGAGGTAAACTCTGGAACTCCCTGCCTGCTTCTGTATTTCCACCTTCCTATGACTTGAATTTTTTCAAGAGGGAGGTTTCAAGACACTTATTCATCAATTTTTGACCACTGCTTTGACCCTTTTATGGGACTGGCATTTCAGTGGGCATATTTTTTTATTGGATTTTTGTTGCCCTTGGCCAGTGTCCTTCCTACATAAAAAAAAAAAAGCATCTCTTTTTTGTCTTTTTGATATTTCACATCTATTTAATCATTCCTTATGTCCAATTTCTCTGCCACTCACTTTAGACACATATCTTCATTATATGTATATTTCAACATACTCTTTCCATTTTCTTTTTTCCACTCCCCTGACTTTAAATTTACTCCAGGCAGTTTCTTCAGAGTATTTCTTAAGCTGACTAAACTTTCCTTTTTTCATAATTGAGTCTTCCAATCCTGTGGTTTCTTTTCCTTGACTCTTCTTTAACTTCTTTTGAAGTTAGTTCTATTACCACATGATCACTTTTTCATATTGGACATTTATATTTCACTTTATTCACAATTTTTGGTTCCTTTGTCAATATTAAATCTAGTAGACAGTTCTTCGTCTCCTCTGTATTTCATGTCCTCTACAATCCACTGGGTTAGTGTGTTTTCCATCAACATCATCGAGAGTTTGTATCCCTATGACATGACTTCACTTGTGGTAGTTGGATCTTCCCAAGAAACTTCTTTGCAATTAAAATCTCCAGTCATTCTTACTTGCTATTCTGTCCAAGCATTCTCTTGTATCTTCCAGCATAGTATTATAATCTTCTTTCCTCTATGAGCTTATCTTAGGTGGAACATATACCACAACAAGAGCCCTTAACCCTTTTCTGCCTGCCTTATTTTCACCTCAATAATTTCCACATTTTCTTCTCAGAAAAATACTTCTTCCACTTGTAGCTCTTTCCTTATCAACATCATTACTCCACCATCCTGTTTCTTTTTTCTATTTTTCATCCACATGTTGTGCTTTCCTTCCTCAGTATTAACTGCAGTAATTTCATCACTTATTTAGTTTCTGCTAATCTCATAATGTCAGGCTTATTTTTCTTGCATTGATAATATCCTGCTGATATTAGTATATGCCACCTTTAGCCCTTTTAACTCTTCTTTTTTCCTGTGTACCATTTCTTTAGTTTCATGACTATTACTTCCAAAAAGAATTGCTTTTTTTCTCTTTCTTGGTTTGTCCCTCATTTTTTTCTTTTGCCTCATTCAACACATCATTCATTTTCTTTCTTTCATCTCTGTTTAGGTCTTCTCTTTTCCATCTATTTATAATCCTCCTTTTTTGATAGTTTCCAGGTATTTGACAATAATGTTTCAGCAGCAATTTGGGACCTAAATCTAACTTGTACTGGCCTGTTATCTCTTTCCATATATATATATATATATATATATATATATATATATATATATATATATATATATATATATATATATATATATATATATATATATATATATATATATATATATATATATATATATATATATATATATATATATATATATATAGCAATCATAGTCACTTCAGTCTCTTCCACCATGTTGTCACTTTCTTCTTCAGCTTGATGAACCTTTTTCTTAAGTAACTCTATATCAATTTTCTCTCTTTCATGTCTGATAGGTTTCACTTTATCCTTAACACCAAATACTATTACACACTTATTTTTCTGCTGTGTCTCTAACTTCTCACTTTGTATACTTTCACCACAGTATTTTCTATTTCTTCCTTCAAGTGTGTTTCCATAGCATCCTTTAAATTAATTTTCTCTTCTTCCTGTTTCTTATTCCATTCCTTTTGCCACTTATTAATTTCCTTGACATTGTGTTGACATCTGCTCTTTTTCATAGTTCTCTGCATTTTTTTTTTTTTTTTATGTAGGAAGGACACTGGCCAAGGGCAACAAAAATCCAATAAAAAAAAATGCCCACTGAAATGCCAGTCCCATAAAAGAGTCAAAGCAGTGGTCAAAAATTGATGAATAAGTGTCTTGAAACCTCCTTCTTGAAGGAATTCAAGTCATAGGAAGGTGGAAATACAGAAGCAGGCAGGGAGTTCCAGAGTTTACCAGAGAAAGGGATGAATGATTGAGAGTACTGGTTAACTCCTGCATTAGAGAGGTGGACAGAATAGGGATGAGAGAAAGAAGAAAGTCTTGTGCAGCAAGGCTGCGGGAGGAGGGGAGGCATGCAGTTAGCAAGATCAGAAGAGCAGTTAGCATGAAAATAGCGGTAGAAGACAGCTAGAGATGCAACATTGTGGCAGTGAGAGAGAGGCTGAAGACAGTCAATTAGAGGAGAGGAGTTGATGAGACAAAAAGCCTTTGATTCCACCCTGTCTAGAAGAGCAGTATGAGTGGAACCCCCCGAGACATGTGAAGCATACTCCATATATGGACGGATAAGGCCCTTGTACAGAGTTAGCAGCTGGAGGGTGAGAAAAACTGGCGGAGACGTCTCAGAACACCTAACTTCATAGAAGGTGTTTTATTTTTTTTATTTTTTTTTATATAGGATGGACACTGGCAAAGGGCAACAAAAATCCAATAAAAAGATATGCCCAATGAAATGCCAGTCCCATAAAAGGGTCAAAGCAGTGGTCAAAAATTGATGAATAAGTGTCTTGAAACCTCCCTCTTGATGGAATTCAAGTCATAGGAAGGTGGAAATACAGAAGCAGGCAGGGAGTTCCAGTTTACCAGAGAAAGGGATGAATGATTGAGAATACTGGTTAACTCTTGCATTAGAGAGGTGGACAGAATAGGGGTGAAAGAAAGAAGAAAGTCTTGTGCAGCGAGGCCGCGGAAGGAGGGGAGGCATGCAGTTAGCAAGATCAGAAGAGCAGTTAGCATGAAAATAGCGGTAAAAGACAGCTAGACATGCAACATTGCGGCAGTTAGAGAGAGGCTGAAGACAGTCAGTTAGAGGAGAGGAGTCGATGAGACGAAAAGCTTTTGATTCCACCCTGTCTAGAAGAGCAGTATGAGTAGAACCCCCCCAGACATGTGAAGCATACTCCATACATGGACGGATAAGGCCCTTGTACAGGGTTAGCAGCTGGGGGGTGAGAAAAACTGGCGGAGATGTCTCAGAACACCTAGGTAACTTCATAGAAGCTGTTTTAGTTTTTTTTTTTTTTTAATGTAGGAAGGACACTGGCCAAGGGCAGCAAAAATCCAATAAAAAAATATGCCCACTGAAATGCCAGTCCCATAAAAAGGTCAAAGCAGTGGTCAAAAATTGATGAATATGTGTCTTGAAACCTCCCTCTTGAAGGAATTCAAGTCATAGGAAGGTGGAAATACAGAAGCAGGCAGGGAGTTCCAGAGTTTACCAGATAAAGGGATGAATGATTGAGAATACTGGTTAACTCTTGCATTAGAGAGGTGGACAGAATAGGGATGAGAGAAAGAAGAAAGTCTTGTGCAGTGAGGCCACGGAAGGAGGGGAAGCATGCAGTTAGCAGGATCAGAAGAGCAGTTAGCATGAAAATAGTGGTAAAAGACAGCTAGATATGCAACATTGCGGCAGTGAGAGAGAGGCTGAAGACAGTCAGTTAGAGGAGAGGAGTCGATAAGATGAAAAGCCTTTGATTCCACCTTGCCTAGAAGAGCAGTATGAGTGGAACCCCCCCAGACATGTGAAGCATACTCCATACATAGACGGATAAGGCCCTTGTACAGAGTTAGCAGCTGGGGTGTGAGAAAAACTGGCGGAGACGTCTCAGAACGCCTAACTTCATAGAAGCTGTTTTAGCTAGAGATGAGATGTGAAGTTTCCAGTTCAGATTATAAGTAAAGGACAGACCGAGGATGTTCAGTGTAGAAGAGGGAGACAGTTGAGTGTCATTGAAGAAGAGGGGATAGTTGTCTGGAAGGTTGTGTAAAGTTGATAGATGGAGGAATTGAGTTTTTGAGGCATTGAACAATACCAAGTTTGCTCTGCCCCAATCAGAAATTTTAGAAAGATCAGAAGTCAAGCGTTCTGTGGCTTCCCTGCATGATATGTTTACCTCCTGAAGGGTTGGACGTCTATGAAAAGATGTGGAAAAGTGCAGGGTGGCATCATCAGCATAGGAGTGGATAGGACAAGAAGTTTGGTTTAGAAGATCATTAATGAATAATAAGAAGAGAGTGGCTGACAGGACAGAACTCTGAGGAACAGCACTGTTAATAAATTTAGGAGAACAGTGACCGTCTACCACAGCAGCAATAGAACGGTCAGAAAGGAAACTTGAGATGAAGTTACAGAGAGAAGGATAGAAACCGTAGGAGGGTAGTTTAGAAATCAAAGCTTTGTGCCAGACTCTATCAAAAGCTTTTGATATGTCCAAGGCAACAGCAAAAGTTTCACTGAAATCTCTGAAAGAGGATGATCAAGACTCAGTAAGGAAAGCCAGATGATCACCAGTAGAGCGGCCTTGATGGAACCCATACTGGCGATCAGATAGAAGGTTGTGAAGTGATAGATGTTTCAGAATCTTCCTGTTGAGGATAGATTCAAAAACTTTAGATAGGCAGGAAATTAAAGCAATAGGATGGTAGTTTGAAGGATTAGAACGGTTACCCTTTTTAGGAACAGGTTGTATGTAGGCAAACTTCCAGCAAGAAGGAAAGGTAGATGTTGACAGACAGAGCTGAAAGAGTTTCACTAGGCAAGGTGCAAGCATGGAGGTACAGTTTCGGAGAACAATAGGAGGGACCCCATCAGGTCCATAAGTCTTTTGAGGGTTTAGGCCAGCAAAGGCATGGAAAACATCATTGCGAAGAATTTTAATACGTGGCATGAAGTAGTCAGAAGGTGGAGGAGAGGGAGGAACAAGCCCAGAATCGTCCAAGATAGAGTTTTTAGCAAAGGTTTGAGCAAAGAGTTCAGCTTTAGAAATAGATGTGATAGCAGTGGTGCCATCTGGTTGAAATAGAGGAGGGAAAGAAGAAGAAGCAAAGTTATTGGAGATATTTTTGGCTAGATGCCAGAAATCACGAGGGGAGTTAGATCTTGAAAGGTTTTGACATTTTCTGTTAATGAAAGAGTTTTTGGCTAGTTGGAGAACAGACTTGGCATGGTTCGGGGCATAAATATAAAGTGCATGAGATTCTGGTGATGGAAGGCTTAAGTACCTTTTGTGGGCCACCTCTCTATCATGTATAGCACGAGAACAAGCTGTGTTAAACCAAGGTTTAGAAGGTTTAGGACGAGAAAAAGAGTGAGGAATGTACTACTCCATGCCAGACACTATCACCTCTGTTATGCGTTCAGCACACAAAGACGGGTCTCTGACATGGAAGCAGTAGTCATTCCAAGGAAAATCAGCAAAATACCTCCTCAGGTCCCCCCAACTAGCAGAGGCAAAATGCCAGAGGCACCTTCGCTTAGGGGGGATCCTGAGGAGGGATTGGAGCAATAGGTCAAGATAAAGATATGAGATTGTGATCGGAGGAGCCCAACGGAGAAGAAAGGGTGACAGCATAAGCAGAAGGATTAGAGGTCAGGAAAAGGTCAAGAATGTTGGGCATATCTCCAAGACGGTCAGGAATACGAATAGGATGTTGCACCAATTGCTCTAGGTCATGGAGGATAGCAAAGTTGTAGGCTAGTTCACCAGGATGGTCAGTGAAGGGAGAGGAAAGCCAAAGCTGGTGGTGAACATTGAAGTCTCCAAAAATGGAGATCTCTGTGAAAGGGAAGAGGGTCAGAATGTGCTCCACTTTGGAAGTTAAGTAGTCAAAGAATTTCTTATAGTCAGAGGAGTTAGGTGAGAGGTATACAGCACAGATAAATTTAGTATGAGAGTGACTCTGTAGTTGTAGTCAGATGGTGGAAAACTCGGAAGATTCAAGAGCGTGGGCACGAGAGCAGGTTAAGTCATTGCCCACTTAAACGCAGCATCCAGCTTTGGATTGAAAATGAGGATAGAGAAAGTAGGAGGGAACAGAAAAGGGGCTACTGTCAGTTGCCTCAGACACCTGAGTTTCAGTGAGGAAAAGAAGATGAGGTTTAGAAGAGGAGAGGTGGTGTTCTACAGATTGAAAATTAGATCTTAGACCGCAAATGTTGCAGAAGTTAATGAAGAAAAAGTTGAGGGGGGTGTCAAGACACTTAGGGTTGTCGACAGAAAGGCAGTCCGACCTGGGGACATTTATGGTCCCCTCCCCAGATGGGGACTCGGAGGCTAGTGTAGGAGTCGCAATGATGATTTTAAAATTTTTTAGTGAAGGGTGTGTGCGTTATCAGGTGCTTGTAGTTTTGTGTGGAGGAAGAGAGTTGTCTTTAGAGGGCAGGCTGTGACTGCCCCTTTGTGTTGTGATACACAAAGGGAAACGTTCAGTGAGGTCACTGCTGGGTTTAATGATAAGTTCACAGCACCCCCTGAACAGTGCTTTAGACCTCACTGGGAGTAATTATCGTTTCAGCAGGTGTCTACTGCCTCCTCCTAGCTACCACAACTTTTCCTTAATGCTATATTTTCCTTTTCTGGGTAAGTGATCATGCCCTCCTGTTCTGATACCATTTTCTCTAACATTAAGTTTCCTGAGCACCGTCATCCTAGGTATGTCAATGTCTTCTGGTATGAAGCCCCAAAACTCTCTCATACCTGGACTTTTATGAACAATGTCCAGCCAATTTCCCATATTGCCTTTGCCCTTGGCCATTTATTTATGGTCATCAGTTGATCCTCCCCTTGACCAGACACCACTTTGTCTCCTGCTACATATTTACTTTAAAACATTTTCTTCTGGTTTCTATATGGACTAATCTTTTATTTGGTGTATCCTAAAATGAACTGAGGAAGTATTATTTGTGCTGCATGGATACTGTGATGGCTGAGACCATACCAAGACAAAAGGCGTGACTGATATCAGACACACCAACTTCTCAAAAATATCAACAAAGCACCCAAGAGGGGAGATGTTTTCATGTTGTTTTCATGTCCTCATTGTCCTTAACCTCAAAAGGCTTATGGACCTGATGGGTTTCCTCCTATTGTTCTCCAAAACTATGCCTCCATTCTTGCACCTTGCCTAATCAAGCTCTTCCAGCTCTGTCTATCAGCATCTACCTTTCTTTCTTGCTGGAAATTTCTTTACTTTCAGTCTGTTCCTGAAAAGGGTTACTACTCTAATCCCTTAAACTACTGTCCTATTACTTTGATTTCCTGCCTCTCTAAAGTTTCTGAATCAATCCTCATCAGAAAGATTCTTAAACATCTATCACTTCACAACCTTCTATCTGATCACTAGTATGGGTTCCATCAGGGCCAGTCTACTGGAAAATGAATGATGGGGAAGCCCTCTTGAAGAGGTCTTCCCGGAATATGCAGCAAAATACTGCTGCTGAAATGCGTAGTGGGGAACGTGTATCCTTGCCTCATGCCACTCCCTCTCTGTTTTGGGTGTGGGCACCCGTGGTGCTGTCAGCAAAGTTGAGGGTATGATGCATGGTGGAATGTGTGAATCCATGCTCTTACAGATCCTCATAACCACTTTTCTTTCTGTTATTATGTGGGTGCTGGACTATACATGTTCTTGAATTACACAAAGAAGAGTCTGTTGATCCTGACATTCCACAGGGAAAACAAAGAAACACTTTGAGTCCCACTTGACTCCACCCACAACTCATGTTCCTTGCAAAAGCTGGCCATCGTTATGTTTTCTTTTTCTCCAAATTTTGCCTCATCAGTTTCTACTGTTGTTCCAGCACCACCAAGTTTCCCACAATGTTTCTTTGTGCAGTAGTTGACTGCCACCTCCCAACAAAATGAAAACCAGTCAGTCACAATCAGGATACTACACCTAACTTTCCTGGCAGTGTCACTGACAGTGAGATGCCTCTTACACCAAAAAAAATGTCAACAGGATTATTTGTTGGAAGTTGAGACATGAATTGGAAAACCATGTGCTTTTCAGTGCTGACAGGTGAAATAGACACCGCTGGATTGTCAGTTTCTTGTTTTTCAGCACTTTTCTTTGCTTGTCACAGTGGAAAAGCAGATGTTTATTAAAATTAATGTCACTATCACACTTTGGACACTTACACTTGACAGTACGTGTAATTTGTCCATGGCTGCAGAGAAATTCATTACATGTTTGAATTTCTGCAAAAGTTGAATTAAAATGAGATTACAGCTGCAGGACATGTCGACCATGTTTGACAAACACAAGTAATATGGAGTCCTTGCTGACATGTAAGTACCTATAGATACCTTTATCCATATAAGTACCTATAGATACCTTGACCCTATATCAGAGTTTAATGTTTGACTAGTAACAACACAGGAGATTGAACCATCAATACATGGAGTGTTGAACTTGTGTGTTGTTTTAAATTGCATTTGAATGATATACATTGTTCCTTTTCCCTATCCTGGAACTAATTTCTGGAGATTTTTCTGTAAGACATTGCTGGCAATACTGAAGTAGTGGGATAAACTACAGATTTCTAGAGATTTTTCCTGAGTCATCATTGGCGATACTGCAGCAGTGAGGCAAACTAAAGATTTCTGGAGATTTATGTGTATCATTGACAATGCTTCAGGATATGGTGACCATCACAACAGCAGCAACAGTAGCTCTCTACTTATTTTTTGGTGGTAAGAGGCAATATTTGGCTGTATTTTAGTATTCCCCCAACAGAAAACCCTGCTTTCCTACCAGATCCCCAAGGTTGTAGGGTGTAGGAGCTGAAAACTATAGGAAATAGAGTTGTCTGAGCCTTCTTAATATTTACCAATTGATTTATAGGAGAGTGCTAGGAATGGAACAGACAATAAGTGAGCTATTGGAAAAGGTGGAAAATGGAAGTTAGACAGAGTTCTGGAGAGGATGACAAATTTTTAAGACCAGTGTGAGAAATATGAAAAGGTATTGATGAAATATGAAGAAAAAGTTGAGGTGAACTTTGAGAATGTAAAGAAAATAAGTGAAAAACAGAACCAGTGAAAGATTGAAAGAGAAGAAGAAAAGGCAAGTTTTGAAGAAATTCTGGAGAAAGAAGTAAAGGAAAAACAGAGAAGTCAGTGGTGAAGGTTATAAAAGAAAAGGAAGAGTTGGTAAAACATACAGTAGAGAAAAGAAATGTGTTGCAATGTTTGGGATTAAAGAAAAGACTCTACCAGTACCGCATGTGAGAGAAAAACAAAAAAGTGTAGCAGTTGACTTAGTTAACGAACTGTATATAGAGCCAAATATCCTGTTTATGTACCTTTCAGGTGATAGTGTGTCCTGAATTATTACTCCCAAAGCTTTTTCTTCATTACATACTTTTCATTATTATTTCCCCCTAGCATTTTGTAATTCCACGAAGGTCTCTTTTTGTTTTTTCCTATTTCCAACACATGGTATTTTCTGGCATTAAATTTTAGTCTCCATCTTTGACTCCATGCATGTATCTTGTCAATATCCTTTTGCATCTCCTTGCAGTCATTTTCACCCTTTATTATTTTCATTATTTTTGCATCATCAGTGAACAGGTTTATATAACTACCATGTATTTTAGTATATAAGACGACACTTGAATCATCCTATTAAAAAGAAAAAAAAAGTTGGGGGGGTCATCCTATACATCAGATACAAAAATAATGATAAAATTTTATGCAAAATACTATTATGAATAAACAACAATCTTATATTTTGACTTTTGGGGAAGTTAGACAAAATAAAATATGAATCCGTTTTGAGAAAATTAGCTTAAATGTGTTCCCATTGAAAAGTGTGTAGAGAAAATTTAATGTAGTACAAGTACAAACCTCTGCTGGCATTGTATATAAATGGATAAAGCAGGAGGCTGTATGAATGTTCCTCAATTTCTTCCAAAGCTGGAGGAGGAGCTGTATAAAGATCTTCAAGGCATAGAACCCTGAGCTAAGCAGTAAAGGAAAGTAAACTGGGATAAGATGAATCTCTCCAACCTGTAATATTGTATAAGGACAAAGTCCATATACTGAGAAAAAAATTCAACAGCACCAATGTATGTAATCAAAAGAAACATAATATATAGAAGATTATGGCTGACAGCCCAACACATGCAGGCCGTGCAAGGCAAGGTTTTGTTTATGTTTAGGAAAACTGGTCATACCGCACATAATTTTACACTGTCTTCGTCCATCTGTCCTTTTCATGAAAATGTACAAAAACAACCGGTGGGAATTTTTTTTTTTTTAGATTTATTTTTGCACTTGAAGATGATGGTACCTTATTACTGGTAATACATTCAAGGTATCTTATTCATTGTACTGGTATATCACTGTCTCAGTTGTCTGGTGCTCATTGACCATACTACCAAACCATAGATGGTTTGGTAGTTTGGGTCTTATACCACTGATATCAGCTAAAACCATTAAATTCAGACTGAAATTTGGGGGTTGTCTTATCTGAAAGTTCTCTTACCCTCCATAATATAGAGTGTTTAGATCATCTGTCATATCATTTACATATATTTGAAACATAATAGGTGCCAACACAGATCCTTGTGGTACCTGACTTGTCACTTTGCACCAACTTGAATTAGAGTCTCTGTTTATTGTTCTCATTTTCCTCCCTTGTAAATAATCATCCATCTATCACAATGTTGCTCCTTTTACTCCTCCTCCATTCTCTAACTTCCACATAAGGCTTTTGTGGGGAACTTTATCAATTCCTTTTTTGAGATCCAGGTATACCACATCATCCATGCCTCTCTTGCACTCCATTTATTACTCTCATATATAAGCTCAGTAGATTTGAGACACAGGATCTTTTTCTGAATCCAAATTGCTTTTCTGTAATTACCTTTTTATCTTCTAAATATTACGCCATTTATCTTTTAATTACTTTTTCACAAAGTTTGCTTACAATACTTGTTGATGACATTGGTCTATAATTTCATGGATCTGTTTTATTTCCCCCTTTGTATATTGGCACTATGTTAGCTATTTTCCATTCCCTTCTTTCAGTGAGCTGTTAATTATATCCCATATGAGTTCCTCAATTTGTTCTCTCCATTCTTTTAATATCCATCCATTTAAGAACATAAGAACATTAGAAATAAGGGAAGCTGCAAGAAGCGACCAGGCTTACACGTGGCAGTCCCTGTATGAAACACACCTACCTATTTCCATCTGCTATCCCCATCCATAAACTTGTCTAATCTTCTCTTAAAGCTCTCTAGTGTCCTAGCACTAACTACATGATTACTGAGTCCGTTCCACTCATCTACCACTCTATTTGAGAACCAATTTTTTCCTATCTCCTTCCTAAATCTAAATTTTTCAAGCTTGAACCCATTATTTCTTGTTCTACCCTGGTTGCTGATCCTAAGAATTTTGCTTACATCTCCCTTGTTATAACCCTTATACCACTTAAAGACTTCTATCAGGTCCCCTCTTAACCTCTCTAAAGAATGTAAATTTAACAGCTTCAACCTCACCTCGTAAGCGATACTCCTCATCCCCTGTATCCTTTTAGTCATTCTCCTCTGTACTGATTCTAATAGACCTATATCTTTCCTGTAATGTGGGGACCAGAACTGCACCGCGTAGTCTAGATGAGGTCTGACCAGCGCCAAGTATAACTTTAATATTACTCCCGGCCTTCTACTTTTAACACTCCTAAAAATGAATCCTAGTACCCTATTTGCCTTGTTTCTGGCTTCTATGCATTGTTTCCCTAGACGGAGTTCAGAGCTAACTATAACTCCTAAATCTTTCTCGTACCCTGTACCTACCAGAGTTTGGTTGTCTAATGTGTACCTATTGTGTGGGGATCCTCTACCTACACTAAGCACTTTGCATTTATTGATATTAAATTGCATTTGCCATCTATCCGTCCATTCATTCATTCTATCTAGGTCTACCTGCAAGGCGATGGCATCCGATTCTGACCTAATTAATCTACCTATCTTTGTGTCATCCGCAAATTTACTAACATCACTACTAATTCCACTATCCAAGTCATTGATATACATTAGAAATAACAATGGCCCTAATACTGATCCCTGTGGCACCCCACTAATTACATGACCCCACTCGGATTTCGAGCCGTTTATTACCACTCTCTGACGCCTGTCACTAAGCCATGACCCTATCCAGCCTAACACCTTCCCATCTATCCCGTGTGCCCTAACCTTTCTCAGGAGCCTTTGATGGGGTACCTTGTCAAATGCTTTACTAAAGTCCAGATATAAGATATCATAACTATCACCATTATCTACTGCCTCGTATACCTTACTGTAAAAACTTAACAAGTTTGTCAGGCAAGACTTCCCCTTCATGAAGCCATGCTGTGACTGATTTATCAAGTTACTTGATCTGGTCCCATAGCTTTTCTAACATCCAGCTGACATCTAGTTCTTCCAGCAGTTTCTTGATTTCTTGTCACTTTACTTGTATCTCTTATGTTCCCTCATTCTGTGATGCCACTTTTGATGCCACAAAATCTTTTTTTTTTGTAAACACAGATTGAAAACTCTAATTTATTAATATGCTCATCTTAGTGATTCCATAAGTTTTTTCTTCTCTTTTTTAACTTGTTTATGCCATCCCTATGTTTTATTTTCCCATTTACATATTTGTAAAAATATTTGGGTTCTTTCTTACATTTTCTCACTATGTCACTTGCAAAATTTCAGTCTACTTTCTGGGTTTTTTGTAAACACTAAGACCAACTGTGATGGTTTTTCTTCTCTGCATCTTGTAGGTTCATTCATCCACTGTCTCATTGTATTCACCATCATGGTTTGCATAAGTTCTTTGCTCCATCACCCAACATTTTCTTTCACTTCCATCTTTTCCCATTTAATTCCATAAGTGTTGAAGTCAC
Organism: Scylla paramamosain; assembly: GCF_035594125.1. NCBI lineage: Eukaryota > Metazoa > Arthropoda > Malacostraca > Decapoda > Portunidae > Scylla > Scylla paramamosain. The sequence continues at coordinate 5,361,212 of NC_087181.1, forward strand.
TTACTAAGAGCACTTTGTTACTTTTCCTTATCATTTCGTCTATACTATTTCTTGTTTCTTGTTGCATAATTTTATATCTATTGGTCTCCTATGCATTAGTTTTTGGTGGTTTGTACATCACAATAACTTTTCTTTTTTTCACTTCCTTTGATCTTAATCACAACACTCAAAGTTTCTGCCATTCAATCACCATATTCCACTTCCTTAACAACAATATTCTCTTTTATCAGTATCATCACTCTTCTTCCTCCACTTCCTTTTCTGTCTCTCCTTTATGGTCTACATCCTTTCTTTGCAAATCTCAACTTTATTTTCTCTTTTAGCTTGGTTTCTGTTAAACGTACCACGTCTGGTTTATTGTTCTTTAGATAGTCTTTAAGTTTCATCTATATTTGTATACATAATTCTTAAACTTCTGCTTGGTGATCTTCCATGGCATATTTGTGCCACCATTTCCTCACTTTGTATACAACTTTCCAAATTAATATCCTTGCTTTTTCCTGTGTTCTCTCCTAATTTTTTTTTTGACTGGGTCTCTACTCTCAACTCTTTCAGTTTACTTCTCTCTTCTTCATTCACGTCTGTTTTTATCCATATTTCCTTCATTCCTTCTGCTTTTGCCAATTTGCCTGTTCGTTGTGACATGTTCTGCTGTTTGTGACATGAATCTTATTTTCATTGGTCTTGTTGCATTTTCATCATTTCCAATTCTGTAAACCTTTTCAGTTTGTTTGACTATCCCCTCTCCTTCCTCTGCCACTTCTATAATTTCCTTAACCCATTTCACTTCTTTCTCTCTAGCTATTTTCATAGATAGGTTCTTCTACTTGACCCTAAATATCACCACACACATCTTTCTCAGTACCATGTCTCTCACAAGATTACTTTTTTTCTTTATTATTTTAATTGCTTGTTTTTCATGTCCTTATTGTGTTTCTGTTGCTGTTGCCTTATTATTTCCTTCATGTCCACAATTTGCCCTTGCTCTCTGTCTTCTTTCCAACTTCTGATTTCCTCTGTCACTGACTTTTTCATTTCTTCAACTGTAACCTCTCTTGTACAGGTTTCTCTAACTCAGTGTTCTCTTCCATAAGTTTCTTGATATCTTCACAGTATTTTTTGTCCACTGTTTTTGTCACTTCTCTCAGTTCTTTGTTTTCTTTTCCAGTTTCCATCTCCCTATTCTTCATCTCTATTATATCACTGGATATCTTTTTTACATTGGTTGTAAGTTTCACACACAATCTTATTGATGTGTTTCTCTGGTTATAAATAATTATCAGATACAGTTACTTCCAAGTCCTTTTCCAGTGTTGTTTTCTTAATTTTTTTTCATATTTCATAGTTGCCTAATCTATTTTTTCTCTTCCCATATTCCATCACACTACATTTTCTGATGTTGAATTTCATTTCCCATCTATTACTCCATTCCCATATTCTGTTAAAATCCTGCTGCAATGCTTAGCAATCTGTTTCCTTCCCACCTTCTTAAGTAACTTGGCATCATCAGCAAACAAACTTACATAACTTCACTCATTCCATCATGTCTTTAATATATACTGCAAACATTACTGGGGCCAGTACTGGCCCTTGTGGAAATCCAGTGATCACTTTCCCCCAAGAGGACTTTCTATTTATAATTACCATTCTCATTTCTCTGTCCTTCAAAAAATCCTCCATCCACTTCAAAATCACTCGTGTTTTTTATCTTTCATAGCATTCTCTTATGTGGTACCTTATCAAATGCTTTCTGTAGGTCCAGATAAATTCCATCTACCCAGCCATCTCACTTCTGTACTATATCACCCTTGAGTTGAAACATATATTTGTCGTGCAAGATCTTCTTTCTCAAAAATCAAATTGCATATCAGTCTGTCTGTTCTTGTCTTCTAGATATGATATTGACCTATCTTTAATTATTCTTTAAAACATCTTTGCAACCACACTTGTTTGGGACACTGGTCTATAATTTAACGATTCTTTTTGACATTCCCCTTTATAAATTCTAACAATGTCAGCTCTTTTCCTGTCTGTGAAGACTTTACCCTCAGCTGATGAGCTTATTATGATTCTGTGTATCCTCTCAGCCAGTTGTTTGCTACATTTCTTCAGGATCCAACTTGACACACCATCTGGCCCAGAGGCTTTTCTCACATCAAGACCCTCCATTATTTTTATCACTTCTTGGACTGTAACTTGTATTTCTACCAGGGAGTCTACATGTTCTTCCACCCATTCATGTACTTTAAATTAACTCTCTCTTGTAAACACTGAAAAGAATTGTTTATAACTTCTACCATTACTGCCTCATCTTCATAATTCTTGTCCTCCATCCTAAATTTACTAATACCTTCCCTGTTTTTCAACTTGCCATTAATATATCTAGTTAATATATCTGTAGAAAACCTTGGTTGGTCTTTTTAACTATCCATTGCTTTTTTTCAAAACTCCTTTGCTCTTTTGTCATATTCCTATATATTCATTTCTTGCCTGTTTGTATTTAGCTCATAGGTCTTATCATTTCCTTCTCCACTTATTCCATGCTACATCCCTTTTATCTTTTGTTATTTCACATTTTCTATTAAACCAAACTTTATTAGTGATCTCACTCTCTTCCCCAATTTGAGAACATATCTCTTGACTCACTCATTATAAATCTTAAGTAAAGACATCCATTTCTCCTCTACTCCCTGCACTTCATTAAAATTACTCCAGTCAGCTTCAAAATACTTCCTCATTAGTGTAAAATTGCTTTATTGTAAATGTGTCTCTCAATTTTGTGCTCTTTTCTTTTCCCCACTTATGTTCTTTCATTTAAAAGCAACTCATCAACTACATGATCATGTTTTCCTATTGGGCTTTTACATTTCATGCTTTCTAATATTTCCGGCTCATTAGTAAACACAAAGTCCAGCCTTGATGGTTCATCAGTCCCTTGAAACCTTGCGTTTTCTTTGATTCACTGTGTCAGTGTGTTGTCCATTGCCATCTGTAGTAACATATTTCCCTAAGATCTTTCACCTTCGTCCATTGTCCACTCCTCCCAACACACCTCTTTACAATTAATATCTCCCATCATTGTTAAGTTGTCACTTTTGCTAATGAGTTCTTCCATTCCCTTACTTGTGTTCTTCATCATAAACTCATAATCTTCATTGCTCAAGGATCTTGTATAAGGTGGAACATACATCACAATGAAATCTCTCCACCTTTTCCCTTCATGTTTCATCCCCACTTCTATAATTTTGGCAGTTCCTTTCCCATAGTTGACTTCTTCAACTCACAAGTCTTTCTTTACTAAAATCATCACTCCTCCTCCTTGTTTTTTTGTTTCCTGTCCTTCCTCCATACATTATATTTACCACTGCTGATATCCAGAGACACTAATTTATCACTTAACTTAGTTTCAACAATTCCCTTTTTAGTGCCCTCTAAGGGGTGTGATGTTCCCTTGTGGCAGACGATAATTACAAATCCTATCACTGGATTAAGAGAAATACAAATACTGACACTTTTATGATTTTTAATAAATAATGGAATAATCCGAAATAATAATAATAAAAAGAAAGCAATTCAGAAATACAAAATAAATGGTAGCGTACTCTTCAGTTACATAATTCAGAAATACAAAAATAAATGATAGCTTACTCTTCAGTTACATAATTCAGAAATACAAAATAAATGGTAGCGTATTCTTCAATTACATAAAAACTACAATGGAGATATTTTCGCGACTACTGAGTTGTGGGGGAGACCAGAGAATAAATAAATAAATAACAAATATATATCCAAAAAGAATGTATATACCTGAGGACAGTCTCACACGGTGATCTCGAACCAGGTGGTTTCACTAGTCCCGTGGAGAAAACCAACAAAAAAAGAACGAAAAAATGCGAATATCTATCCACTCAGAAACAGTTTATCAACAGGAATATCTGAGGAGAATCCGAGAGGGTCTGAGGAGAATCCGAGAGAGACTGGCTTTAGTAAATTATTGTTAAATAAACACTTACTTAATATTACAAGAAATGGAGGAGGAGATTATCAGACCGCATGCTCACCTGAGGAGAATCCGAGAGAGACTGGCTTTGCTTGTGAGGAAATCGGCGGGAAACTAAGGATAAAGGTTTCCAATGGGGAAATTTATTAAGTTATAATTTTGTTTTTAGTAGGGGGGGGGCGACTAGGTTGTGAGTTCAGGGATGAAAAATATGAATAATTAAGTTACTGTTTACTTTATAGTTGTTACTTTAAGAAGTTTAATTCAATGGACTTTTGAAATCAATTGGGGAATTAGTCAAAGTCTGGTATCTCTTCCCGGCTTACGTAGCAACAGGGGTGACAGGGCAGCGAAGCAAAGAAGACTTATCAGATTCGTCAACCTCATTGGCGCGGCGTAATTATCTGGGATTTGTTTGGGCTGGTTTAAGACCTTACCATTATAGAATTAATTTTATCATATTAAGGGCTCCCCATTCTCTGGGATTAGGTGAAAAATTCGCCTCTATAACCTGGCCAAGCAGGAGAAATTACGTTTATTCACGGGGTAAATTTGTTATAGAAGTGGTCAACACAGTGACGCTGAGAGGGGGGGGGGGAAAAGCAAGGACAAAAGGACACTGAGGAGAGGAGGGGAAGGGGAGGGGTTAGTCACATGGTACTGAGATTCTGGTCACCCCCGCACACTACATGGGCCCTAGCCTAGGAAGAAAAGTAGAAATATACATAATTAATTTCTCAGCACTACATGAGCCTTTCATCCGTTCTAGAATTTTTCACCTCTCTCTTTTCTCCTTACCAAAAAAAATAAAATAACACCTTCACATCCGAGTAATTAGAAACTCCCCTCACCACCACATAACCAAGCCAGGCTGACGAACTGCACGTGATCTCTGTCGGGAAATAACTCTGACATTCTCTCCCATACAATGGCTTGTGGGCCATATCACCACAATGTCCCTTGGAGACATAACTCGGCTCTTTCTCTCATCTCAAGGAAAAAGAAAAGAAATTCCACCCCAACCAGCCTCTTGACCTCCTGTGGTGTGAGGACTTAACCTTAAGTCACTCCGTCACTCTCTGAAACGAGATTCGGCCACCCCAGTACTCGGTTCCTTCCACTCGGACAGTCATTTACTCATCCACACATTCACTCATACCACGAGATACTATAGATGATTACGCGAAGCGCTCGCCACGTCCTGAAGTAATCCACCACAGAATGGCCCGAACGGATTGTCGAGTGCAGTAGTAGTCTGCGAATTAAAGTGGTTCCTTATTCCTTCTCAAATTCTTACATCACCTCTCACATAGTACCCATACCCGTCATACCACGATTCATTACAACCAGTCCAGCCAGACCATGCAAAAGTAAGGGGGGAGACTCTATTTACCCCAAGCACTCTGCTCTTTTCTATACCGTTTTTCCAGCGACATTAACATTCCTCAATATAGCGTCTGGGACGGTTACGCACTCTAGGCGGTAACACTTCAGTTTCTATATCAGGTTGGAACACTGTGTCTTGAGCTGCAACTACGTACTCTTCCTCACTGTGAAACTGTTTGATCTTTTCTGCCGCTCTTTGCACCATCTTTCCCGAGAAAGGGTCTTTCACCACATAACCACCGCCTCCTCTTAAAACTTCCACCACCTTATATGGGCCGTCCCAACGAACACACAGTTTCTTACACACTCCTGACTCTGTAGTTTCTCGCTTCACCCACACCAACGCCCCAATGTCTACCTTCTGCTCCTTGCGTTTCCTGTTGGCCGCATTACGGTATTTCCGAGTCACTTTCTCGTGTGTTTCCCGGATCAGCCGGCGGACCACATCCACGTCTTGCTCGTCACCATCAACTGCGGGTAGCCTGGCACCCACCACTCGGGGCGCATGCCGGGAGAAAAACGCGAAGAAAGGTTGTTGGGCGATACTGGTATGGACGGCGGCATTCATAGTGGCCTGACACACAGGGAGTAGGCGAGGCCACCGTAGCGGGTAACCTCGGCACATGGAAGCCAAGATGGATTTGAGCGTGCGATGGAGTCATTCGGTGATGGCGTTCCCTTGCGGGTGGTAGGGAGTGGTGTAACAGAGGGTGATGAGGTGTTGCTGGCAGAATTGTTGGAAGATCTGGGAGGTGAACTCGCCCCCGTTGTCCAGGACGATGGAGTGAGGAGTCCCGAAGTCGGTAATGTACTGCTGCAGCGCCTCTACAATTCCCTCTGATAGTTTGTTTTTGAGTGGATAGAACTTCACAAATCGGCTAAAGTGATCTACAATAGTCAACACATATCGGTAGCCACCACTGCCTGCAATCATATCCGTCAGGTCTATACCTATCCTATCTAAGGGCTTCTCTACTGAAGGTAATTCTTTACGTACTGGGTTACGTCAAACTTGAGATTACACCAGTAAAACAATTCTTCGGCCTTTTTAATTGTCTTTTTCTGACCCAGGTGGCCAGAAAGCTCATGTGCATGTTTTGTCATTACTCAAGAAAAAATTATAGTTCATTACTATTTCTCCTCCTCTGGTTTTCCTCTTAATCATTGTTATTCATTACTCCTCCTCCACCTCCTTTCTCCTTGCATTATTACTTATTACTCCTATCCTCCTTCTTTCTCCTTCCTATACACAAAGACTCCTGCTCCTCCTCCTCCTCCATTCTCCTTGCATTATTACTTATTACTCCTATCCTCCTTCTTTCTCCTTCCTATACACAAAGATCCTGCTCCTCCTCCTCCTCCATCCTGAACGTTCTGTGCCTCGCCAATCATCACCTGCTCACCACCATGCACGTGCACGCCCTCCTTTGAATGTCTCGCTTGGCCTCATCATCACCTTCAACATTTACAATTATTTCCAGTCTCCACCTCTTTCGGTCAGTCGCGAAATAAATGCCACCGCTGCTCACCAGTTTAGTGCCCTCTAAGGGGTGTGATGTTCCCTTGTGGCAGACGATAATTACAAATCCTATCACTGGATTAAGAGAAATACAAATACTGACACTTTTATGATTTTTAATAAATAATGGAATAATCCGAAATAATAATAATAAAAAGAAAGCAATTCAGAAATACAAAATAAATGGTAGCGTACTCTTCAGTTACATAATTCAGAAATACAAAAATAAATGATAGCTTACTCTTCAGTTACATAATTCAGAAATACAAAATAAATGGTAGCGTATTCTTCAATTACATAAAAACTACGATGGAGATATTTTCGCGACTACTGAGTTGTGGGGGAGACCAGAGAATAAATAAATAAATAACAAATATATATCCAAAAAGAATGTATATACCTGAGGACAGTCTCACACGGTGATCTCGAACCAGGTGGTTTCACTAGTCCCGTGGAGAAAACCAACAAAAAAAGAACGAAAAAATGCGAATATCTATCCACTCAGAAACAGTTTATCAACAGGAATATCTGAGGAGAATCCGAGAGGGTCTGAGGAGAATCCGAGAGAGACTGGCTTTAGTAAATTATTGTTAAATAAACACTTACTTAATATTACAAGAAATGGAGGAGGAGATTATCAGACCGCATGCTCACCTGAGGAGAATCCGAGAGAGACTGGCTTTGCTTGTGAGGAAATCGGCGGGAAACTAAGGATAAAGGTTTCCAATGGGGAAATTTATTAAGTTATAATTTTGTTTTTAGGAGGGGGGGGGCGACTAGGTTGTGAGTTCAGGGATGAAAAATATGAATAATTAAGTTACTGTTTACTTTATAGTTGTTACTTTAAGAAGTTTAATTCAATGGACTTTTGAAATCAATTGGGGAATTAGTCAAAGTCTGGTATCTCTTCCCGGCTTACGTAGCAACAGGGGTGACAGGGCAGCGAAGCAAAGAAGACTTATCAGATTCGTCAACCTCATTGGCGCGGCGTAATTATCTGGGATTTGTTTGGGCTGGTTTAAGACCTTACCATTATAGAATTAATTTTATCATATTAAGGGCTCCCCATTCTCTGGGATTAGGTGAAAAATTCGCCTCTATAACCTGGCCAAGCAGGAGAAATTACGTTTATTCACGGGGTAAATTTGTTATAGAAGTGGTCAACACAGTGACGCTGAGAGGGGGGGGGGGGGAAAAGCAAGGACAAAAGGACACTGAGGAGAGGAGGGGAAGGGGAGGGGTTAGTCACATGGTACTGAGATTCTGGTCATCCCCGCACACTACATGGGCCCTAGCCTAGGAAGAAAAGTAGAAATATACATAATTAATTTCTCAGCACTACACCTTTACATCCATAAGATAGTCATTTAACTCCATTTAACATTAGTGTATGACACATTCAGTTCATTCCCTCCTCTCCCTCCATTACCTCCATCTTCCTTGGGTTCTAGTCCATGACCTTCCAACAGAACCTCTTATTTTCTGCTTCTGTGCTATTCTCATTTTTTTCCTTGGCTTTTCCCACATATAGTTCATTATTGCTATTTCTTCCTCATTTAAATCTTTCCTAATTCATATATTATTTGTCTCCTCTTAGTAGATTTCTAGGCTCCAGCCACCACTTCTGCATTCCTCCTTCAGTGTGCACTGGTTATTCGATATATGTGAGTTCAAAATATGCATATTTGCTCGTATGTGACTAACCTCAATGTGGCAAGTATTTGTTTTACGTGAGAAAATTTGCTATTATGTGAGTGGCGGCACTGCTGTAACTGGTTGGTGAGGTATGGTGGCCGACTTGCACTAGAGGGCGGCGGGTGCAAATGTTTTCCCGCACTTTCCTCGCCAATACTTAACCTTTTCCTCCCTCTGATCCTAAAGTTAATCCTCTGGTAGCTAACTATCAGCTTAAATTGTAGACTTTGGGTGCGTCTTCCCGGAAGCAATCAGCAGCTCCGGGTAGTCAGACTTGGAGTTCTACCCTGAATGGGATACATATAATTTCGAGTTCCCTCCAGTAAGACTCAAAATACATATGAATATACAGTACATGATATAATAGAAAACGTCACGTGTACATGGTGGTGACGGCCCTATCTCCAATGGCAAAGTGACCTGTAACTCACCTCTTTCTCTGCATGAATCACCTCACCATCTGTCCTCGCTCCTGGTGTCCTCACCCTTGCCCGCCTGCCACCACTTGTTCCCTGCCTGGCTGGTTAAATAAACACTGTCTTTTTAGTTTCCATGTTTTGTCCATTACCCATGTAATGGACACCTATTGCAAGTTCGTGCCACCCTCCCGGATCACTTACCGACCCTCGAAAGAGTTCTTGAAGGAGCACGAACCACTTACAAAACTTTCAGGCGACTCAAGTAGGAGCGCAGATCCACTCGCTGCCACTATGGGTGCCTCACTGCCCACCGCCGCCGGCTTTGTCTCCTGCCTGCTGTGTCCTCTTGCTGCCCCTCATGCCGCTTCCAATCAAGATCCAGCTCTTCATCATGTGACTTCCATGGCCAATCAGCAGCTGGGGGGCCCATCATGCAATCAGGGATGATGGAAAACTTGCTCCCACATGTTGAAACAGCAGGCAGGAGGTGATAATGGCTGCCGTCGCTACAATAACATAATAAATAGTGTGTGTGTGTGTGTGTGTTTCTCTCTCTCTCTCTCTCTCTCTCTCTCTCTCTCTCTCTCTCTCTCTCTCTCTCTCTTTGCCTTAAAACTTTTAGAAGAGAGAGAGAGAGAGAGAGAGAGAGAGAGAGAGAGAGAGAGAGTAATGTTTAGAATAGCTGCCAATTGAAAAACAGGAAGAATTGTATTTCAAGGAAAATGAGATGTGTTAGAAGGGCAACTTGTGTGTATGTGGCTAAAACAGCAAAAGCAATATGAATAAACCACTCTTCACCAGGAACATCTCCCCGCTGCCTGGAGCATTCCCGCAGCATGGAATGTCACCATGCCTATAAATCTTTTTCTTCATGTTCTGACCGTAGATATTGCCTTAGCTTACACAGAAAATATAAGTTTATTTTCATTACCTCTATTACCAAAATATCATGCAGGAAAAAGCAGACATGTAATATCTTCTCATATTGAAAACTATTTTACCCTGCATGTGGAGAGTTTCAAGTTTAAGGGTTGAACATGTGTATACTGTTTGCCACAACCACTTCTTCCTTCAAATAATTAAGATTTCAGTAGTTCGATACAGGAAAATCTATTTCTTGATGTCGCTCAAACATCCACTCATCTTTATTTTCTTCCCATGTCTCCTTGTCTGTCTCTCTCCCTCCTGCATCTGTGGTACCAAGTAATTTTTTTTTTATTCTTTCTATATTGTTTACTAATTTGTACATTGTTATCAGGTCTCCTCTTTCTCTTCTCTCTTGTAGTGTTGGTAATCTTTCTTCATAGTTTAAGTCTTTCAATTCTGCTACCATCTTTGTTGCTATCCTCTGTATTCTTCCCATTTTACATATATCTTTTTTTTATGTGCAGCCCAAAGTACACTGCTGGTCAGAGCAGAAGGCACAAGACTTGCGAGATCCTAAGAAGGAGGTTAATGGCATAGAAAAAAAGTTTCAGTGGTGGTACTCACCTAAACTAGTAATTGATAGGGTATCCTCCTGCCTTTTTGATCTTTTGGAGGTTTTTGAGGAGTGAATCAGCTAGGTGTTGGAGATACTGAGGGTTAATATTGTCCCATATGTCCTGAATAGCAGCTTGCGGGAGTAGGAGGGAGGATGTATCTCTGTCCTTGAGTTTAACTTTAATGTTCACCCACAAATTTTCTATGGGGTTAGGGTCTGGTGAATTTGTGAGCCAAGATTTCAGAAGGCTAACATTGCAGAAACAATTGCAGTTAATAATTAACTTAGCAGTATAGCATGGTGCACCATATTGCATATAGGAATCAGCATTTCACTTTTCCATACAGTCATCTAATTCATCCGCAATTAATTCATAGTTATTTTGGTTCATCCAAACCTTTTTATGCACAAACACTAATTTCCCAAGACCATAATAAGAAAACAACCCCACATCATCATAAAGTCTGGGTGTTCTACAATGTTTTGTGTAGCAGGAGGTGTAAGCGTTACTACCAGGTCTGTGGTACACATGGTTTCTCTGGTTATCTGTAACCTGAAAGCATGCATCATCTGACCAAAGTACCCTATGCCATTTGTTTAAGTTCCATTCCTTGTGTTGAGACACAAAAGCAAGCCTTTTCAGATGGTGAGCACGTGCAACCCAAGGTTTTGGCACTGGACGGCAACTACGATATCCCAAATCATGTTTCACATATCTGCGCACAGATGTCTCACTTATCCCAGTTAGCAAAGCAGGGTTCCTGGCCTTAGGTTCCCCACTGGTTATGCAAGGGTAGACCTCAAACTGCCTACGAATAATGTTCAGAGTCCTGTGGCCCACACTGTGCTTATACCCTGCTTGCTTGTGAGTTGGTGAGGAAGCATCCCCTCCTCCCTCCCAATAAGTTTTGGTCCAATGTAGAACGTTTCTGAGGGCTAAACCAGTATTCATGACTATTTCCTTATTTGATTTATTCTCCCTTACTAAGTCACATATGACTGAAATTTGGGCTTTAGTAAGAAGTGTTCTAGGCCCCACAATAGGTGATAACAGCGCAGGATGGTATGCCTGCGTAACCACAAAAACAGTCCATGAGGGACAAGAAAAATTCAAACAATAGACAACACAAGACACAGTTGATCACAAACTAAGGAAATATATCATCTACTTTGGCTACTAGACCTGCAGAGTTGCCAGATGTCGACATTCACCAAATCCTGCTTTAATATTTAAAGTTATAGCTTGTAATTTAAATTTGGTCAGAGCAGAAAGCACAGTTTCTCTTGTGCCTTCTGCTCTGACCAGCAGTGTACTGGTGTGTATTCCAGTTTAGGACATATGCTTGTTATAATTTTTTTCGTCATTTCTTTATCTAAATAGTTAAACACCATCCAAATGTTTGTCAAAGAGAAACTGGATAAATACAGTTATGGAACCAGGACAAAATGAGCTTTGGCACATGCTCTGTGCAATACAACTAGGTAAATACACACACACACACACACACACTAATTTTGGAAAACCCAACCTCTCTTGTTGGAGGTGATAGTATATTTACATAAAGTCCTCAGGAATAAAAATGAAAATAAGAAGACTGGGCATGTGCCACTGGTGATGTAGGAGATAGTCATTGTTCACTTATTGTTCACAGTGTCGTGGACCCTCTATGGAGCCAACAATCTACTCTGAGGACGTAATACTGACAGAACACATTACTCCTCGTTTCAACCGCATTAGTCGTGGAGATGTAATCATTGCTCGCTCTCCTACCAACCCCCATCACCACATCTGCAAGCGTGTTACTGGTCTGGAAGGGGACAGAGTCAAGGATGGATTTAAGACACATTATGTAAGTTTTTTTCTTTAGTTTTATTTACCTATTTGTAATATATTAGATTTGAGCTATACTATGTGACCTTGTTTTCAGTGTATGTACCATATTTTGCAATGTATAACATGCACTTTTTTCATTTGAAAGAAATGTCATTTAGTTATCCCTGCACATTATATGCTAAATGTACAAATTTTTATTTATGTACAGTAAAATCCCTCTCATCCGGCATTCGAGTATCCAGCAGCTTCAAGTATCCAGCACATTTTTCCCCAAGCCTTAAAATCAATAAAAAATCAACGTGTACTCATAAAATCGATTAAAATTCCCGCACGAGGCATACTTTGTCCCCTCGCCACCAGAGCGCACTGCTTCGCGCCACCCGTGGCCCACTGCACTGTGTTTACTCAGTGACTCAGTCCCGCGTGTGCACCGTTTATCGCCTGACACCTTCATCATGCCTAAAGTTGTAGAAAAGAGGAAGCGTGTTGTGCTTACACTTAAGCAGCTGATCAGATCAGCTGATCTTTGTTATGGTAAGATGCGTGAGTGTAGGGTGGTGATTGAGGACATAATTTCACTTCTATTCAATTATCTGGCAATATTCAAGTATCCAGCATGTCGGCGGTCCCGTTGATGCCAGATAAGAGGGATTTTACTGTATTTTTTTTATCTTGTCCAATAGTGACTATAAACTTACCTTTTTATTATTTATGATCCTTCATAGTCTATGGCTGTGCTCATGATGTGTTGCCATAGAATACAAAGTGAACAAATTACCAGTATAAAAATTAAAACTAAGTCAGTTGAAGATTGTCCATTTTTTGTTGTTATCCAACTTCTTTGCTGACCTGGGCCATCTGCCATTTTCATTTTTTTGTATTAACTCAGATACACTGTTGCCAGCTCAAATAGTACAAGCTACACTAAGAAGGTAATTTTTTTTTCTTTTTTTTTTGGAGACTGGCCAAAGGCAACAAAAATCCAATAAAAAAAAAAACACTGAGATACCAGTCCCCGAACAGGGTCTGAAGCAGTAGTAAAAAATTGAGGGATAAGTTTCTTGAAATCCCCTCCTTGAAGGAATTCAAGTTATAGGAAGGTGGAAATACAGAAGCAGGCAGGGTGTTCCAGAGTTTACCAGAGAATGGGATGACTGATTGAGAATACTGCTTAATTCATGCATTAGAGAGGTGGACAGAATAAGGATGAGAAAAAGAAGAAAGTCTTGTGCAGCAAGGCCATGGGTGGAGGGGAGGCATGCAGTTATCAAGATCAGAAGAGCAGTTAGCATGAAAATAGCAGTAGAAGATAGTAAGAGATGCAACAATGCAACGAAGATTGTCCATTTTTTTGTTGTTATCCAACTTCTTTGCTGACCTGGGCCATCTGCCATTTTCATTTTTTTTGTATTAACTCGGGTACACTGTTGCCAGCTCAAATAGTACAAGCAACACCAAGAAGGTAATGTGTGTTTTTTTTTAGGAGAGACTTGCCAAAGGCAACAAAAATCCAATAAAAAGAAAAAAAACACTGAGATGCCAGTCCCCGAACAGGGTCTGAAGCAGTAGTAAAAAAACTGAAGGATAAGTGTCTTGAAATCCCCTTCTTGAAGGAATTCAAGTTATAGGAAGGTGGAAATACAGAAGCAGGCAGGGAGTTCCAGAGTTTACCAGAGAATGGAATGACTCATTAAGAATACTACTTAACTCATTCATTAGAAAGGTGGACAGAATAGGGATGAGAAAAGGAAGAAAGTCTTGTGCAGCCAGGCCATGGGGCCATGGAAGGCATGCAGTTAGCAAGATCAGAAGAGCAGTTAGCATGAAAATAGCGGTAGAAGATAGCAAGAGATGCAGCATTGCGATGACGAGAAAGGGGCTGAAAACTGTCAGTTAGAGGAGAGGAGTTGAGATGAAAAGCTTTTCATTCCACTGTGTCTAAAAGAGTGGTATGAGTGGAACCCCCCCCCAGACATGTGAAGCATACTCCATAAGGCCCTTGTACAGCTGTGGGGGTGAGAAAAACTGGCAAAGACATCTCAGAATGAGTAACTTCATAGAAGCTGTTTTAGCTAGAGATGAGATGTGATGTTTCCAGTTCAGATTATAAGAAAAGAACAGACCAAGGATGTTCAATGTAGAAGAGGGGGACAGTTGAGTGTCATTGAAGAAGAGGGGATAGTTGTCTGGAAGGTTGTGTCCAGTTGATAAATGGAGGAATGGAGTTTTTGAAGTATTGAACAATACCAAGTTTGCTCTGCCCCAATCAGAAATTTAAGAGAGATCAGAAGTCAGGCATTTTGTGGCTTCCCTGCTTGAACTGTTTACTTCCTGAAGGGTTGGACATCTATGAAAAGACATGGAAAAGTGCAGGGTGGTATCATCTGTGTAGGAGTGGTTAGGACAAAAAGTTTGGTTTAGAAGATCATTGATGAATAATAGGAAGAGAGAGGTGACAGGATAGAATTCAGAGGAACACCACTGTTAATAGATTTAAGAGAAGAACAGTGACTGTCTACCACAGCAGCAATAGAATGGTCAGAAAGGAAACTTGAGATGAAGTTACAGAGAGGAGGATAGAAGCTGTAGGAGTAATCTAGAAATCAAAGCTTTGTACCTGACTCTATCAAAAGCTTTTGATATGTGTAAGGCAACAGCAAAAGTTTCATCAAAATCTAAAAGAGAATGACCAAGACTCAGTAAGGAAGGCCAGAAGATCACCAGTAGAGCTGCTTTGATGGAACCCATACTATTGATTAGAAAGAAAGTTGTGAAGTGATAGATGTTTAAAAATCTTCCTGTTGAGGATAGATTCAAAAACTTTAGATTGGCAGGAAATTAAAGCAATAGATTGGTAGTTTGAGGGATTAGAATGGTCACCCTTTTTAGGAACAGGTTGTATGTAGGCAAACTTCCAGCAAGAAGGAAAGGTAGATATTGACAGACAGAGTTGAAAGAGTTTGACTAGGCAAGGTGCAAGCTTGGAGGTGCAGTTTCAGAGAATAATAGGAGGGACCCTATCAGTTCCATAAGCCTTCTGAGGGTTTAGGCCAGCGAGGGCATGGAAAACATCATTGCAAAGAATTTTAATAGGTAGCATGAAGTAGTCAGCGGGTGGAGGAGAGAGAGAAACAAGCCCTAAATCGTCCAAGGTAGAGTTTTTAGCAAAGGTTTGAGTGAAGAGTTCAGCTTTAGAGATAGATGTAATAGCAGTGGTGCCATCTGGTTGAAATAAAGGAGGGAGAGAAGAAGAAGTAAAGTTATTGGAGATATTTTTGGCTAGATGCCAGAAGTCATGAGGGGAGTTAGATCTTGAAAGATTTTGACGCTTTCTATTATTGAAGGAGTTTTTGGCTAGTTGGAGAACAGACTTGGCATGATTCTGGGCAGAAATATAAAGTGCATGAGATTTTGGTGATGGAAGGCTTAAGTACCTTTTGTGGGTCACCTCTCTATCATGTATAGCACGAGAACAAGCAGTGTTAAACTAAGGTTTGGAAGGTTTAGGTCGAAAAAAAGAATGAGGAATGTACACCTCCATGCCAGACTGTCATGTTATTGGCCAAGTTTACCTTGAATGGGATCACGTTTTCTTAGTGTCCCCTGTGTTCCAGTTACCTGCCTTTCGGACATTATCCTTATTATTGGTTATAAGTAGTGTAAGGCTTATTTACTCATTTTATATCATGTAGTATTATTCTCTTCATAATTTAAGTTCTCTATATCTTTGTGTGTATAAGGGAGGAAGTATAATTGAGGTGGAAATATGTTGAAAACGAGAGGAGCTTGAGTGGGCAACAACACATTCCAAGGAGGGGAAGGCAGAGCGCCTTAGGTCGTGAGGTAGAGAAGAAGGTGGCGGCTCTCAGGGAAGAATCTTGGTGTGGATTGATGATGGAGTGAGTGCGTGGAGGTATTAGTGGTGTAGCGGTATAACCTTGATATTCAGGATCTGGTTAGTGAGTCTTTTGTGGTACCAAGAGTTATTGATTTGGTTGTTGAGTTGTGCCAGTGATGCTGTTTGAAGGAGTCATAGGTCAAACTGGCAACTATTTTGTGAGTGGAGGTTGAGGTTTTGACCTTGGAAGCTGGTGTTGTGGTGTATTGGTGATTTTGGGGATGATGTTATGGTGTTATGGGTAATCTTTGGTGATGATGGTGATCTCCTGTGAGGCTTGAGGAGGTGAAATACGGGAATTATTGTCTGGGGACGCGGTAATGGCATCTGAGTAAATTTCTTTGGTTGAGGGAAATATTTCTGTGACTGGTGAAGGTGTAAACGGGTTCTGGTGTTGTGTGAAGTGACGAGAACGTCATGTAGTAACATGTACTACCTCATGTTGTTTGTGAATTATCATTAGTATTAATATATGTGGTTGTAATATAGAATAATCGTGTTTTCTACTCCGCCAACATTGATCTGGTATTAGAGATGATTACAGGTGTGCTGTGCCAAGGAAAAGGTAGAGTGGGAGGGTGTAATTCTGGCGATTTCGGATAGGTCGGGTAGGCACTCGAAGCCTTTAAAAATCCAGACCTTTAAAACTTTCCGGGATCAGTGTAACGTCCGCTTTCTTGGAAAGATAACCGGGATCGTACGATTGTAAGTAAGCAAACGATCGTGACACAGACACTATCACCTCTGTTATGCACTTGGCACACAAAGACAGGTCTCTGACATGGAAGCAGTTGTCATTCCAAGGAAAATCAGCAAAATACCTTCTCAGATCCATCCCCCAACTAGCGGGGGCAAAATCCCAGAGGTACCTCTGCTTAGGCGGATCCTGAGGAGGAGTAGGAGCAATAGGACAAGATACAGATATGAGATTGTGATTGGAGGAGTCCAACGGAGAAGAGAAGGTGACAGCATAAGCAGAAGGATTAGAGGTTAGGAAAAAGTCAAGAATGTTAGGCGTATCCCCAAGACGGTCAGGAACATGAGTGGGGTGTTGCAGCAATTGCTCTAAGTCGTGGAGGATAGCAAAGTTGAAGGCTAGTTCACCAGGATGGTCTGTGATGGGAGAGGAAAGCCAAAGCTGGTGGTGAACATTGAAGTCTCCAAGAATGGAGATCTCTGCAAAAGGAAAGAGAGTCAGAATGTGCTCCACTTTGGAAGTTAAGTAGTAGAAGAATTTCTTATAGTCAGAGGAGTTAGGTGAGAGCACAAATATATTTAGTTTGAGAGTGACTCTGTTGTCATAGCCAGATGGTGGAAAACTCAGAAGATTCAAGAGCGTGGGCACGAGAGCAGTTTAAGTCATTTGTGCACATAAACGCAACATCCAGCTTTCGATTGAAAATGAGGATAGAGAAAGTAGGAGGGAACACAGAAGGGGCTACTGTCAGTTGTCTCAGACACCTGTGTTTCAGTAAGGAAAGTAAGATGAGGTTTAGAAGAGGAGAGGTGGTGTTCTACAGATTGAAAATTAGATCTTAGACTGCAAATGTTGCAGAAGTTAATGAAGAAAAAGCTTAGGGGGGGGGTGTCACCCCTCAACCAACTTATCCCTTCCAGCATCAAACTCCCCTTCCACATTAAATACCGATCTGAAACTATTGTTCATAACCTCTGCCGTGTCCAGTGCATCATCACAGATTTTTCCTTCAACTTTCAATCTTGATATACCTTCCTTCTTCTTCATCTTCCTATTAATATGTCTAAAAAATAGTTTGGGTTCATTTCTAGACTTATCTATTATATCTCTTTAATAGTTTCTTCTCTCCATTCATATTATCTCAATGTAGTTGTTTCTAGTATCAATATATTCCTCCCATCTGTTCACAGTTTTTCCTCTCCTATCTTTTCCAAGTATTTGACTTACAATTTCTAGCCTCTTTACATTTTGTATTGAACCATTCTTTACCCTTTCTACATATACAATTTCTAGCCTCTTTACATTTTGTATTGAACCATTCTTTACCCTTTCTACATATCACTCCTCCTTTAGGTACAAATTTCTCCACAGCAGAATTATATATCCTTATAAATTCATCCCATTTTTCTTGAACGTCTTCTGCATCTCTAAAGTCTTTCCAGTCCACGGCAACAAAGTGCTTTCTTAATTTTTCAAAGTCAGCTGTACTATATTTAAATCTTCTTAGCTTATAATTTTCATCAATGATTACATTTTCATTTTTCAAATTAAATTCCATCAACACATGAACACTTTTACCTAGAGGGCAATCATAGTGTATTGTTTCAATAATTTTCATTTCCTTGGTAAACTAAATCAAGTCTTGAAGATTTATCTCTTCCACTAAATCTGGTATCACAGTCAACCCATTGAGTCATCAAGTTTTCCACTGCCCAGTTTAGTAATTTACTATTCCATGAGTTCTCGCTTCCAGTAGTTGTCAGTGTCTCCTAATTCATCTCGTTACAATTAAAATCACCAACAATAATTATATTAATACTTTTCATCACTATCTTTTCAAGACCTTTTAGCACATCTACCAACATCTCATGCTCTTCTTTTCACCAAGCATTGGTCATAGGTGGCACATACACTCCTACATAATTCATCATCCTTCCATTTCCACTTCTAATCATCATTTGTAGAATTTCAGAATTGTCTTCACTTTTTATTACCTTGTCCACTTTTTTTAGTCAGAATTGTTACTCCACCTCCTCCCTTGTCACTTCTATTTTTCATCCATAAATCATATTTATCATCACCAATGTCAGGGATTCCCCATTCATTTTTTCCATTTTGTCTCACATAATACAACAACATCCGATGTGGTTCTGCTTAATAACTCATTTAATTCCATTTTAGTTGACATCAATCCATTTACTTTAGTATAACATACTTACTGTTTGATGTATCATTTCTTTATTCTCACATGTCTTAGCCTCCAGAAAAACTTCCCCAGTCGTTGTTCGTTTTTTGTTTAGCCTCATTTATTAGTTCCTTTTGCTTCAACCTTTCAGTCTCATCCATATCCTTCTTTATCCCTACATTCTTATATTCTTCATCTCCAGACAACTTCCGAGACCCATTAATTACTTCTTCTGCTTGTACCTGTGTTGCAAAACTTATTCTTATGGGTCTCATTTTTTCTTCTTCATATTTCCCAATTGTATGGAACTCTTCCACTTGCTTTACTGCCTGGCTGTCTTCACCTGTCACTTTCTTCAGAAACTTATTCAACATTTCCTTTTCCTCTTTCTGAATTCTGTTTAATATTTTCTCTTCCTTTAAACCAAATACAGTTACTTGTTTATATTTTTCTAGTGTCTCTCATTAACTTTTTCTCTTCTTTAATAACATTTACCACTTTTGTCTCAGGTTTTGTTCCTCATTTTCTTGTTCAGTTATTTTCTTTATCAGTTCTTCGTCAAGTTTACTTTCATTTAACCACTTATTTTGCCTCATTTCCACATCCTTTACACTTGCCTTCATTTCCTCATTACTTTTCTGAACAGTTTCTACGTTTCCTTTATTTGTTTCTTTGAACAGTCATTTTCCACCTCTAACTTCTCATTTTTATCTTCCATCTCCATCAACTTTGCGTAATAATCACCAACTCCTCACCTGTCTCTTAGTGTACCTCCAATGTCTTTATTCTCTCCAATAACTTGTACATCATTTCTTCCATATATAAAATTTTTCTACACTGAAATTTATAATTTAGTTCTCTATCCTCACCAGTAAAACCTTCAAAGGACCCTCGTTTTTTTGGGGTGCTGCCCTCCACCATTTTGTCCAAAGTGTATACAAACCAACCAAACTCTCCTAGAGATGGGATAACTATACTCACGTACTGTTTCTCCCCTCCCTATTTACCACCTAGGTATTCCTGGGTCTTCATATCATAACTTGTTCCACCGTGAGCTATTTGTGTTATTCCTTCTTTCTATATGTAGAGCACTAGGAAACATGTCCTGTCAACTCCGTCGCTGCCATATGTATGTGTGTGTGTGTGTGTGTGTGTGTGTGTGTGTGTGTGTGTATTTATATAGTTGTATTTACTTAATTGTATTATACATGGCATGAGCCAAAGCTCATTTTGTCCCGTCTCCATAACTATATTTATCCAATTTCTCTTTAAACATGTGTACACTGTTTGCTACAACCACCTCTTCCTTCAAATCTTTCTAGATTTCAATAGTTTGATACAGGAGGTGGTATTTCTTAATGTCACTTGAACATCCACTCTTTATTTTCTTCTCATGCCCCCTCATTTGTCTCTCTCCCTCCTCCATCTGTTGTACCAAGTCATTTCTGTCTATTCATTCTATATTGCTTACTAGTCTGTACATTGTTATCAGGTCTCCTCTTTCTCTTCTTTCTTGTAGTGTTGGTAATCCCATCTCTTCAAGTCTTTCTTCATAGCTTAAGTCTTTCAATTCTGGTACCATCTTTGTTGCTATCCTCTGTATTCTTTCCAGTTTCCATATATCTTTTTCTATGTGGAACCCAAACTACTAATGCATATTCCAGTTTAGGTCATATTATGCTTGTTATAATTTTCTTCATCATCTCTTTATCTAAATAGTTAAACGCCATCCTAATATTTGTTAACAAGCTGCATGTAGAGTTGAATATTCCATTTATGTACCTTTCAGGTCATAGTGTGTCCTACATCATTACTCTCAAATATTTTTCTTCATTACTTTTTGTTATTATTTCTCCTCCAATTTTGTAATCCCACGAAGGTCTCTTCACTTTTCCCTATTTCAACACGTGGCATTTTCTGCCATTAATTTCTAGTTTCCATCTTTTGCTCCATGTATGTATCTTGTCAGTATCCTTTTGTAACTCATTGCATTCATTTTCATCCTTTATTATTTTCATTATTTTTGCATCATCAGCAAACAGGTTTATATGACTATTTAAATCCTTTGTCATATCATTTACATATATTTGAAACATAATAGGTGCCAGCACAGATCTTTGTGGTACCCCACTTGTCACTTCGCACCAAATTGAATTAGTGTCTCTTGTAAATAATCATCTATCCATCTCAATGTTGCTCTCTTTAGTCCTCCTTCATTCTCTAACTTCCACATAAGACTTTTGTGGGGAACTTCATCAAATTGATCCAAATATGCCACATCAACCCATCCGTCCCTCTCTTGCACTCAATCTATTACTCTCGTATAAAAGCTCAGTAGATTTGTGACACAGGATCTCCCTTTCCTGAATCCAAATTGCTTTTCTGTAATTATCTTTTCATTTTCTAAAAATTGCACCCATCCATCTTTACTATTTCACAAAGCTTGCTTACAATACTAGTTAGTAACACTGGTCTGTAATTTAATGGTTCCATTTTATTTCTCCCTTTGCATATTGGGACTATTTTATCTCCTTTCCATTCCCTTAGTACTTTTCCTTCCTTCAATGAGCTGTTGATTATATCCCATATTGGTTCCTCCATTTGTTCTCTGCATTCTTTTAATATCCATCCATTTATTTTTTTTCTTTTTTTTTTCTTTATATAGGAAGGACACTGGCCAAGGGCAACAAAAATCTAATAAAAAAAATGCCCACTGAAATGCCAGTCCCATAAAAGGGTCAAAGCAGTGGTCAAAAATTGGTGGATAAGTGTCTTGAAACCTCCTTCTTGAAGGAATTCAAGTCATAGGAAGGTGGAAATACAGAAGCAGGCAGGGAGTTTCAGAGTTTACCAGAGAAAGGAATGAATGATTGAGAATACTGGTTAACTCTTGCGTTAGAGAGGTGGACAGAATAGGGGTGAGAGAAAGAAGAAAGTTTTGTGCAGCGAGACCGCGGAAGGAGGGGAGGCATGCAGTTATCAAGATCAGAAGAGCAGTTAGCATGAAAATAGTGGTGGAAGACAGCTAGATATGCAACATTGCGGCAGTGAGAGAGAGGCTGAAGACAGTCAGTTAGAGGAGAGGAGTTGATGAGACGAAAAGCTTTTGATTCCACCCTGTCTAGAAGAGCAGTATGAGTGGAACCTCCCCCAGACATGTGAAGCATACTCCATACATGGACGGATAAGGCCCTTGTACAGAGTTAGCAGCTGGGGGGTGAGAAAAACTGGCGGAGACGTCTCAGAACACCTAACTTCATAGAAGCTGTTTTAGCTAGAGATGAGATGTGAAGTTTCCAGTTCAGATTATAAGTAAAGGACAGACCGAGGATGTTCAGTGTAGAAGAGGGGGACAGTTGAGTGTCATTGAAGAAGAGGGGATAGTTGTCTGGAAGGTTGTGTCGAGTTGATAGATGGAGGAATTGAGTTTTTGAGGCATTGAACAGTACCAAGTTTGCTCTGCCCCAATCAGAAATTTTAGAAAGATCAGAAGTCAGGCGTTCTGTGGCTTCCCTGCGTGATATGTTTACCTCCTGAAGGGTTGGACGTCTATGAAAAGACGTGGAAAAGTGCAGGGTGGTATCATCAGCGTAGGAGTGGATAGGACAAGAAGTTTGGTTTAGAAGATCATTAATGAATAATAAGAAGAGAGTGGGTGACAGGACAGAACCCTGAGGAACACCACTGTTAATAGATTTAGGAGAAGAACAGTGATCGTCTACCACAGCAGCAATAGAACGGTCAGAAAGGAAACTTGAGATGAAGTTACAGAGAGAAGGATAGAAACCGTAGGAGGGTAGTTTGGAAATCAAAGCTTTGTGCCAGACTCTATCAAAAGCTTTTGATATGTCCAAGGCAACAGCAAAAGTTTCACCAAAATCTCTAAAAGAGGATGACCAAGACTCAGTAAGGAAAGCCAGAAGATCACCAGTAGAGCGGCCTTGATGGAACCCATACTGGCGATCAGATAGAAGGTTGTGAAGTGATGGATGTTTAAGAATCTTCCTGGTGAGGATAGATTAAAAAACTTTAGATAGGCAGAAAATTAAAGCAATAGGACGGTAGTTTGAATGATTAGAACGGTCATCCTTTTGAATGTAGGCAAACTTCCAACAAGAAGGAAAGGTAGATGTTGACAGACAGAGCTGAAAGAGTTTGACTAGGCAAGGTGCAAGCACGGAGGCACAGTTTCGGAGAACAATAGGAGGTCCATAAGCCTTCTGAAGGTTTAGGCCAGCGAGGGCATGGAAAACATCATTGCGAAGAATTTTAATAGGTGGCATGAAGTAGTCAGAGGGTGGAGGAGAGGGAGGAACAAGCCCAGAATCGTCCAAAGTTGATCTGGTCCCATAGTTTTCAAATATCTAGCTCTTCCAGCAGTTTCTTGATTTCTTGTCTCTTTACTTGTATCTCCTGTATTCACTTATTCTATGACATCACTTTCGGTACCACAAAGTTGGTTTCCTTTGTAAACATTTAAACATTTATTAATAGCCAATAAAGTCAAGTACATAATATGTTTTATGTATACATTAATATTAGGCCAGCGTTTTTATAAGCATAAGCTTTTCAGGAACAAATTAATAAAAATCGTTATAATAACAAACAATAATAATACTAGAATTAATGATAGTTGAGAAAAATCAGTGAAATATTTAACATACAAACTACAGACTACTGAACACAAGTACAATTTATGAAGAAAGTAGAATATAAACTAAAAGAAACAAAGCATAATCAGTACACAATAATAGTGGCAAAAAAATAATAATAAATGAATAAATAAATGAATATATAAACAGGAAAAGAAAAACATACAATGTAGAGCAAATTAAATACAATACAACACACAGTACTATATAAGGAACAGAAAGGTGCAAGATGACTTTAGGTCTAACTGAAGGAAAAAAGGCAATCTGTCATATAAGAATTAATAACAATCTAACAGATGACACTTAAGTTTGTTTTTAAAAGTGTAGAGAGAGGGAGCATTCTTAATATCCTGAGGAAGAGAATTCCAGATTAAAGATCCTAAGTACATGGTGGAGTGTCGGAAGAGTGTAAGGCAATGGGATGGAAGGCAAAGCTGTTCTATATGTTGTGTGGGATATTGATGAGAAGGAAGTGAGGCACTGATCTGATTTTTGTACATAGAGTTTGCAATTGAAAGTTTAGTTATATCTTGAAGTTTGAGAATTTTTGTGTTTTTAAATAGAGGAGTGGTGTGTTCAAGGTAAGAATTTTTTGTGATAATTCTGATGATTTTCTTATGTAGTCTGTCCAGGCATGTCAGATGGGCGGCATAAGTGGTACTCCAAATAAAATTACATTAAAGAAGTTGTGGATATATATGTGCATAATACAAGGTTTTCAGTATTTCACAGGGTATAAAATCTCTCAGTCTATACAGCATTGCAGTGCTTCTTGAAAGTTTCATAGATACATGATTTATATGGAATTTAAACTTAAGTTTTTTGTCAAACATGACTCCTAAAAACTTTTTAAATCCCATATAAATCATGTATCTATGAAACTTTCAAGAAGCACTTTAAAAAGAAAATATATAAAAATAAGTACATAGACAGAAAAATCATAAAATATCATACTAGGAACAAAATTAAAAACAAAACAGCAACCAAAAAGGGGACAGGAAGGCAAGCTCTGGCCTGCACCTTGTTGGATTGATGGGACATCTGGTGGGGCACAGGAGACACTAGTTCGTCAGGAAGTCCACAACATAGTAGTGGCATTGGAAATAGGTCTGGTAGGATAAGTCCTGTTAGTAATAAGTCTCCGCCCAGTCCTTGATGGAGATAGACTGGGAGCTTGGTGCATAGCATTCCAAGGTATAGCATGCAGCTAATGTGCCATTATTATAAAGAAAACTGGGCACTTTAAATTTAGTTATCCTAAATTAGTGACAGCCATGGCTTCTAAGTCCCCCTAGAAGTTGGTGGCTTTGATTGTGTCTCATGGCTGAGGCCAGGAGAGTGATAAGGTTCAGCCAGTATTTAATTGTGAGGGATATCAAGCCTCAATAGATCGCTACCCTGTTTAACCCAAAACCAGGGAAGGAGTATAACAAATGCCAACAAGCTCAGAAAGAACTAGTTTGGCATCTGCTAAGGAGCTCAGACAGTACAGACAACATGCAGAATGAAGGTATAATATCCCATGGACAACTGCCCATGAGCTGGCCACCTATGCCCAAACAGAATATTATACCCACTCTTGCCAGAGAACAGCCTATTTCCAGTTTCCCAAGAGACAGGCATACACCCCTGATAACACTGATGGAGCCTAGGAAGAGAATAGACAGCTGTAATTTGGCAAAATCTTATAAAGTCCTCTAGCCCTCACACACCCACAGCCTTGAGCCCTGGAGACTAATAGCATTTAACAACATACAATACTCAGGACACAAGTAGACAGCAACAGATAGATTAGGAATGGTCAAGAGACTGCTCCCCAAACTGTCACCAAGACATGAGACATCAGGACACAATGCTCCCACACTGATACCAAAGCATGAGATGTCAAGACACAAGTAGACAGCAGTAAACTTATTAGGGATGGTCAAGAGACTGCTCCCACACTGTCGCCAAGGCACAAGATATCAGGACATGAGTAGACAACAGTATACATCAAATGCAGGCAGCCTCCCATGGGGCTATTCCTAATCAGTCTGGCAGGGCCAAAGGCTTTATTTCAGGGCCATATGCTCCTTCAAGGCCAAGGAGATTTATGAGGTGGTGGCCAGTAGGATGGAGGTTACAGCTCTCCCATTCAAG
>NC_087181.1:5392118-5522118 GCF_035594125.1 Scylla paramamosain
CGGGCTTCATAACCTCTTTCAGCAAGCTCCTCTGTGAAACAAGTGAAAAAAGAAAGCAAGTGGCTAGAAGTAGAAGAGTATGGTAATGACAATGAAAGACAGCATCTTGCTTGACCAGTAAACAAGGAGAGAACAGGGTAGAGAGGAAGTATGTCAGGCTAGAAATTAAAGGAAGCACAAGGAATGGGATATGCTGTTACTCATACATAAAAAGGTGTGTTGTGGTTTCCTTCATGTAAGATGAAAATAGTGGTGGTGTCCCACTAACGAGATTTGTCAGGTATACTTCCCAGTGGTGCTGTGTGTGTGTGTGTGTGTGTGTGTGTGTGTGTGTGTGTGTGTGTGTGTGTGTGTGTGTGTATGCTATATTATTCTGTGTTTTAATTTTTTTTCATATATCCTTAATTCATTAAATTGATAGATATAAGCTTTTCCATAAGAAAAATCTTGGAATGGAAATGCACAATCTTATTTTGTAATTATTGTTGTTACTGCTGTGGCTGGAATGAGGCAGTGGGCCAGTGGTGCAGTGTGCGAGTCTCATCAGTGGAAGGGTAGTGCTGGTCTGTGGAAAGTTAGAGAAACGCAGAAGGGAGCGTGTTTGGTACTCGGCACCAAAAAAATAATAAATAATAAATAAAATAAAAAAATCCAAAGCCAATAACCATGTAAAAATAGGGGCTGCATTGATTGAACCAGTGATGAGCAGGTGTCCACTATGTGGACACTATTTCTCTGTGTAAATTTGTACCATACTTTCACAATTATTCTTGTATCTGTTGATCTTACCGTCATTTTCATTATTGTTTTGGTAATAATGTGTAAGAAACACAAAGTATTTTTGATATAGGTTATGATGGGATTTCAACTTCAGCCAGCTCATCCTGAGTTGGTTCATAGTCATCCCCAGATGACTCAGACTCACTGAGCTCATAATCAGAGTTCAGAAGTATGTTCAGTGCCTCAAGGGCAGAAAGAGTGGAGTGGCAGCAGTCAGACATGGCATAAACATTCCTGACTACTGACAAGGATTCCATCACCATGGCACATGGGTAGAGTGGGTGAGTTGCTATTTCTCATTTTTTGCCCAAAATTGTTTCATGCATGAAACAGTTAGAACTTTATAGGAATAGACTCATCTATCCTTCCTCTTAAATATGCAATTCATAGTGAATGATTTGGCCATGGCAAAGTGAGGAATATATGCATATATAACTTTTGCCTTACTGCTGCCTTGTGTGCCAAGTTCACTATGGCTGTGGTTGGGTGTGGCATGAATGAAAGAGGACTGTGCAGCAAGCAAGACCAATTGTACATGATAGAAATGAATGAATAGTGACAGTGGTGAGTGCATGAAAATGATGTTGCTTCGTTGACCCCTGGAATGTAGGCGAACTTGGCAGGGCCACTGGCATATGGGCCCAGTTAGAGTGTGAGGCACTCTGTAAGAAGTACCTTGAATCTGCTGTGGCCTCAGGGTTAGAGTGAGGGACAAGGAACAGTTTCATTATGAAGGGACAGGGGTAGACCAGTGTATGCTGTTGGGGCTTGCTGTGGTACAGTGAGCCATGAGACTATCCCTTTCCACCTGGGTCTGACAGGGGCGAGAGTATGAATTGAATGTTGACAGGGCTCTGAATGTGAATGATCTGTGTAAATGTGTGGTGCTTTATCTGGGCCATCCCTTGTGGGGATTGCCAGCTTTGTATTTAGATAGTATTTTCTCATTATGTATACTTCCTTAATCTCCTAGGTTAGCTCACTGTCTTGGTCCTGAACCACCTTTACTATCCTCTTTCCCACTTTCCTCATGCTATTTTTCCTCTCATATTTAATCCTTTGATTCCTTTGCCTTGAATAACACAAAAAAAATTTTTCTTTTACTGTATCTTTGATCAAACTTTCTGTTCTTCCTTTGCTCCAAATATTTTTTTTTTTTTCTGTTCAACCCTATTTCTCATTGAATTTTCCTTTTCTTTGATTATCTTTACCACTGCATTCAATAAATCTTTCTTAGTTATCTGCTGTTGTATCACTTTTAAGTCCACTACCTTTTGTTGTTGCTCCTCCTTCCACACTTTCTTAACAATTCATTAACACTTTCTTCATTTGCTTCAGTTTACATTCATATTTATAAAACTTGCTTTAAGTTCATCATTTTCCATCCTTAAAAATCTCACATTTTGCATTACATACATCTCACTTACTCAGCTTCCATTGTTTACATATTGTCCATAAGGATTTCTACTTGGCTCTCAAGCTCAATTACTCTCTTTTGCAATATGAAACCTCTATCAAACTCTCTCTAAACACTAAAAATCAGTAATGATTTGCTAATTTTGGTGATCAGTAAGGCCTGGATTTATTAATGAGTTATGAGCTTCATAAATCCTTACAAAGTTCATACCTCTTGTAAGGGTGATTTGCTAAACATTCATGAACTCTGCAAGGCACCCATTTCTTTTTTTTTTTGGCCAAGGGCAACATTTTTTTTGGCCAAGGACAACAAAAAAATGTAATAAAAAAAAGCCCACTTAATCCCAGTTCCCATACAGATGTCAGATAGAATGATAAAAGAAAGTCAACAAAAAAATGTAATAAAAAAAAGCGCACTTAATGCCAGTTCCCATAGAGATGTCAGATAGAATGATAAAAGAAAGTCTTGTGGAGTGAGGCCATGGGAGGAGGGAAGGCATGCAGTTAGCAAGATCATTATGTTAGATACTTTTTAGAAACCCCTTTAAGTGATGTAAGCTAGATCAATGAGTGCCTCTTCTCTACTGTACAACCAGCAACATAAACTGAATTGCAAGTTGTATTAGCAAATGATCTTGGAGTGAGGAAGGAGAGGATGTTCAGAAATCTCCTAAATATTTTTCAGGTGGGCAGTGAACACCTCTTGAAATATGGGTTTCTGCAGAGGGAAATACTGCAGTGGTGTAATGAACTTTTATTTCGGGTGAAGGAGATGAAGATGATAAAGAAGGAAGAACAAAGGAAAAGAAGAAGGAACAGAAGGAAGAATATGAAAGGAAAGAAGAGAAAGAAGGGAAAAAAAGAAATGGAAGAAGGAAAAAAATTAAGGAAGTAGAAAAAGATGACAAAAAAATATACAGTGATTGAACTAATATAAATAGTAGCCATCTTGTTTTGTTGATGAAAAGTATCGCAGAAGAAATAGTTTTTAATCCAAACCCACCAGATGCTCCTTTACCTGTATAACTCATAACTTGAATAATTTAAATTTGTTACATATTTTCAAATTACTGTTGACATTTTATAAGTTGTAACACAAGTTTCTGCAGATATTGGTTTGAGGTGAAAGTACAAGTTATTCTAAGAAAATGTTCAATGCTCTTATGCATTTTAAGGCCTTGTTTGGCCATGGTATAAAATTCCAGTGTGACAGATGAACAGATGGATGGCATATCTGCATACTCCACATTACTTAAGCATATGGCATTGCTGAGTTTTTTTTTTTTTTTTCAAAATTGTCAGAACTATTGTTCCAACAGGATAATTTATCATGGTGGCTAACAATTTCAATTTAGATATAAAGATCCAGTCTCTAAAAGCCTGATCATAATATTACTAGCCTCAAACAATTTATGGGAAGATGTAAAAGCTTACATAAGTCTCTCACTGCACATAATATCAATAGAGATGAAATGTGTTTCATATTCCTCATAAATTACTTACTATCCCCTGTAAAGGAAATATAAAAAGGGTGCTGAAGGAAAACATGTTAAATATAGAGGAAGTTCTGGATTGTTTGAGAAATGAAGTATTCACAATTGAGAGTAGTACATCAATAGTTGAGAGTAATGCATCCATAGCTAAGATGGAAATAGAACATTATGCAGATAGATTCAATATAGGACAAAAGAGGGAAGAGAAGCTTAAAATTCAATGTAAATTATGCCACAGACAAAATCATCCATGGTTCAAATGCCACAAATACAGATCCTGATTCAGAGGATAATGTAATGGATGTTTGGAACCTGAGCACTACAATAAAGGCTGCACAAATCCTAACATAAAAAAATGCAAATTTTGCAAAAAGAAACACTGCCATTCCCTTTGTTTAAAATCTAAATCAACAAATCCCAAAGAAAGGACTATCTTAACTACTACACTAATATTACTCCTTGTAGCAAAAGGAGGTAAGAACACTAAGTTAAGGGCCTTGTTAGACCAGTGTTCACAAAAAAATTTTGTCCTCAAGTCCTCTTTGGCCATAATAAAGTATAAATTGATTGACAAAGAAACCCTAATGCTACAGGTGATCAGATAAACAGGGATTTTATAAAGAAAGTGAATATGCATAACAATAACCATCATGCTCTTCACTATTTATCACATCATGGCATGAAAAAAGATAGCATAACCACTCCAGTTAGAATAGACTATGATTGTTCAGCTAAACAATCCCCTAATTCATTAAGCCTCAATGACTGCTTGTTAGCAGGTCCAAGTCTAGTACCTGACTTAGCTCAGATTCTACTAAGATCCAGGCACCAAAAATGTACCTTCATGTCAGATATAAAAAACACATCACTGATGGTGGATGATGAAAAAGATTGAGACTATATTAGATTTCTGTGGCCAAGAGATCCCTTAAATCCTGTTTTCCCATTTTACATCTTTAGGTTCAAGGTTGTTTTGTTTGAAGCCACCTGTTCTCAGTATCTACTTAATGCCACCATTGTCCATCACCTAACTGATTTCCAAGAACAGGAGGACAGTATTAAGAACATAAAACAAGGAATATATATTGACAACCTACAGGGAACAAATAAGCATGAAGAAGATCTATTAGAACAATACTGGCAGGTACAGAGAATAATTAATAAGGCCCACCTGATATAAGAGAATGGGTAACTAACAGTCCCAAACTACAAGATCAACTTGAGATATACAATGGTATATCTAAGAAACAAGACCAAGTTAATCTGGAAACCAGGTACACAAACACACTTTCAAAATCAGTGACTTTAAGGATCCTGATAAAATAACAAAAAGATCATGCTTAAGTATGGTGTCAAAACCATTTGATCCACAAGGCTTATTGCTTTACGTAACAGTCAAGTCAAGAATATTTTTACAAGGCCTGTGGAAACTAAAAACATCATGGGATCAGACTCTACCTGATAAACTTTGTGATCAACAGAATCTACTTAACAAGGAACTCAAAACAGCAAACAAAACAGAAATGCTTAGAACAACCATAATACAAGAGGAAACAGACTTGCATATTTTTAATACCAGCAATAAGATATGTGGAGTTTGTGTCTACATATGTAACAGTGGGTAAGGGAACTTGATAATAGGTAAAGCAAAGGTTGCCCCATTAAAAAACCTCACCTTCCTTAAATAGAACTAACTGCTGTCCTCTTAGCTGCTAGGCTAATCACTTCATCCATGAAGCCTATTAGGGTGTAATTAATGTAAGAAGCATTAACTTATTGTGTGACAACCAAATCACTCTATATTAGTTACAAAGTCAGAAGACATTACCCATATATGTGGCCAGTAGTGTAAGAGAAATCAACCAACTCATTCCTAATGTAAACATAAAATATGTGACAACTAAAGATGTTCCAGCATATCTCCTAACTCAGGGAATAAATATAGATGAGCTAAATCAGTCCTCTCTGTGGTGGCAAAGACCCTCATGGCTAGCCCACAAAAATGAGTGGCCAAAAGTGCAAATTAACATGACTCAACCTACTGAGATAAATAATTCTAAATACAGTCACAACACCAGCTAAATTATTGGAATACAGCAAATATAACTAGAGATCAAAAATATTAGCCAAAAACTCCTTTATTAACAGAAAGTGTTGAAGTCTTTCAAGATCCAGTTCCTCCCATGACTTCTGGCACCTAGCCAGAAACATCTCCAATAACTTTGCTTCTTCATCTTTCCCTCCTTTATTTCAACCTGATGGCACCATTGCCATCTCATCTATTTCTAAAGCTGAACTCTTTACTCAAACCTTTGCTAAAAACACTACCTTCAATAATTCAGGGCTTGTTCCTCCCTTTCCTCCATCCTCTGACTACTTCATGTTACTTATTAAAATTCTTTGTAATGATGTTTTCCATACTCTCGCTGACCTAAACCCTCGGAAGGCTTATAAACCTGATGGGGTCCCTCTTATTGCTCTCCGAAACTGTACCTCCATGCTTGCACCTTGCCTAGTCAAACTCTCTCAAGTTTGTCTGTCAACACCTACCTTCCCTTCTTCCTGGAAGTTTACTTACATTCAGCTTGTTCCTAAAAAGGGTGACCATTCTGATCCCTTAAACTACTGTGTTATTGCTTTAATTTCGTGCCTATCTAAAGTTTTTGAATATATCCTCAACAGGAAGATTCTTAAACTTATATCACCTCACAACCTTCTATCTGATTGCCAGTATGGTTCCATCAAGGCCACTCTGCTGGTGATCTGGCTTTCCTTACTAAGTCTTGATCATCCTCAAAACTTTTGCTGTTGCCTTAGACATAACAAAGGCTTTTGATAGAACCTAGCACAAAGCTTTGATTTCTAAACTATCCTCCTATGGGTTCTATCTTTCTCTCTGTGGCTTTATCTCAAGTTTCCTTTTTGACTGTTCTATTGCTGCTGTGGTAGACAGTTACTGTTCTAAAATCTATTAACAGTGGTTTTCCTCAGGGTTCTGTTCTGTTACCCACTCTCTTCCTATTATTCATCAATGATCTTCTAAAACAAATTTCTTGTACTATCCACTCCTACGCTGATGATACCACCCTGCACTTTTTCACGTCTTTTCATAGACATCCAACCTTTCAAGAAATAAACAGTTCACACAGGGAAGCCACAAAATGCCTGACTTCTGATCTCACTAAAATTTCTGATTGGGACAGAGCAAACTTAGTATTATTCAATGCCTCAAAAACTCAATTCCTCCATCTATCAACTTGAAACAGCCTTCCAGACAACTATCCACTCTCCTTCAATGACATTCAACTGCTCCCCCTCTTCTACACTGAACATCCTCAGTCTGTCCCTTACTTATAATCTAAACTGGAAACTTCACATCTCATCTCTAGCTAAAACAGCTTCTGTGAAGTTAGGTGTTCTGAGTTGTCTCTGCCAGTTTTTCTTCCCTCCCCCCCACCTCACCCCTGCTGCTAACTCTGTACAGGGGCCTTATCTGTCCATGTATGGAGTATGCTTTACATGTATGGGGGGGTTCCACTCATACTGCTCTTTTAGACGGGGTGAAATCAAAAGCTTTTCATCTTATCAACTCTCCTCTAACTGACTGTCTTCAGCCTCTTTCTCATCACCGCAGTGTTGCATCACTTGCTATCTTTATTGCTATTTTCATGCCAACTGCTCTTCTATTCTTGCTAATTGCATGCCTTCCCTACTCCTACTGCCTCACTGCATAAGTCTTTCTTCTTTCTCTCACCCCTATTCTATCCACCTCTCTAATGCAAAAGTTAACCAATATTCTCTATCATTCATCCCTTTCTCTGGTAAACTCTGAACTCCCTGCCTCCTGTATTTCCATCTTCCTATGATTTCAACTCTTTCAAGAGACTGGTTTCAAGACACATATCCTGCATTTTTTATTAATGCTTTTGACTCTGTAAAGGGACTGGCACCTCACTGGGCCTTTCCTTTTTGTTGCAATTTTTGTTGCCCTTGGTTGGTGTCCCTCCTACATAAAAAAAAAAAAAAAAAAAAAAAAATGGGTACTTCATTATATAGATAACCCCAAGGCTAAGTCAAAGGCTTTGGCTATATCAATACTGCCTAATCATTAAGGTGGGAGAAGTAGAGGCAGCAGAACATAAATTAATTAAATTAATACAAAAGGAAGAATTTTTTAAATACACCTTATTCATAAGAAAGGCTGATAGATTATCATATACAAACATAATACTCTATGGGTTGTACCTAGAAAATGACATCATAAAATGTGGTGGGAGAATACAACTAGCTAATGTGCCTGAGTCAACCAAACATCCTATTTTGCTACCTGGATATCACCACATGACCAACCTACTAATACAAAGATGTCATGAACAAAACTACCATTATAGCACCAACTTTATCATGGCTTATATGAGGCAGAAGTGATTAGAAAATGTAAGACATGCCAGAAATGTAAAGGCAAACCATTCTCTCCTGCAGATGCACTTCTACTTCCACAATTTAGAACATAAGTGAACCCTTTAGCATAACAGGACTGGATTTTACTAGTGCTCTAAAGGTTAAAGGAGAGGCTAGTCAGGTTGCCAGGGCATATATCATTCTGTTCACCTGTGCCACTACCAGGGCCATCCATTTAGAACTGGTATCTGATTTAACAAATCAAAACTTTATGAATGCCTTTAGATGATTTACAAGTAGACAGGGTCTACCACAACTTATATTAAGTAATAATGCAACAACATTTGTTATGGCTGCCAATTAGCCATGTCAAGGAAATTATGGAAGACCCTCATGTAAATAGCCATTTAACATCAGTCAACTGTGAATGAAAATTTATTACAGCTTAAGCCCCCTGGTTTCATATGGGAGAGGTTAATAGGGAGTGTAAAAACTGAATTAAGGAAAGTCTTTTGTCACATTTGATGAACTGCACACTATCATATGAGAATTAAGATCCACTATAAATGATAGACCCTTAACTTATGTAAGCAGTGATATCAGTGAACTCATATTAGAATTAAGATCCGCTATAAATGATAGACCCTTAACTTATGTAAGCAGTGATATCAGTGAACTCAATGCCATAACCCCTTCACAGTTATTAAGAGACAAAAGATTGAAATCTTTTCCTAATCAGCTTTCATTAGAAGAAATATCTGACCCATCTTAGGGTTCTTCACAAAATTTAAAGGAGACTCAATTATAAAAGTAAATTTATAAATGATATATGGAAAAAGGTGGGTCTCAGAGTCCCATAGGTGCATAGTTCCCAAAGAAGGCATGATATGGCCACAAGCCATGGACGTCATCCTCATTCATGATGATGGGCTGTGGTTCTGGTGAAGACTTGGTAAAATCACTGGCCTACATGAAGGACAGGACAGGTTAGTAAGGGCAGTGTATGTAAAGACCTCCTCAGGCACAACCACTTGACCCATTGCCAGATTGTATTCACTCAAACAAAGTCAGGTGGATGTAGCACCCTCCACTGATAATATCCAGCAGCAGGGGTCTGTCTGTAACCAGTGACCCCTGCAACAAATGGCAGCATGCTCTGCAGACTTATGGAAATAAAAAATTGAAACCAGCCAAATTTAATGTCAAGTTTACCCCATGTAAATATTTATAATATAAACTATTTCTCTTGGTGGTGGGAGTATGTTGGAACTATTGTTCGTGGTGATGGTCATAACAATCTCAATCTCAATAAAAATGTATGAACCAATGAGGATCCAGGTTGGGTGGATTCACACTTCTTGAACACCTCGCACTTGCTCTCTCTCTCTCTCTCTCTCTCTCTCTCTCTCTCTCTCTCTCTCTCTCTCTCTCTCTCTCTCTCTCTCTCTCTCTCTCTCTCTCTCTCTCTCTCTCTCTCTCTCTCTCTCTCTCTCTCTCTCTCTCTCTCTCTCTCTCTCTCTCTCTCTCTCTCTCTCTCTCTCTCTCTCTCTCTCTCAGCTTAGTTACATTCAATGAGTGATTGCAGTGACACTCCTGCTCTCACTCAAGCTCTTACACTCCTGCTCCTGTTCAAGATAGTTATATCTCAGCTTGCAACTGGAGCACTTCGCCACTTATCTTCACTCAGCATATCACTACTCCAGACAGACATTCTACTCAGACATTACAACTAAATACTCTATTAGTGGCAGGGCTGTGCTGGTATAGGTGCTTAGCTCAGTGTATGTCTGTCTAATACCAAGAAAACATCTGGCATTAGCCTTTGTATGCTGATTCTCCACAAAATTATGCAGTACAATCTAAATATATTCATTGTCACTGTCTTGGCAGGAAACTGCAAGTGACTGACTGACTGTCAGCTGATTTGATACTAGCCTCTCTTCCCTGTCCCTTCCTGGGAAGGCATGGCCTAATGTAGCACATCATTTTATTTGTCATCACTTACAACTATACTATCCTTGTGTAATGTTTACCAGTAAATCAGCTGTCCATTAATATTGCTAATCTCATTATGGAATGCTGTAGTGATCCAAAACTTATAGAAATCATGATTGAATAATTAACAATTTTACTCATGGATATCCCACATCTACACATCCTGCCATGGCCTCTTCTAGCCATTGTTGTCCACCTACATTACACTACACTACAAAATGCACATGTGCATAGAACATTTTCAATTTGAAATAACTTGTACTTTCATCTCTAGCAATATCCACAGAAACTCAATGTTACACCCTGTTTAGGTTGAAATTATTGTTTTTTAAACAGTATAGCTTTTATGATCCATAACTGTATCACTCTGAATCTGAAGAATATCATTAAGGCATTATACATAACATTATGTAAGTTAGAAGTAATATTATATCCTCACTGCATATTTATCATGGAAATAAGAAATATGTTGCCTTCTAATATTACATTTGATTGAATTTCTACCATTACTAATATGGCATCTATTGTGTGCTTCCTGCTACAACATGCTGCCTCCCCTTGGCAGTGTTCACATGATGTCTTGTTGTTACTGTGATTGGCACCTGTTGGCTAAGAGGGAATGTTTCAAGTGCTATGGTTGGATAATGAT
Source organism: Scylla paramamosain (assembly GCF_035594125.1). Classification (NCBI taxonomy): domain Eukaryota; kingdom Metazoa; phylum Arthropoda; class Malacostraca; order Decapoda; family Portunidae; genus Scylla; species Scylla paramamosain. The sequence continues at coordinate 5,402,853 of NC_087181.1, forward strand.
AAATGCCAACAAACACAAAAGTGCTATCTGTCAGCTGTAGAGCAAAATCATGGTAGAGTTTGCAAGTTAAAAATTGGTGGATTTATGAAACATTAGCGAATCAATTAGGAGAGAGTTTTATTGACTTCTTATCTTTCTATACTTGGAACTTTGTAACATGGGACTGTTAGTAAATGCTGGACCAGGTGTAAACAAACCACCTTCTTTACCTCCAATTCACTTTACCATGACTAACTTCAACATTTCACTCCCCCACAATTCATCATTTCCTTCAGTTGTCCACTTCTCCCAATTTACTTCTTTACAGTTGAAGTCACCCATGATGGTCTGGATTTCACAGTGGTTTATCAGTTTCTCCATATCTGATAATGTTTCTTTTTAAATTTCCTTGTGTTCTTCAGTGTTCCACGACCTTGTCCTTGGGGTACATACATCACTGCAAAGTTCCTTGTGGCTTTACCCTCATTCCAAATCCCCACTTTAATCAATTCATCATTATTGCTTCCATAAACTACTTCATTAACATGTGGGTCTTTCTTGGTTAAAATCATAATATCTCCTCCTTATTTGTTTGTCCTCAACTTTTCCAATTATATTTTCAATCACCTATGTTTAAACACTCAATGGATTTATCCAGTTTTATATATGTTAGCCTGATGATATCAGGTTCATTTGTTTTGGAGTACTTGTTTAACTCAGTATTTGCTGTCATCAGCCCATTTTCATTTTTAATTTCTGCCTCCCTCCACCTTTGTTTTTATGTACCATTTTCTTATTTCATACCCATCACTTTCCAGTACAATTTTTTTTTTCTCTGCCTCTGATCTTTCCTCATTTTTTTACTTTTGCCTCAGACCACGGTTCATTCACTTTTGCTCTTTCCTCCTCATTAAGGTCTTTCTTTATCCAGGTGTTTCTGTACTTCTCCATTTTTTTTTTCCAACCTATTTGTCTCTGCCAGGGTTTCTTCAGCATCTATCAGTGATTTAAACATTATTTTTAATGGCCATGTTTTTTCTTGCACATATTTTCCCAATCTTTGGAATTCTTCATTTTCATTTTCTAAGTTACTACCATTACTCTTAATTTCCTTTACTATCTTTGCAATATTAATTCTCTCCATCCTTTCTCTCTCAAATGTGTGTGGTAATTTATCCTCTCATCTCAAAGACTAGTACACATTTCTTCTTGTCTACAGTCTCCCTTACCAGGTTCTCATTGTCTTTGATTACCATAACAGTTGACTCCCTTACCTTTTCTTTCAATGTTCTTGACAATGTCTCTGAAATTTTCTTACACCACTTCCTTCTCATTTTTTCATTTGTCATGTCTTTCTTCCATCTTCTTTACCCCCTCTGAACTGACTTTCACTTTAACATTTATTTCCTTAAGGATTACATCATGACTGTTACACTTAACCTTCAGTGCGGCATTCTCTTTCTTTAGTTTTTCCAATCTCACTTTCATCTCGCTGTATACCTTTAGAACAATATCATATTTTTCACACTTCTTTCTCAGGTCATTATTGTCTTTGAATAATTTGTCCTGTTTTTCCAAAATTCCAGCAACAACTTTCTCATTGCTCTTAACTCCTTCTCAACATTAACAATCTTTCTCACATTTGTTCTCTTTCTTCCTTAAATCCCGAGAAAACCCTCATTCCACTCAACTTGCCAAGTTGCCTTAACCCCAGAGGTCTTTCTATAGAAATACCTCTAGCTTGTGGAGTTGGAGTACAAGTAGATAAGGGTTTTTTTACATTACCTTCATCAATGGTGCCATGGTTGAGATCTTCTCTATCCACTTCCCACCACAACAAACATATTTACAGGATAATTTTGAGACAGGACACACACTAGCAGCTTCCCTTCCCTTTGTGCACATATCTAGGCATCTTTGATGAAAGCAGTAGTCAGCAACCCACTCATTGTGTGTGTGTGTGATTGTGTGTGTGTGTGTGTGTGTGTATACACGTTTTTTTCATTCATCAAAGACTATATAATCCTTTGTATAATCACTGTGCATTCACATGCTTTCCCTACTACTACACTAAAAAAAAAAGATGTGTGAGGTGACTGAGTCTGTGTATGTTTCTGTCAAAAGGGAGAGAGCTACATAGAATAGCCACCACAAAAAAGTAAGGCTGTTATTCAACTTTTTTGCACAAGACAGTAGAACAGTCTTTTCAGACCAAAGTAAGACAATGTGTGATTTCTATATCAGTAGTCTCCCCAAATCCATGGACTTATGAATCTGATACTATGTTCAGTGAACAGGTGCATAATTACCCATATATAACCATGATTATATGAATTTTGCAATTGGTGAACCTGTGGTTGAGAAGGGAATAGTGAAATGAAGATATCCCATCTGCTTCATTCATATTTTATGAGATTATTAAGTTCCAGTGAGATGAGTTATCAGTCCTTTACATGCTCATTTCAATCACTGCTTATGACTCAACTCATGGAAAGATGAAAATCTATGCTCAAAATCTCCATGACAAGAATATCATCTTTCATACCTTCCAAAGCTTTATATCATGTGGAAAAATGCAAATGAAACCTTATTTCTTCAGTGAATATAATCTAAAGAGGCATAGCTCACAAGAAAACCACTTTCAGCAGGGGAAACTAATTTGAGTTCTATAGAGCTGGCCCACATAGTACATCAGTGATAGTGATCCTGCTGCCTTTGTGCATTATATGCCTATTATAAGTCAGAATTATATATATGTGCATTCTGTCAAGAGATGATTTATCCATGATAACTGAAAGCTTTAGGGTGGAGACACTTACCATGTTTTGAGTTTACTAATGGTGCTAGGATGACATCATCTTTGTTTTCTACTATAGACACACACTTGTCACAATAGTGAACATACTTGCAGTGTAAGCTCTTTGCTTTCAGATAGCAAACAACATATTCATGTTGTCTTCAGTTCAGAAGGCTTCAGGGTGAAGACATTAGTATTAGTCTACTGAAGGTACCCAGAATGCTATATAGTTGCTGCTATCAGGTTGAAACAATCTTGTGATAAATTCAACTGGTAGTAGCTGTATTTTCTGTAATAGCTCCATTAATACATTCTGGTTACTGTTGCCATCAAAAGTAGTCCAACAGGTAACTAAGTCAAGGATGAAAATTGTTTAGTAACTGTATAAAATTCTTGTTTGAAGTTTGAGTATGTAAATGTGTACATTATTTTTATGAACTTTGCACAAAGTAGAGAAACACTAGCATTAGTTGGTCAAGAGGAATGAATGTTTTGCTGAGAAAGTGTGATATTTTGAATTTTCAAATGTATATAACAAAACTTATAATTAGATAGGTAGAGTAAATGGATAGGCAGGTGTGTGGATTGGGCAGGAATATGTGACATAATTAAGGTGCATTCTTATTTTTGTGAGTAATGAGCAGTGTGTGGCTTGACGTTATGAGATTATGATCATGAAGATTTGGTGTGTCAGGAAGATTCTTCAGAGGGATCCCAGTACTGTATTCTGTGTAAGATTAATTTTTCTTTTTATGTATTATTTTATGATGAATTAATAAGAATGTGTGCATTCTGCAGACCAAGCAACAGTTGTGTGTTAATCTTACAAATACATGTAACAACAGCATAAACATCTGCTGTGTTCACAATCATTTCAGTACATTTCCAGCTGGCCCTTCCTACTGAGGCTGTTGATTACTGCTATACCCCATTTTGGGTATGACATTTGATTGATTATGATAATATAAAAGATTCTTGTCAAAAGAAAGATGGATTTGATGTAGATATGTAGTGAAGAAATAGATTGTTTTGGCATTTGATGTTATATTTTTACCCTTCTTAATGTGAGGAGTCAGGTGGAGCTAGACGTATCGTGATGTTCAGTCGCTTAGCGTGGGGTTTGATGGGAAGTGTTTGTTTTGGAACGGGAGGAATTTTGGTGCAGAAGACGGACACTTGAGGCACTGGTTTAGAAGTCTGGATTGTGTGGCTTTGTCAGCATAGCAGGTACGTGATAGTGTATTTCATTGTGAAGATATTGTTGGACAAAGTGTTGGATGTTAATGAAATATAGGGAGCGGGAGAGAGGATGATTAGAGTGCACCATGGGTGAATTGCAGGAGTTTCACAGTGATGCTTAAGGACCGTAGCCACAGCTGTCTTCCCCAGTGTATGCCTGTCTACTGGAGGAGTGGTGTAGTGTGTGGCCATCCTGAGCCCTATCAGTTTGTGGTGACAAGAGGGAGACGCCTGTCATCACTGTCAGCAGGGAACCAGAAGCATTTGTGTGAACGACTGTTAGTCATCGTGTCCCTCAACTGGAAATTTTGAGGTGTACAAGTTTTATTCAGTTATTTCTTTTTGTTGTGAGTTTACACGAGTTGTGTATTGATTTATTTTGATATCCATTAAAGTGTTATTTGTATGTTTTATATTTACTCTGGCAGGAGATTTTGTTTAGATTTCACTCCAGTGGTGAAGTTAAGGTGAGCCCAGGCTGGCTGGTGGGCAGCTGGTACTTCATTACATTAAAAAATAAAAATTGTGTAGTCAGCAAGGTATTGTATATAACAGAGTAAAGAACTATGTGTAATTGCAGTATATTCATTAATCTTTTTCAGCATTGCACAAATTATCAGTTTTCCTGTCAGAAAATTTTGTGGAAAACTCATCTTTTTCTGCATATTTCTAAGATATCTGCATGCTAGATGATAAACATTCAAAACAATGTAAATAGCATGTAAAGTCATTAACTTATGTAATATAACACATTTTCCATATCAAATGTATGAAAGAAAATTAGCTTCTGATAGTCTTGAGAACACTGGCTTCTTGTGCTTATAGAGGTATTTAACAAATATAGATTAACTGCTTCAAAAAAAAAATAAATAAAAAAAAAAAATATATATATATATATATATATATATATATATATATATATATATATATATATATATATATATATATATATATATATATATATATATATATATATATATATATATATATATATATAATTTTATTCACAAAGAAAAAATAAAATAAATAAAATAATGTTTTTATATACTAAAACAATTTTTTTTTTTTTCTACCTAGTTGTACGTATTTACCTAGTTGTGACATACGGGAGAGGAGCTAAGCTCATACTCTCCCATCTCCATAACTCTTTTTATCCAACTTTTCCTTAAAGTCATGAATATCTGTAGCACACACCACTTCCCCTTCCGGTCCATTCCATGCCTCTATGCTTCTATGAGGGAAACTAAACTTCTTTATATCCCTTTTGCAGGTGGTCACTTTTTAGTTTTCTTCCATGTCCCCTTGTTTCTGTTTTGTTCAATATAAAGAGATATTCCCTATTTACTTTTTCCATCCCGCTCAGCAATCTGTACAATGCAATCAAGTCACCTCTCTCTCGTCTCTTCCAAGGTAGGGAGTTGCATTCTAGCTAATCGCTCCTCATATGACAAATCTTGCAATTCTGCTATCATCTTTGTTGGTGCTCTCTGTATTCCTTCCAACTTTCTTATGTGCTTTTTTTTCATGTGGTGACTAAATTACCGCTGTGTATTCTAATCTTGGATGTATCATTGTGGTGATTATTTTCCTCATCATTTCTATATCCAGATAAGCAAAGGCAACTCTTATATTTCTTAGTGGGCTGAGAGTTTCACCTGTTACCATGTTGATATGTTATTCTGGTGATAAATTCTCTGAGAAAATCACTCCCAGATCTTTTCTCTTGTTGTCTTATTTATTGTTTCATTCCCCATCTTATTGTTATAGCTACACCTTCTGTTACTTTTTCCAAATTCCATCTTTTTACACTTACCAGAGTTAAATTCCATTTGCCATCTGTTGCTCCACTTCCACGCCTTGTCTATATCTCTTTGTAATTCTTCACAATCTTCCATTCCCTTCACTCTTCTCATAAGTTTTGCATCATCAGCAAAAAGACTCACATAGCTGGATACATTCTCAACCATATCATTTATATACACCGCAAACATTATTGGTGCCAACACTGACCCTTGGGGGATCCCACTTAATACTGGGCTCCACACTGATGTCTGGTCCCTAATTACTGTTTGCATCTCTCTGTTTTTAAGGAAACCGTCCATCCATTTCAGCATTTTTCCATTTACAACACCTATCTTCTCCAGTTTCCACAGCAGTCTATTATTCAGTACTTTATTAAAAGCTTTTCTTAAATCTAAATAAATACAGTCTGCCCAACCATCTTTCTCCTGTATGATATCAATTACTCTTGAATAATAGCATAATAAATTAGTGACACAAGATCTCCCTTTTCTAAAGCCAAATTGACAAGTTGTGAGAATGTCCTTATCTTCCAAAAACTTGGTCCATTTGTTCTTTATTATCCTTTCACATATTTTTCCAACCACACTTGTCAACAAAACCGGTCTATAATTTAGTGGGTCTTTTGTGTCTCCTCCTTTAAATATGGGTACGATGTTTGCCCTTTTCCAATCCTGTGGAACTATTCCTTCATTAATAGAGGTACATATGATGGTATGTAATTTATCACTAAGCTGGTTACTGCAATCTTTTATTACCCATCCTGATACTCCATCCGGTCCTGTGGCCTTTCTTACTTCTAATGTTTTGATGATTTTATCAACTTCCTCTTTTGTTACTTGAAATTCCTCTATTTCTTCCATTTTCAGATGTGCACAATGGCCTTATAAATTCCTTTTACTTTGTAAAAACTTCCTTAAAGCTCTTATTCATCACTTCTGCCATCTCTTTCGGGTCTTCATAAACCAGTCCATTTACCATTAGCTTTCCTATACTCACTTTGCTTTTCAGTTTACCATTCACATATTTATAGAAGAGTTTTAGCTCATGTTTATACCTGTCTATTATATCTTTTCAAACTGTCTTTGTTCATGTGTGTGTGTGTGTGTGTGTGTGTGTGTGTGTGTGTGTGTGTGTGTGTGTGTGTGAAAAAAAATATCAGACTACCATTCTAACATAAACACTTATGATTTTATCAATTTATCAGTAACTGTGCAGTAACATGACAAAAAATATCATTATAAGACACATGCCTCTTAAGTCTGCAAACTTTGATATTTAGGTGATTTTGCATGAATCCTTTTTTTTTCTTAAAGTTCCAGATATTTTATTTGGGGGGATTTAATTAATTATAATTTTTTTAAGCAACAATGTAACAGGAGTGCATGTGTTGTCTTACCTAATCATATTTCTACATGATCAAGTCAAGCCTGTAATGTTACTTCTTTTAAAATTAGTTCCCCCAACAGGAGCGAGGTCTTTGCTCCCGCTTGGGGGGAGAGGTTCTAATTTTGTTACTGCACATCTCTACAGTCCACCACTCCACCTGGAACCCGGAGAATATAAAGATGATTTGGCCAGGAGCACCTTTTGGAGTACATCACACACAAAAATTGCAAATTCAGTTTTGAAGACATCTCTTAGAAGGTAACTTTTGACAGCACATCTTTCTTATTCTATGACATTTCTTTGTCAGACCCATTGTTTTGCCATATTTTGCATATTTTGACTTATCTGCATGTGAGTGAAGGTTTCTACCTTGCAAATTGCATTACTATAGCCTCATTACTACAGCTCAAGTGTGCAAAATGCACAAATTATATGGCATAATTCACTTCACGTATGGGACAGCCAGTTTTGGTTGACACCATTGGACTTAGCAGTGACTGTAGAATCAAGATGTAAAAACTTGACAAAACAAAAAAGAAAATGGCATTATGACAAGTTGAACTGTGAAGATGTTAAAAAAAATGTCTATAACATGTTTTACTTATGCTTGCTATTTTCAACAATTAATCATCAAATGATGAAATATATTACTACATTTAAGTAGGAAAAACTCTTGTGAACATGATAGTGTGATCAGAATACAGACAGATAAATCTCCACATACTGAAAACAGAGTCATTTATAGCAACTCACTGCAACTGTCACAGTGGCATGTGCAGGCAGGATCTGTATGACCAGGTCTGCAATGCATCTAAAACTTGGAACCACCTAGCCGCTGAGGGAAGGTCTTCTAAGCTGCTCCGCAGCTTAAAGCACCTATTACCTTTTCTATAAATGTACGAATGCTCCTTGCACACACACAATTCATCATCAGTCAATGCATTCAGTTACGGAACTGGAGGATACACTTGGCTGCCTTGTAACTGCACAACAGCAGCCCCAGCTACCTTGTCTGTCAGAATATTGACCAATATCACTGTAGTTGACATACCAAGTCACATGGGTCCAGTATCCAGGTCCTCACTGTTTCACTTAGCTCTTACACAACTCACAAACAGGCATAGGTGGGTGTTGGCAGGGAAAATCACAGCAAATCCTATTCCAGTTTATTACACACTTTGCTCCTATCTCAGAGCCACAGGCAGACTCTTCTGTGTTTGCAACCACATTGTCACGAGCCTCCAGCCTTGCCAATGTGTAGCTTATAAACACACATTAATTCACACACACACACACACACACACACACACACACACACACACACACACACACACACACACCACTTAGCGCTGATTTTTTTAAACAGAAAACGGCAACCCGACGTTCGTGCGAGGTCATCGGAAGAGTTGGCAGCCTTTGCTCCCGATATTGGTAGACCTGAGCACATATAAACAAATCCACGTGCTACCTTTAGTTCGCCCACAGCTTCGCCGCTATCATGAGTGTGCCTGCCTCTTCTGTTCTCCTCCTTTCTCCACGAGAAAAAACTGTCGCACTCACAAATGCTCAACGCCAGAGACTGTCTGAGGTGATAACTTCAAAGAAAATCCTGTTGGATCATTCTACAGACTTCAACGGGATAAGAAAAAAAAACAGAAAGCTTGGGAGGAAGTAGCTGCTGAATTCAACCTCAGCTACCCTGCTGAACGTCCCAGGACAGTAACCCAGCTCAAACGGGCTTGGGAGTACATAAGGAGACGGTAAGTGGATATAAATATTCTGTATGTTTAGTGTATAGCAGGTGAATTTTTGTGTGTAGCAGAGCAATAACATATTACATCATGCTGCATCCGTAAGGGAAAGCTGAGTGTATCTCATTAATTAAATTAACACTCAGGTTTACCTCTCACAAAGGGAGTGTGTTTATCTTGCTGATCTAAAGGGGGTTTTTAGCTTGCTGGTGTACTGTAAAGGGGGTGTTTTTTTAGCTTGCTGGTCTAGAAGGGGTGTTCTAAGCTTCCTGGTCCAAGGGGGGTGTTTTTAGTTTGCTGATCTAAAGGGGGTGTTTTAAGCTTGCTGGTCTAAGGGAGGTGTTTTTAGCTTGCTGGTCTCTCACAAGTAGCATATATCATTTCTTACCTGCCCTTTTTATGATTAATGGATTATTAATATTTTTTTTCTTTAGCAAATATCTAAAAAAAAAGCTCCATGGTAAAAAGCAATATTAGATTAAGTTCAGGTTAGGTTCAGGTTAGTTTTTTACTTTGAAATATAAGAAATGGAATTAAGAAATAAAGTACACAGACAATAAATGAATATTATTATATTTGTCCAAATCATTCCTAACTCAAGATTCTGTACAGCACTACTGGCATTGTTTAGTAATCTACATTATGTTCATGCTTACAGAGTGAAGATGAATCACAAGAAATTTCTTCATGAGTCCTTCAAGACTGGTGGAGGGCCACCACCAAAACCAGTCACAGATGACTTCTTGGCTGTTGCAACAGATGCACTGTCTGAGGAGCTACAATTTGCAGACAACCAGCTAGATAGCTTAGTACCCATAGTCATAAGAGAAGAGGAAGTGGGTCTGTATTTTGGCTTTCTTTTCTGTTAGTCTTTAATCATATACACAATCTTACTTATTGCCTTGATTTTTCATACTATTTCTTTCCCCCCCCTCTTTTTTTTTTTTTTTTTTTGACAGTAGGCTGCCCTGGCAACTGTGAAATTATCATGAATACGTTGTTTTGGATATGTTCATGCATTGTCATCTAATTCTGTTTCAATCAGTAAATTTACTAGAAATTTAGGAAATACACAACATGTAGTGCGCAATAGCATTGATAGTAAAATTAACGTTAATGGCCATGGACATCAAGGTTAAAAGTGGAGTTAAAGTTAGGTTAGGTTCAGCTAGGTTGGTATAGGTTAGGTTAGGTTAGATTAGCATATTTTCATTTGTGTGCACTGGTAGTGATTGATGCATCATAAACATCTTTGTAAAAATTTTTTTTTCTATTTTAACATTAACTTCTCATCTAGCAGAAATAATTGACGACGACATGCTTTTTGCATGTACAATAGCAGCAGGACCATCGACAACACCAGCAGCAGGACCAGCAACAGCACCAGCAGCAGGACCAGCAACAGCACCAGCAGCAGGACCAGTGACAGCACCACCACCAGGAACAGCAACAGCACCAGCAGCAGGACCAGCAACAGCACCACCACCAGGACCAGCGACAGCACCAGCAGCAAGACCAGCAACAGCACCACCACCAGGACCAGCGACAGCACCACCACCAGGACCAGCTTCAGCACCACCAACAGTTACAGCAACAGCACCAGCAATGGCACCAGCAACACCACCAGCAGGGCCAGCAACAGCACCAGGAGGAACATCACAAACTGAACCCTCCACCCGTAGAGGCCGAAAGAGACCCCTACACAGTGAGAGGGAGGAATGTTTCTGCTCTATTCGAGAAGGTGCAGAGACCTTGAATGACGACTTGAAAGTGTCATTGCAAAACTTCTCTGCTCTATGTGAGAAGCTTGGCAATCAAGCTGAGCTGGCAGCAAATGCATTTGCTCAGGCATTGCAAACATCAACAAATGCATTTGTTCAGACTATGCATAATGTTGATAGCACTATGGAACAAGTAATGACAGCACCAGGAGGAACATCACAAACTGGACCCTCCACCCGTAGAGGCCGAAAGAGACCCCTAGGCAGTGAGAGGGAGGAATGTTTCTGCTCTATTCGAGAAGGTGCAGAGACCTTGAATGACGACTTGAAAGTGTCATTGCAAAACTTCTCTGCTCTATGTGAGAAGCTTGGCAATCAAGCTGAGCTGGCAGCAAATGCATTTGCTCAGGCATTGCAAACATCAATAAATGCATTTGTTCAGACTATGCATAATGTTGATAGCAGTATGGAACAAATACGCAAGTACTACAGCCCAGCTTCTGGGAGACCCAGCAGTCTGTAAGTATCCTGTGTGTGTGTGTGTGTGTGTGTGTGTGTGTGTGTGTGTGTGTGTGTGTGTGTGTGTGTGTGTGTGTGTCTGTGTGTGTGTGGTGTGTGTGTCTGTGTGTGTGTGTGTGTGTGTGTGTGTGTGTGTGTGTGTGTGTGTGTGTGTGTGTGTGTGTGTGTGTTGTATATTTGAGTGAAAACAAATAAAAAAAAACTAACAAATCTTGACCTCCATTTATTTTCATGACCTACACTTTGAGGTTCATATATAATTATATATAACATTTCTTTCATGTCTTGTCCTTCACAGGAAAATATAATTACATCCTACATGGTACTTGTATCTTGTATTGAGTCACATAACAATGTATCAAATGACAGATGCAATTGAGTTTAAGATTGAAATGATATGCATTACAATTTTGGGATAGAGGAAAGCACGTGTAATTTGGCACATTTTAAAACCAGTTCTCAATTGTGTGGCTCCGTAATACCAAGCCACTGGCAGCATTCTCAATGGGTACTGCTTGCTCAGCATTTATGTTTGGGATTGCATTTCCAAGTACCTCATCCTCATCCATCTCATCAGGCATGGGAACATTGTGTAATCTAGCAATATTGTGCAAAATGACACATGACATAATTATTTGCTTGGTTGTGCTAAGTTTTGTCCGCACCTCTTTGTTAAGGATGGCAAACCTGCGTTTCAGCACACCAAAAGCTCTCTCAATAACATTTCGGGTTTTAATGTGAGCTATGTTATACTTCCGTTCTTTTTCAGTTGTTGGTGAAAGAAGCGGAGTCAGCAAATATTTCCTGCATGGGTACCCAGAGTCACCCAGGAGATACCCACTATAATTTCCCTCCTCTAACAGATGGCATACTCTTGAATTATCAAATACTCTGCTGTCATGCACACTACCTGGCCAGCTACATATTATGTTTCTAAACACTAGGTTATAATCACAAATCCCCATAGCATTGATGGCAAAGCGGCCCTTTCGTGATCTATACTCGTAGAGTTCCGCATGATCACCTCCAGGGCTTATTATGTTGATGTACGAGCCATCAATACAACCAATACAACCTGGCATGCCAGCAATATTGAAGAAATTGGAGGCAAGGTCAGGAATGTCAGTTGGCTCTGGAAATTTTATATAAGTCCGAGCTAGAGTACATAAAATGGTTGAGATACTTCTAACAATTTTACATACAGAGGCAGCAGACATCCCCAGGCAGTTGGCCATACATATCTGGAAGCTTCCTGTGGCAAAATACATCATTGCTGTGAGGAGCTGGAGGTATGCTGGAATACTGCAACCTGTAGACATGGCAAAAGAAAAATTATGTTAATTTCTCATGAAGAACAATTCCTAGGAATGAGAAATAAATGGGACTAGAATAATGTATCATTCAAGATAAAATCATTGTCTACAAGCAATTCAAGAAGTATGAAATATGCATCTGAGAACAAAAGTATACGTTGGTTTAGAGAAAAATGTTGAAGTCACGAGAAAAATGAGGAACAGAAGCAAGAAATAAAATACAATTTACTTTACCTCGTCCATCCTTGGCTCTTGGCAAATCTGGTTCCACTTGGCCAAGAAGGGTGTGAATGCACTCCTTTGACAGCCGGTACCTCTGAACGAACTCCTCCTCAGAGTAGGCAACAAAAGGGTTTTGGTGATCCTTGACCAGTCTCCTTGGTAACCTTGCTTGATCAGCTCGATCAGCATGTTGAAGGTGCACAAGAGCAAGAATGCCAGCCTAAAAAGAAATTCATCTTCTTAAGTCCTCCCTCACAAAAAATACTAGCAAAATTAATGTTATCAATTATGTTATCAATAACAATGCCACAAAATGAAATGTCAACATATATGGGAAGCAGAGCTAAAGCCTGCTGGCCTGAACAGCTCACTGGCTGTCTGGCTAGCTGGCGGCCGTCAGAGACCTGCTCCATCACAATAACAATTAATTAACCTGCTTGAGATGGCTAAACTAATTAAAACAAAGTTAATTCACCATAAATAATCATACCAAAACAACTTGACCCACAGCTATCCTGCAGCTGTTCTGCAAGCTTTTCTAACGACAAACAGCTTCCACACATATTATTTGGGCTCTGCATGTAATATTGACAAGTAATAGTGGCATACATACCATGGTTGAAGCTCCAGGGAAGTGTAGAGATGTTGGTAAGATGTGAAGACAGGCTAGAAGCTTGCGCCACGTCAACAGGCCCCTAGGCATACGTCACGTCCAAACACCAAGTTCTTTTAAAAAGTTTAAGTACTGGCAAAAATTATTGTATTCGTGTAATAATATGTTTAACCTCCATTATTACGTATTTCCATACAATCATAACACATTTCTGCCATGAATGAGAGGATAATACGTTCTCAACCAAAATTCGTAGGTGCTTTCGGAGGATGTCAGGCTCCCGATAGATTTCTCCCCGAACGTGTCAATATTTTTTCGGATTCAGACGCAGACGCCCGACATTTCGAGCTCCAGGAGTGTTTAATAAATCGACTTCACCAGATTCGGAATATGGGCCAGTAACCCTAATGTTTAATAAATGGGCTCTATGAAAAGAGGTGGCAAAGTGCAGGGTGATATCATCAGCGTAGGAGTGGATAGGACAAGAAGTTTGGTTTAGAAGATCATTAATGAATAATAAGAAGAGAATGAGTGACAGGACAGAGCCCTGAGGAACACCACTGTTAATAGATTTAGGAGAAGGACAGTGACCGTCTACCACAGCAGCAATAGAACGGTCAGAAAGGAAACTTGAGATGAAGTTACAGAGAGAAGAATAGAAGCCGTAGGAGGGTAGTTTGGAAATCAAAGCTTTGTGCCAGACTCTATCAAAAGCTTTTGATATGTCTAAGGCAACAGCAAAAGTTTCACCAAAATCTCTAAAAGAGGATGACCAAGACTCAGTAAGGAAAGCCAGAAGATCACCAGTAGAGTGGCCTTGACGGAACCCATACTGGCGATCAGATAGAAGGTTGTGAAGTGATAGATGTTAAAGAATCTTCCTGTTGAGAATAGATTCAAAAACTTTGGATAGGCAGGAAATTAAAGCAATAGTACGGTAGTTTGAGGGATTAGAACGGTCACCCTTTTTAGGAACAGATTGAATGTAGGCAAACTTCCAGCAAGAAGGAAAGGTAGATGTTTACAGACAGAGCTGAAAGAGTTTGACTAGGCAAGGTGCAAGCACGGAGGCACAGTTTCGGAGAACAATAGGAGAGACCCCATCAGGCCCATAAGCCTTCCGAGGCCTTAGGCCAGCGAGGGCATGGAAAACATCATTGCGAAGAATTTTAATAGGTGGCATGAAGTAGTCAGAGGGTGGAGGAGAGGAAGGAACAAGCCCAGAATCGTCCAAGGTAGCGTTTTTTAGCAAAGGTATGAGCAAAGAGTTCAGCTTTAGAAATAGATGTGATAGCAGTGGTGCCATCTGGTTGAAATATAGGAGGGAAATAAGAAGAAGCAAATTAATTGGAGATATTTTTGGCTAGATGCCAGAAGTCACGAAGGGAGTTAGATCTTGAAAGGTTTTGACATTTTCTGTTAATGAAGGAGTTTTTGGCTAGTTGGAGAACAGACTTGCCATGGTTCTGGGCAGAAATATAAAGTGCATGAGATTCTGGTGATGGAAGGCTTAAGTACCTTTTTTGGGCCACCTCTCTATCATGTATAGCACGAGAACAAGCTGTGTTAAACCAAGGCTTAGAAGGTTTAGGACGAGAAAAAGAGTGAGGAGTGTACGCCTCCATGCCAGACACTATCACCTCTGTTATGAACTCAGCACATAAAGACGGGTCTTTGACACGGAAGCAGTAGGTATTCCAAGGAAAATCAGCAAAATAACTCCTCAGGTCCCCGCAACTAGCAGAGGCAAAACGCCAGAGGCACCTTTGCTTAGGGGGATCCTGAGGAGGGATTGGAGCGATAGGACAAGATAAACACATGAGATTGTGATTAGAGGAGCCCAACGGAGAAGAAAGGGTGACAGCATAAGCAGAAGGATTAGAGGTCAGGAAAAGATCAAGAATGTTGGACATATCTCCAAGACGGTCTGGAATACGAGTAGGGTGTTGTATCAATTGCTCTAGGTCATGGAGGATAGCAAAGTTGTAGGCTAGTTCACCAGGATGGTCAGTGAAGGGAGAGGAAAGCCAAAGCTGGTGGTGAACATTGAAGTCTCCAAGAATGGAGATCTCTGCAAAAGGGAAGAGAGTCAGAATGTGCTCCACTTTGGAAGTTAAATAGTCAAAGAATTTCTTATAGTCAGAGGAGTTAGGTGAGAGGTATACAGCACAGATAAATTTAGTACGAGAGTGACTCTGTAATCATAGCCAGATGGTGAAAAACTCGGAAGATTCAAGAGCGTGGGCACGAGAGCAGGTTAAGTCATTGCACACATACGAGTAGACACAGCATCCAGCTTTGGATAGAAAATGAGGATAGAGAAAGTAGGAGGGTACAGAAAAGAGGCTACTGTCAGTTGCCTCAGACACCTGAGTTTCAGTGAGGAAAAGAAGATGAGGTTTAGAAGAGGAGAGGTGGTGTTCTACAGATTGAAAATTAGATCTTAGACTGAAAATATTGTAGAAGTTAATGAAGAAAAAGTTAAGAAGGGTGTCAAGACACTTAGGGTCATTGACAGAAAGGCAGTCCGACCTGGGGACATTTATGGTCCCCTCCCCAGATGGGGACTCTAAGGCTGGTGTAGGAGTAGCCATGATGATTTTAAATTTTTTTTGAGTGAAGGGTGTGTGTGTTATTAGGTGCTTGTAGTTTTGTGTGGAGGAAGAGAGTTGTCTTTAGAGGGCAGGCTGTGACTGCCTCCATGTGTTGTGAGACACAAAGGGAAACGTTCAGTGAGATCACAGCTGGGTTTAATGATAAGTTCACAGCACCCCCTGAACAGTGCTTTAGACCTCACTGGAAGTAATTATCATTTCAGCAGGTGTCTACTGCTTCCTCCTAAATATACTATATCACTCTAAGTTTGAAGTAATTACTATTCATATTTGTAGATATATTTTCTTATCATTACTCACTCAGAGAGATCTTGGCCTGCTTACACTACAGGGAAGCCAGTGAAGGTAAAGGAAAAGTCTGTCTGTGCATCCCCCATGTGTGTGTTTGATTAGGTATACTTAATAGTGTGAGAACAGAGTGTTTAGTTCACGGATTGTTAAGGTTGTACAGTACCTCTTGTTATCATATGGGGACGTAACCACCTGGTTCGGTCCTCGGAATGCTGATTAGGCTATGTTATACATGGGTTATAGGAAAATGTAATAAGGAGATTGTTTATTCTTATGTAAGCACCAGTGAATTATTTTTTGAGTCACGTGTGTGAACAATACCACCCTCGCCAGGTGAATGAGACTATACTCATGTAATACCCAAACACTAATGCCCATTATTGTTATTGGTGAATGTATGAGGTGTGTCAAGTGGTTAATTCAGCCAGTATTTACACTACTGTAATTAAATCTTCAACACTACTAAAAGGATACTTCATGCTAGCTGATGTAATATGAATGATGTGTGAATTAGTATTAACACTAGCACAAGTGAAGAAAAAATAAAGACCATAAATCAGTGAGTGTAGATATTTCCTCACCAACTAGTTAGAGAAAAAAAAAAAAGAATAATAATAACCTAACTTGCGAGTGGCACAGGGGGGAGGGCATTACACATATACAGAAGTTAAACTAATTGAGCAGTTGTACCGATTTTGATGCTGTCCTACACGATGTTCCACCCCATCCTCTATTGCAGCATGACCATGTCCTGACCTGGCCACGTGGGCATGAAGCTGCATCCTTGTCCAGCCAGCCTCAGGGCTGGACGTATTTATCATGGTGGTTGCTTTATCTTTGTGTACCATTTTATTTTATAAATATACAGCGAGTTTTCCTCTACAGTCATGTTTAGTTGCACTTCTGGGCACTTCCATACAACTATCAACTAGAACATATGGCAGAAGTGGTGAGATGGAGGGCAGTTTGGCGTTCTTTATTCTGTGTCCTGCTCAACTGCTGTTCTGATGTCACTGCTGTGTTAGCCTTGTGATTGGCTAGTGCATACATTACAAGTTTTTTTTTTTTATTTCAGTGATTAGTTTAGGGACAGTATTCTTTCATGCCCTTTGCATTTCTCAAGGGTTGAATGTTGTGCTATGGTGTCAATGTTTTGTGTTCCTGTCTCAAATCACACAGATAAGCATGAATTTACACATTTATACACATCTTTCATGTTCATTTTATTATTATTTTGTGTCTTTGTTCAGTGAGTATACCCACTCACATACATTTATTAATTTTTCCGTGGGATGTGACCTGAGCGTGCCCATATGTTTTTGTTTAGACATGAGAGCATTCCTAGAAGGTCTGACTGGGTGATGTACTTTCTATTTTAGCATCATTTCTTGTCCCCTAAAATTCTGTTCTACCTGTGCAGTCCCTACTGTGCCTTCTCTGAAAAAATAATGAGAGAAAATAGTTATTTAAGTCTGTAGAGTTCCTCTTCACTCTATTATTTCTCCACTCACATTAGTATTCTTAGTACTTACAACCCCTTTCGGTTATTTTTTGCTTCACTTGCTATCTTAATTTTTTAGTTTCTTCTAGCAACCTTTATATTTTTCTATACACTCCTAGCTGGTTGTATTGTCTGTAAGCTCTACCTCACCTTGCTTAATTCTTTTGTAGATACCCTTTTTGAAATTTTCTCTCTCATGAGCCTTACTGTCATCCATTTTGGTTCATTATTACTACTCCCTTGTACTTCATATGATAAAAAATGTTTCTGACCCTTGTGGATTTCCTGTATTAAATGCTTATAATATGCTTCCAACGATTTTAAGTGCTTCAGTCTACCCTACATAATGAGGTATAACCTAGCCTCCCTGTGATCCTGTAAACCCTGTGAGTTTCACAAATGTTAACCCACCTCTGCTCCAGAGATTAAATTTTCTTTGTTAAAACCAAGTCTAATATATCCTATCTTGTAGGTTCAGTAATTACTTGTTTCATACAGCAATCTTGAATGACTTCTAAAAGTTCCTCTGGCTCTCAATTTTTTTCTGATATTTCTGCAATTTTTATAATACACCTTAAATTTTTACGGCTGAATTTACCCTTACCTTGGTGCCCATTGTTAACCCTGTTATTCCTATCTGTCCTGTTGGTACCCTTGTGCCTGACACTAGTTACTTTTTCCATCTCCCAGCTACTTACTCCAAAAAACCCTGTGGGGCATGAACCTGATAGTCAATGGAACAAGCCAGCATGTTGATCCCTCACCTTGAGAGGTACACCCTGTCCTGTTGATATAAATGGTCACAGCCAAAGAAATACTCCCAGGTGTCAACAAAGGGTCAACCATTGGTCTTGCAAAGATTTGCCAACTGACAATTCAGTGCAATAGCCCTGGAGTGCCAAGTGCACCTTTCCAGACCATCTCAACAGGACCCACACCCCATGGGAATTCCCACTTGTCCCTAACCCTACCTAAAGCCACCTTGAAATGAAGCAACAACTCTTCACTGGGCACTCAGTTCATGTTGTTTTGCACAGTGTGGAAGTAGATGATGGAATGGGTCCCTTTGCCTGCCATTTATGCCTCTATCCTATCATAAACATGCCTTATTCTGGCCACAGGAAAACACACCTGTGTCATGCACTACCTATATCTAGCAGAGAAGGTTCTATCTAAAAATCTAACCTGACTGTCCCCAACAACCAGAACCTTATCTGAAGGCAGGGAATGAGTGACTGCCTTATCCTCTTGAACCTTCTCTGCCTGTCTTTCCCCCTCCTCAACCCTACAGAGCACCTGGAAGGAGTTTTACAACTCCACTCCCTCCTGTGTTGCCTTCCTGAGCCTAACAAAACCCAGCACTGAAAACCACCCTCCACTCTTCTTCTGAGACAGACACTTTACCAGGTAAAGTATCTGTTGTCTGAATTTTAGAACAGAGAACTCAATTTTCCTCCATCAGGCTCTTAACCACACTCTCTAATGATGTAATCCTACTAAGTAGTGATTGCATCATCTCCAAACACAGGCCAACACCCTCCACACTACTAGCACCAACAAAAGCCTCCTGCAGGGCCTCAGCCTCCACAAGAGAAGCCTTTTGCAAGGTCTTGCTCTTCACAACAGAAGCCTCAACACCCTTACACACAAGAGCTATGACTCAGGACATTCACATATAAAGAAGCTGTGACCTGAACTGAATCATTAACCTGAGCTGAGAAGCTTGACTGCTGTTACAAGTGACTCAGGATTTCTCCTGAGCCAGTTTCAGCCTCAGTTACATCAAACCACACACCACAACTGGTCACACAACAAACCATATTACACTCAATCATACCACACCAATCATATCTAGCCATATCACAAACCACATCTTACCCTGCACACTATGGCACACACAACACTCCACCACACCACACAACACAGCACCATGTGCACAAACTCATATCATGCCAAACATCATACCAACCTAGCACACAAACTGAAGCAGTCAGGCAGGTTCACATCAGTCTTCCTACACAAAGACCTCACACAGCAACAGCTGCATTTACGTGCACAGCGGGAGGCTGCCAAGGGAGAGAGGGCACCAGACGAGTCCCAGAATACTGAGATAACATCAGCTGTAAGAGAGACCTTAACTGGCGCTGTCAAAACGATAATTACTCCCAGTGAGGTCTAAAGCACTGGACCAGGGGGTGCTGTGAACCTATCATTAAACCCAGCTGTGACCTCACTGAACATTTCCCTTTCTGTCTCACAAGACAAGAGGTAGTCACAGCCTGCCCTCTAAAGACAATTCTCTTCCTTCACACAAAGCTATTAGTACCTAATTACACACACACCCTTCACTCAAAATACAAAATTATCATGGCGACTCCTACACAAGCCTCGGAGTCCCCATCTGGGGAGGGGACCACAAATATCTCCAGATCAGACTGCTTTTCTGATATTGACCCTAAGTGTCTTGACACTCCCCTCAACTTTTTCTTCATTAACTTCTGCAACATTTGTGGTCTTGGATCTAATTTTCAGTCTGTAGAATATCACCTCTCCTCTACTAAACCTCATCTTCCTTTCCTCACTGAAACACAGGTGTCTGAAGCAACTGACAGTAGCCTCTTTTCTGTTCTCTCCTACTTTCTCTATCCTCATTTTCAATCTAAAGCTGGATGTTGGATCTATGTGCGCAATGACTTAACCTGTTCTCGTGCCCACTCTCTTGAATCATCCGAGTTTTCTACCATCTGGCTATGACTACAAAATCACTCTTAAACTAAATTTATCTGTCTGTATACCTTTTACTATTTACCTTCCAAAGTGGAGCACATTCTAACTCTCTTCCCTTTTGCAAAGATCTCGATTCTTGGAGACTTCAATGTTCACCACCAGCTCTGGCTTTCTTATCCATTCAATGAGCATCCTGGTGAACTAGCCTTTAACTTTATTATCCTCCATGACCTAGAGCAATTAGTGTAACATCCTACTTGTATTCCTGACCATCTTGGAGATACACCCAACATTCTTGACCTTTTACTAACGTCTAATGCTTCTGCTTATGCTGTTATCCTATCAACTCCATTGGGCTCCTCCAATCACAATCTCATATTTGTATTTTTCCTATCACACTATCACACTAATCCCTCCTCAGGATCCCCCTAAACAGAGGTGCCTCTGATGCTTTGCCTTTGCTAGCTGGGGGTACTTGAGGAGGTATTTTGCTGATCTTCCTTGGAATGACTACTTGTTCCATGTCAGAGACCCATCTCTGTGTGCCGAGCGCATAACAGAGGTGATAGTGTCTGGCATGGAGTCATACATTACTCACTCTTTTTCTCGACCTGAACCTTCCAAACCTTGGTTTAACATAGCCTGTTCTCGTGCTATGCATGATAGAGAGGTGGCCTACAAAATGATTTTGAACCTTCCATCACCAGAATCTCATGCGCTTTATATTTCTGCCCTGAACCATGCCAAGTCTGTTCTTCAACTAGTCAAAAACTTCATTAATAAGAAGTGTCAAAATTTTTCAAGATCTAACTCCCCTTGTGACTTCTGGCACCTAGCCAAAAACATCTCCAATAACTTTGCTTCTTCTTCTTTCCCTTTTTTATTTCAACCAGATGGCACCACTGCTATCACATCTATCTCTAAAGCTGAACTCTTTACATAAACCTTTGCTCAAAACTTTACCTTGGATGATTCAGGGTTTGTTACTCTCCTGCACTCTCTGACTACATCATGCTACCTATTAAAATTCTTCAGATTGATGTTTTCCATGCTCTTGGTGGCCTAAACCCTCAGAAGGCTTATGGACTTGATAGGGTCCCTCCTATTGTTCTCTGAAACTGTGCCTCCATGCTTGCACTTTGCCTACTTAAACTTTTTTCAGTTCCATCTGTCAACATCTACCTTTCCTTCTTGCTGGAAATTTGCCTACATTCAACCTGTTCCTAAAAAGGGTGACCATTCTAATCCCTCAAACTACCATCCAACTGCTTTAATTTCCTGCCTATCTAAAATTTTTTAATCTATCCTCAACAGGAAGAGTCTTAAACATCTATCATTTCACAACCTTCTATCTGATCATCAGTATGGGTTTTGTCAAGGCCACTCTACTGATGATCTGGCTTTTCTTACTGAGTCTTAGTCATCCTCTTTTAGAGATTTTGGTGAAACTTTTGCTGTTGCCTTAGACATATCAAAAGCTTTTGATAAATTCTGGCACAAAGTTTTGATTTCCAAACCACCCACCTATGGCTTTTATCCTTCTCTCTGTAACTTCATCTAAAGTTTCCTTTCTGACTGTTCTGTTGCTGCTGTGGTAGATGGTTACTGTTCTCCTAAATCTATTAACAGTGGTGTTTCTCAGGGTTCTGTCCTGTCGCCCATTCTCTTTCTGTTATTCATCAATGATCTTCTAAACCAAACTTCTTTTCCTTTTCACTCCTGTGTTGATGATACCACCCTTCACTTATTGACATCTTTTCATAGACATCCAACCCTTCAGAAAGAAAACAGTTCATGCAAGGAAGCCACAGAATGCCAGATTTCTGATCTCTCTAAAATTTCTGATTGGGATAGAGTAAACTTAGTATTGTTCAACTTCTTTCTCATTGCTACAATGTTGCACCTCTCGTTATCTTCTACTGCCATTTTCATGCTAACTGCTCTTCTGATCTTGCTAACTGCATGCCTCCCCTCCTCCCATGGCCTCACTGCACAAGACTTTCTTCTTTCTGTCACCCCTATTCTGTCCAACCTTCTAATGCAAGAGTTAACCAGTATTCTCAATCATTCATCCCTTTCTCTGATAAACTCTAGAACCCCTTGCCAGCATCTGTATTTCCACTTCCCTATGACTTGAATTCCTTCAAGAGAGAAGTTTCAAGACATTTATCCTTCAATTTTTGATTGCCACTGTGTACCCTATTTGGGGACCAGTATCTCAGTGGGCCTTTTTTTCTTTTTCATTGAATTTTGTTGCCCTTGGTAGGTGCCCCTCCTACATAAAAAAATCCTTAAGTGGTGACAATACTGGTGGTTTTTCTGTTTCATATATTGCTGACATTAATGTTAATTCACTTGTTAAGAAAACTAATTATGTGCATTGTCTTGTACTGGATTATAATCTTCCAGTCTTGGATATCAGTGAATCTTGGTTGCTTCACTCCCCTCCTAGTTCATTTGTGGATGTTCCTAACTATGTATTGTTAAAGTAAGATGTTCTAGGTAATGTACTTAAACATGGAGTATGTATGTACCTGAGATTGGACTTCAATTACTCTGAGGTAAATGTAGCACCTAATGTGGTAGCAGCTCATCTTCTTCATCTTAACCACAATATACCATTCACCTTCAATTTCTTGTGCTGATGATGATCAACTTATTAACTTTCTTTATAATTTTTGTTTGGGTAAGGATGTTATTTTTTTTGGGTGATTTTAATTTACTGTCAATTCATTGGGGTGGGGATTATCCCTGTTACAGGTTAACATTTACAGAGCATCAGTTCTATGATTGTTTTGCCACTCTTGGACTTACACAGTGGATTACTGAACCAACATTTCTTGCATCAGGCAATATAATAGATCTTTTATTGACTAATGAAGGTGACAGAGTGGTGAGGTTCAGGTATTTCCCTCTTTCCCTAACTGTGGACACAGGCCACTTTTACGTTGTTGCATCTCTCAGCTCAGTTCAGGTTCTAGGGAATCAGCCAAACTTTGGCATAAGGATTTTTTTTAATGTAGGAGAGGCACTGGCCAAGGAAAAAAAAGAAAAAAGGCTGACTGAGGTGCCAGTCCTCGAACAAGGTCAAAAGCTTTAATAAAAAATACAGGATAAGTGTCTTGAAACCTCCATCTTGAAAGAGTTAAAGTCATGGGAAGTGGAAATACAGAAGCAGGCAAGGAGTTAAAAGGTTTACTAGAGAAAGGGATCAATGACTGAGAATACTGATTAACTCTTGCATTAGTGAGGTAGACAAAATAGGGGTGGGAGAAAGAAGAAAGTCTTGTGCAGCAAAGCCACTGGAGGAGGAGAGGCATGCAGTTAGCAAGATCAGAAGAGCAGCTGGCATGAAAGCAGCAGTAAAAGACAGCAAGAGATGCAACACTGTGGTGATGGGAAAGAGGCTGAAGACATCCAGTTAGAAGAGAGAAGTTGATGAGATGAAAAGTTTTTGATTCCACCCTGTCTAAAAGAGCAGTATGAGTGGAAATCCCCAGACATGTGAAGCATACTCCATACATAGATGGATAAGGGCCCTGTACAGAGTTAGCAGCTGGGGGTGAGAAAAAGTGGCAGAGATGACTCAGAATGTCTAACTTCATAGAATCTGTTTTAGCTATAGATGAGATATGAAGTTTCCAGTTTAGATTATAAGTAAAGGACAGACCAAGGATGTTCAGTGTAGAAGATGGGGACAAATGAGTGTCACTGAAGAAGAGGGGATAGTTATCTGGAAGGTTGCATCAAGTTGATAGATGGAGGAATTGAGTTTTTGAGGCATTGAACAATATTAAGTTTACCCTGCCCCAATCAGAAATTTTAGAGAGATTAGAAGTCAGACATTCTGTGACTTCCCTGTGTGAACTGTTTACTTCCTGAAGGGCTGGACTTCAACAAAATGATGTGGAAAAGTGCAGGATGTTATCATCAGCATAGGAGTGAATAGGATATAAAGTTTGGTTTAGAAGATCATTGATGAATAATAGGAAGAGAGTTGGTGACAGGACAACCCTGAGGAACACTACCAGTGACCACTGTTATGTGGGGGTGTAAGTATCGAAGAGAAGAAAGATGAAAGGCAGCGAGAGGGGAGCTGGGGGGGAGAGAGAGAGAGAGAAAGAGAGAGAGATGAAGAGAATGAGAGCAGGAGCTAATGATGGGTCTGTGGGTCGTCTCTGCCCAGCTGAGTATGCTACCAGATTTACTTTTATTTCCCACTCTTCCCATTTGAGCACCATGTTGGGAGTGAAAGAATATAAAGTACAGAACAACATAATACAGTTAGATTTCCACTAGCCTCTTTGGGGAGGTGAAGCAAGCAAGATTAATGACATGACTTTGTAACCTGCAGTTTGCAGTGGATCTGTGGCATGCATGTAATTGTCTGGTTGTAATTACTTAGTTGTAACATACAGGAAGAGAGCTATGTTTATGTTGTCCTGTCTCCCATATCTAGAAATGTCTAGCCCTTCCTTAAATTTATGCAGGGTTTTAGCATTGATAACTTTTGCATCCAGTGCATTCCACACATCAACACACCATTGTGGGAAGTTGAACTTCTTTACACCCCTGCTACTGTAGCTTTTTTTCAGTTTCTTTCCACATCCTTTAGTGAATTGGTATCCCAAATTAAGTTTTCATTGTCAATTTTTTCTAATCCTTTTGTAACTCTATACACTGCTATTAAATCTCCTCTTTCCCTCTTTCGGTTCCAAAGATGTCAATTTTAATGCCTTTAGTTTCTCTTTGTATGATAGTTCCCTAAATTGGAAGAAAGTTTTGAGGTTGCTCTTTGAATTCTTTCTAATTTTCTTATGTGTTTTTTCAAGTTTGGAGACCATACCAGGGGTGCATACTCCAATCTTGGCCTTATTAGAGTTGTAATAAATTTCTTAGTCATTTCTCCATCTATATAATTGAAAGCTGCCTTGATGTTTCTTAACAGGTTTCAGCTGTGACTTTATTTATGTGCTTTTCTAGTGACAGGTTATCCACTGTGATTACCCTGAGATCTTTTTTTTTTTTTTTTGGTACACTCATTTCCCATTGTGTATATGCCTCTTGGTCTTCTCATGCTTTTCTCAAATTCTATGACACTGCGTTTCTTTATGTTAAATTCCATTTCCCATTTATGGGATCAATCCCGTATCCTTTCTGGATTTTGCTGTAGGGGCATGCAGCTGTCACCTTTCTCTATTTTTCTTAATAGTTTTGCATCATCAGCAAACAAACTCATATAGCTTTCTATTCCTTCCACCATACCATTTACATATATTGCAAACATGATTGGAGCTAACACAGATCCCTGTGGCACACTGCTATTAACTTGTTTCCAAGAGGATTTTTTCTCTTTTACTGTAGTTCTCATTTGTCTGTTACTTATAAAGTTTTTGAACCATCTCAGCATACCCCTTTTCAGCCCTCCTATTTCTTCTAGTTTTCACATTACTCTTTTATGTGGCACTTTGTCAAATGCCTTTTTTAGGTCTAAGTAAATGCAGTGTACTCATCCATCCCTTTTTTGTACAATGTCTATAACTCTTGTGTAGAAACTTATAAGGTTTGTAGTACAGGATCTTCCTTCTCTAAAGCCAAATTAAAGCTTGTCAGTATGTTGTTACCTTCTAGATACTTCATCTACCTTTCTTTTATAATCTTTTCACTTAGCAACCACACTGGTTAGGGACACTGGTCTGTAATTTAACAGATCTTCATAATTTCTGCCTTTAAATATTGACACAATGTCTGCCTTTTTCCAGTCATTGGGAACTACACCCTCTTTAAAGGAGATCGTAAGAACAGCATGGATTTTGTCAGGTTACTGGTCACTGCATTCTTTTAGTATCCAGTTTGACACTCCATCTGGCCCCTTAGCTTTTCTTTTTTTCCAGTTTTTCCATTACCTTTTTTACCTCTTCCACAGACACTTCCATGGTGTGCATCCCGATTCCTTCTGTGTTTGTCATTTGCTCCACAAATTCACTTTTGAAGACTGACTGGAAACAATTGTTTATTATTTTGGTTATCTGTTCTTTATCTTCATAAATCACACCATCTATCTTCAGTTTACTTATTCCTTTCTTTTTTTTTAGTTTGCCATTTACATATCCATAGGACAATTTGGGATAGTCCTTACATTTCTCAACAATAACTTTCTCGTAATTTATTCTTTCTTTTTTATGAATGTTGCCATATGCATTCCTTTTATCTTTAGAAATTATCCAATGGTTGTGTCTTCTACTTTTCTGCTATCTATTCCATGGCTTATCTCTTTCAGCTTTTGCTTGTTCACATCTGTTGAACCACACTTGTCTTGCCTGTTTTCTTGCCCATTTTATTGGCAGTAGAAAGCCAGATGCTGAGAAGCTTGAAATTGATACCCGTATTTAATAAGAAGGTGACAGAATGGTTTCAGAGATTTAAGATGAACACTGAATTTGACTGACCTCTGAAGAGATGGATTGCCTTGGTGGCTAATATGTTGAAGGACAAGGATTGTCTATGATAGGAAGGAAGTCTATGATAGGATATTATTTGAGGACAGGGTTGGCACTAAAAAAATTCCACCCCCAAAAAAACAGCTTGTGTGTTTTTTTTTTTTGGGGGGGGGTTTGAAAAAAATTACATATCAAAATTTATTTCTCTATCATATTGATAAATAAGGTCTATATATGTACATATACATAAAAAATGTAAAAGTAGTCAAGCCTAACCCATTAATTTCCTGTATAGTACAAGTTAACACAGGCTTTGTCCAACCAGACCAACCTGTATCAGCATGACCTAAACAAATGTCTGTTCTTCATTAATAGAAAGTGTTAAAATCTTTCAAGATCTAACTCCCCTTGTGACTTCTGGTATCTATCTAAAAACATCTCCAATAACTTTTCTTCTTCATCTTTCCCTCCTTTATTTCAACCTGATGCCAACACTACCATCCCATCTATTTCTAAAACTCTTTACTCAAATCTTTTCTAAAAACTCTACCTTGGATGATTCAGGGCTTGTTCTTCCCCCTCCTCCATCCTCTGACTACTTCATGCTATCCATCGAGATCCTTGGCAGTGATGTTTTCCATGCCCTTGCTGGACTGATCCCTCAGAAGGCTTATGGACTTGATGGCATCCCTCCTATTGTCTTCTGAAACTGTGCCTCTGTGCTTGCACCTTGCATAGTCAAACTCTTCCAACTCTGTCTGTCAATATCTACCTTTCCTTCTTGCTGGAAGTTTGCCTAAATTCAGCCTGTTCCTAAAAAGAGTGACTATTCTAGTCCCTTAAACTACTGTCCTATTGCTTTAATTTCCTGCCTAACTAAAGTTTTGAATCTACCTTCAACAGGAAGATTCTTAAACATCTATCACTTCACAACCATCTATCTGATTACCAGTATGGGTTCTGTCAAGGCTGTTCTACTGGTGATCTTTCAGCTTTCCTTACTGAGTCTTGGTCATGCTTTTTTTGCTGTTGCCTTTGACATATCAAAAACTTTTGACAGAGTCTGGCACAAAGCTTTGATTTCCAAACCATCCTTCTACCATTTCTATCCTTCTCTCTGTGACTTCATCCCATGTTTCCTTTCTGACCATTCTTTTGCTGCTGTGGTAGAGGGTTACTGTTCTCCTAAATCTGTTAACAGTGATGTTCTGGACAAACTTCAATGAACCAGTCTCTTCTGGAATTTTCCACTTTCCTATCAGTGACCACCTTCCAGTGTTTATCAATATTCCAGTCTCTGATAAAGTGTGCAATACTCACCACAAAGTTGATTTTAGGCTACAAAATAGAGTAAATCGGTTGAAATTCACACAGACCCTATCAAATACAGACTGGAATCTCTACCTCACTAGCAGTGACACAAACACAAACTGCGACATATTTCTGGATAAATTACATGAAATATACTATTCCTGCTTCCCCAAAATAACCAAAACTATCACATCCAAAAGACTAAGTAAGCCTTGGTTAACACAGGGGTTAATAAATTCAACAAAACATAAATATCAGCTGTACAAACTATACAAACTAGGGTCAATTACAATGGACCACTACAAACATTACAGAAATTATCTAAATAACTTAATAAAACGCAAAAAATCTGAATATTACCTACAAAGGTTTGAAAATTTTAGACTTAACACAAAAAAAGTTTGGGAACTAATTACCGAAATAGAAAACATTAATAATAATAACAAGACGGTCTCCCACACACTACACTATAATGACACAGTCCTACACACTCCACATGAAATTTCAAATGCATTCAACACCTATTTTTCACAAATTGCACCTCAACTTAGCTCCCAGCTTCCTAGAGCTCAAAACTCACACATTTCTTATCTCAGAGGTAATTTCCTAAATTCCATGAATATTCCCATAGTGACAGGAAATGACATAGTCAGAGCTATTTCTGCCTTAAAAAATAAAAAATGCCCTACGGATGAAATACCTGTGAAAATAATCAAAGAGAACAAAAATCTTCTAGCAGAGCCACTCTCAAAATTATTCAATGATTCAATAAAAGATGGAGTTTTCCCTAATAGATTCAAGCTGGCAAAAATTATCCCTATCCATAAATCGGGAAGTAAAACTAATATCTCAAACTACCGACCAATCTCTATTTTACCAGTGTTCTCTAAAATATTTGAAATCATTATGAAGAACTTCCTCATGAACTACCTCAATTCACAAAAATTCTTAAATAATAGGCAATTTGGTTTCCGCCCCGGACTAAATACTTTTGACGCTATAAATGTGTTTACCTCTGACCTACACGATGCCTTGAATAAACATAAGTCTATAATATCCATTTTCATTGATTTCAGCAAAGCTTTTGACACAGTTGACCCAAACATTCTAATAGACAAATTACGTCACTATGGTATTCGCAGTTGTGTGGAAAATTGGTTCAAATCATATTTAACTGGCCGATCTCATTTTACATCCTACAATAACTCTAAATCAACCATCAAACCTATACATCTTGGCGTGCCACAAGGTAGCATCTTAGGCCCTATTCTTTTCCTGATATATATCAACGATATCAGCAATGCCTCTACTGCTTTCAACACTATACAGTTTGCTGATGACTCCACCTTGTACATGATTGGTGATAATCCCACTGACCTAATCTACAGAGCCAACCTAGAATTATCTGCCTTTTCTGAATGGTGTCTTGCAAATCGCCTAACAATTAACACAGCTAAAACTTTCTACATGTTATTTACAAATACCACCACCAAATACCAACCCTTACCTAGACTTACCATATTAGATAAGGATATCACGCAAGTTTCTAAGACAAAATTTCTTGGAGTCACAATTGACAATAATCTTACCTTTAAATATCACATATCAAACCTTTGCCTAAAATTATCTAGATCAATAGCTCTATTGCTGAAAATAAAAAACTTTGTTCCAGTGGAAATTATGAAAATCATGTATTATGCCCATATATACCCACACTTAACCTACTGTAATCCAATTTGGTCCACTACCTACCCATGTCATCTACAAAATCTAAACATCCTCCACAAGAAAATTATTAGAATCATGACTAATAGTGACTTCCTCCAACACACACCTCCACTCTATAAATCTATGAAAATCCTTCAACTCTCTGACTTATCAAACTTCTCTATTGCATCATACATGTTCAAATTGATAAATTCCAACAACAACAATACCCTGACCCTAACTCATAACCACTCCACACGCTACAGGCATTCTCTACAGATTCCCCATCATACCTTAACTCTCTACCAACACTCTCTAATGTATAAAGGTCCCAAAATATGGAATAGCACCCTGTCACACATAAAAAATTCATTAAGCGTAAATATCTTTAAGAGAAAACTAAAAGAATATTTATTGTCTCAATACTGACACATCTTGTACTTCAATCAATTTTTATCAATATCAATTATTTTGTTTCTTGGTATTGTAACCAAATAGTTCATATCCTCTGTAACTAAAATAGTTTATAACCTCTAGTATATATACATATTTATTTCTGTTTGTTTAATTATTCTCAAAACTAATATTTGCTTGTTTATAATCAGATTCCACTTCAATTTTCTCTATTTCTCATGTATAATTATGATTTTTCTCCTTTCCTTCCTGTTCTTGCAAAGCCATTTATCCCTAAATCTTTTGTCATTGCTATTAATTTTTTTTTTTTTACATTTTCTTCAATTAGATTTTTAGTTTAGTGTTGTTTTACATTTCAGTATTAAGTAGATATTAAGTGTGCCCAAAAAGCTTGTGCTTCATAAGGGGCTGTTTGTCTTTCAATTAATTGTACCTTAAGCTTATATATGTATTACAGACAAACATAATAAAGTGTTTAAAGTGTTTAAAGTGTTTAAAGTGAACATCACTGTCCTGTCACCTACTCTTTTTTTTATTATTCATTAGTGATCTTCTAAACCAAACTTCTTGTCCCATCCATTCCTACACTGATGATACCACCCTGCACTTTTCACATCTTTTCGTAGATGTCTAACTCTCCAGGAAGTAAACAGTTCTTGCAGGGAAGCCATAGAATGCCTGAATTCTGGTCTCTCTAAAATTCCTGATTGGGTAGAGCAAACTCAGTATTGTTCAATGCCTTAAAAACTCAATTCTTCCATCTATCAACTTGACACAACCTTCCAGACAACTATCCCCTCTTCTTCAATTACACGTAACTGTCCCCTTCTTCTACACTGAACATCCTTGGTCTGTCCTTTACTTATAATCTAAACTGGAAACTTCACATCTCATCTTTAGCTAAAACAGCTTTTGTGAAGTTAGGTGTTCTGAGTTGTTTCCACCAGTCCCCCCCCCACATAGCTGCTAACTCTGGACAGGGACCTTATCTGTCCATGTATGGAGTATGCTTCACATGTCTAGGGGAGTTCCATTCCTACTGCTCTTCTAGACAGGGTAGAATCAAAAGCATTTTGTCTTATCAACTCCTCTAAATGTCTGTCTTCAGCCTCTCTCTCATCACTGCAGGGTTGCATCTCTTGCTATTTTCTATTGCTATTTTCATAACAACTGCTCTTCTGATCTTGCTAACTGCATGCCTCCCCTCCTCCCATGGCCTTGCTGCACAAGACTTTCTTCTTTCTCTCACCCCTATTCTGTCCACCTCTCTAATGCAAAAGTTAACCAGTATTCTCAATTGGAAATCCCTTTTTCTTGTAAACTTTGGAACTTCCTGCCTGCTTCTTATGATTTGAACTCTTTGAAGAGGGAGGTTTCAAGACAATTATCCTGTAATTTCTGACTACTGCTTTTGCCTATTCGGGGACCAGCACCTCAGTGAACCTTTATTTTTTTTATTATATTTTTGTTGCTCTTGGCTGGTGCCCCTCATACATGAAAAAATAAAAATAACTTCAAACCTTTTATTTCACTCTATATTACTTTTTAATTGCTTATTTAAACTAATTTACATATAAATGAGGAATAAACAAAAATAAAACCCCCAAAAATCCAATAAAACCAAAAAAAAAAACAATGGACTGAGTTTTTTTAAACCCATGTTTTTTCCAAGCCTGGTTGAGGATTTAGAGGATTATGAAGAGTTCAAGGCTGACATCCTGAGAGCTTTTGAGCTGTGACCAAAGGCAGTTGTGTGGAGGGAAGAAAAGGCCAAGTGATTCCTACCTTGAGTTTGCTTGCTACCACAAGGGAGATGTATGAAAAATGGACTGCCAATGACCAGGCCACCTCCTACTGTGAATTAAAAGAGCTCTTGGTAATGGAGCAGTTTGTAAACATGACTAAGAAAAAAGTGGTACTGCTGCTCCAAGAAGAGATTTAAGACCTTTAAGGATGCAGCTATTTGGGGGTGATGACCATATGTTGGCACACTGGCTGGTGCCACGTTGGGTTGATGGTACGTCTGGCCGGCCTGACTGGTGGTGCAACTGGCACCAGTTTGTCTGGAAGTCCATGTTTTACTAGTGGCCTTGGAAAGAAGTTGGGGTGAGTCAACCCTGTAAGTGATAAGTCTCCACCCAGCCCTCAACGGAGACAGACTGGGAGCATGCAACACAGCACTCACAGATATAGTTCCCAGCCAATGTGTCATTACTGTAGAAACACTGAATACTTTAAATTTAATTGTCCCAAGTTAGTTACAGCTGCAGCTTCCAAGATCTCCCAGAAGCTGATGGCCTTGATAGTGTCTCATGGCTGTGACCAGGAGAGTGAGGAGGTCCAGCTGGTATTTGGTTGTGGGGGTATAAAGGCTGTCCCCTCATCTGTTGTTACCTTGTTGCCTGTGAGGTCTGGTTTGGACTGGTGTCATCTATTCTTATGTTGGGGCATGATTGAGATTGATGGGGTTGAATACCCTGTCACTGTTTTGAGAGACAGCGGCACAGCAGTCACTGTGAAGGAATGTGACTGGGAGGTGAGTTGCCTCTGACAAGCTTGTGTGGTGCTGGGGGACTGGCGTCATAGAAAGCTTCACCATGAGGAAGATGAGGCTGTTGTGCCCACTAGTGACTGCATTAGTGTGGAGTGACTGTAGCATTAGTGGAGGGTCTGCCAGTGGCTAGTGTTGATTTCCTTTTAGGGAATGACCTGGCAGGAGGGAAAGTTTGTGTGCAGTCTTTATCTGTGGATGCCAGCCTGGGTGTGGAAACTGTTGATGTATCTGACTATGCTTGTTCTGTTACTCACCTTAAGGTGAGGTGAGCATGCTGGCATCAGGTACTTGCAGGTTTTGTGACTCCTGAAGTCAACTGCAACAAGGCAGGGATGCCACAAAAGAAGTGCAGTATTTGTATTGATGCTGCAGTGGAAGCAGAGTGCCCAGATACCTTTCCTGCTGCTGGTGAGGGTCTGAGTGAGTCAGTGTTGGACTTGTGTTTGAGTCAGTATGCTGGGGCTGACTGCAGAAGCGCAGAGCCACTGCAGAAGGCACCTGACTTTGGTGAAAGTGTTGCCGAGAGTGAGGCTGGAGTGATGGACTTAGATTGTTTGTTTGATGGTTTGTCTCACCCTGTGGAGCCTCTCAGAGGTGATGCTCAAGCTGAGTTGTCACCTGGAGTTGAGGCTGTGGTCGCTGGTACTTAGTCTGCACCCCAGTCTGTTGTGTCTGGTATGTTAGGGGTTGCTGCAAAAGGCAGGGAGACTCCTGACTCTGCTGCGGAGGTGGGAATTTTCTTCTCTGTGGAGTGTACTGGAGGTCAGGAGAAGGCTGCTCCTGTGCCAGCACCAGACATGTTGTGTGTTTGCTCACATAGTGAGCCACCTGTGTTGACAGCTGCTGCTACAGCTGTTAGCATACCCACAGAGAGTTCTGCCCCTCGGGTATGTGTTGACTCATTACTGGCCAAGGCAGGAGTGACTGGTAAGGAAGTATTTCCAGGTGTTAGCAATATTTTGAGTAGTCAGTGGAGAAAAGAGGACAGA
Source organism: Scylla paramamosain (assembly GCF_035594125.1). NCBI lineage: Eukaryota > Metazoa > Arthropoda > Malacostraca > Decapoda > Portunidae > Scylla > Scylla paramamosain. The sequence continues at coordinate 5,436,745 of NC_087181.1, forward strand.
GGTTTGTTGCTCTATTTTGTTCTGCCATCCACAGTCAAGGAGGCACAGGTGCTAATAGCATGTATTGGCCTGGTGTTTGGCCATTTTGGAGTCAGGTTGACTCGGGAGCAGTTGAGGTGGTTTTGGTGGTTGGGTGTGGCCATGTTTGTTGGGTGTAACTGCGTGGATCAGGCTGGCAAGCCTGATGGCCTTCTCCCCTGTGTTATGTTGAGTGTTGTTTCCCCTAGTGTGAGGATTGTGAGTGATGTTGCTTGACCAATTCCTCCCTGGGAGAGATGATGAGGTAGTTGGCACGAGCATTGTGGTACCACATTGAGGGGCAGCAATGAGTGAGGCTGCTTGTGTTAGTGTGTTGCTTGCTGCTCAGGAAGCACCCTCAGTGCTGTTCAGGCCTTCATTTGGTGGCATTGTTGGTGCTGATTGCCAGGTGCTGGTCTCAAGTAGGGTAGTGTTTGATGATGGATGTCTGCTACCTCAAAGCAACAAGGTATTGGGTTTGATGAGAAATGACTGCACACAGAAGTAGTTGTTGGGACCAGTGGGACTGGCCCAGGGGCACGCTGGCCAGGCTCATGTTGGAGCTGGTGTTTGTTGTATTGTGTTGGCCATGTGTATGAGTTTGACTCCAAGTGCAGGAATGGATGTGCTGCATCCTGGAAAGGAGCAGCTATCAGCTCACTGAAGCAATTTCTGTGTCATGAAGTGGCCAGCAGGAGGAATGTGTGATAGTATAGCTGTACCTGAACAGTGAGAAGCAGGCTTGGTTATGTCTCCCCCCAGAAGGCACCTCTTGTTTTTGCTGAGGAAGTAGCATTTTTATTTTGTCAATTTTATGGGTGTGGCATGGAGGCTCAACAGAATGAGGAGTGGGTAAACAGGATTGAGGCTGTGGGCAGTGAAAGCCTGGAGGAGAGAGTAGTGTGTTCTCTGGTGAGGAGACTTGATGGGACCAGCAAGTTGAATGTGTTTGGCTGCCCAGAGGGGAGGTTTGTTTGTCCAAGAAGGGTATTGCCTGGTGGTACTGTGACAATGCACCAGGAGGCTATGGTCCCTGATGGGCTCAATGAGTGTTGCAAGGGCACAGGGATGTCATTGTTTGGTGACTCTGATGTTTGTACAGTGTGGAGAAGATACAGGAGTAGACTGTGTAGCAGAGGGAGCAGGAGAGGTAAGAGTAGATGGAAAAGTGGTGAAGGCAGAGGAAAGAGAAGATGATGGAGATGGAGGAAGAAAGATGAGTCATGGGAGCAGTTGGGGCAGCTGTAGCTGCAGGAGAAGAGATATAGAAATTATATCCTACAAGGAAAAGCCTGCACACCGATGTAGCTGGGGAGATCACAGGTCCTGGTGGAGAGCCAGAGACAGGTCTCAGAGGAGGAGGAGAAAGAAATGGCAGTTTGAGTATGGAGGGCCCAGGTTGTTGTTACTTTTGATAATTGTTCATACTGATGTTTTTGTAGCTTCCATATTGTGATTTGTGCATGCCTCTATTTTGACTTTGATGCAAATTGCCCCAGTTAGTCATGTGTTGAGTTTGAATTTTTTGTCTTCCAAAATTTTGATAAGCATTGTATTTCCAAAACTTTTTGTTTATGGGAGGACATGTTATGTGGGGCATAAGCATCAAAGAGAAGAAAGATGAAAGGAGGTGAGGATGGTGGGCGTAGAAAGAGAGAGAGAAAGAGAGAGAGAGAGAGAGAGAGAGAGAGAGAGAGAGAGAGAGAGAGAGAGAGAGAGAGAGAGAATGGGAGCTGATGATGGGTCCACAGGTCATTCCCACCTAGTTGAGTAGGCTACCAGATTTATTTTTATTTTCCACTTTCCTTTTTGAGCACCATGTTGAAGAGCTATCATTTGAAAGAAAATAAAGTACAGAACAACGTAATACAGTTAGATTTACACTAGTCTCTTTGGGGAGGTAAAGCAAGCAGGATTATTGAGATGACTTTGTAACCTGCAGCTCGCAGTGAGTCTGTGGCAGGTATGTGTGTGTTACCATCCCGCCCCCTTCTCTGTATCCCCCCTTTCTTCTTTGTCATATGACTTACCCCCACCTCTGAGAATCGTGCAGACGGAATAGCATCCCTTAGTCATTGTATGGTAAGGACATGTGAGTTGGGGCAAGGCAAGTCTTGGAAACTTAGTGTGATTTACATTTATAGGGCGATTATTCATATTGTATTATTTGTCTAGTATAGCATTAAGCTCCTGCTGGTGTTAGGTGAAAGATAGGTGTCTTTCATAACCTGCCTGTGATTGTAATGCCTTGTAAATAAAGAGATACTGCCATATGGCTCCTCGACAGTACAATCTATTGAGCATTTGGTGTGTTGGTGAGCAGTCAGTGGACCCTCCCCATTCTTTTTGTGGGCAGCTTGTTTGTGTATTCGTTGCTTTGTCACATGCTACTGTGTTCATATGCTGTTGTCAAGTGGGTGGACACAGAGGATTACCATATTTGATGGCATATAAGACACACAGGGATATTTTTTTTTATGTAGGACAGACACTGGCCAAGGGCAACAAAAATCCAATAATAAAAAAGCCCACTGAGATGCCAGTCCCAGAAAAGGGTCCAAAGCAGTACTAAAAAATTGAAGGATAAGTGTCTTGAAACCTCCCTCTTGAAGGAATTCAAGTCATAGGAACATGGAAATACAGAAGCAGGCAGGGAGTTCCAGTGTTTACCAGAGAAAGGGACGAATGACTGAGAATACTGGTTAACTCTTGCATTAGAGAGGTGGACAGAATAGCGGTGAGAGAAAGAAGAAAGTCTTGTGCAGTGAGGCTGCAGGAGGAGGGGAGGCATGCAGTTAGCAAGATCAGAAGAGCGGTTAGCATAAAAATAGTGGTAGAAAACAGCTAAAGATGCAACATTGCAGCAGTGAGAGAGAGGCTGAAGACAGTCAGTTAGAGGAGAGGAGTTGATGAGACAAAAAGCTTTTGATTTCACCCTGTCTAGAAGAGTAGTATGAGTGGAACCTCCCCAGACTTGTGAAGCATACCCCATACATGGATGGATAAGGTCCTTGCACAGAGTTAGCAGCTGGGGGGTAAGAAAAACTAGCAGAGACATCTCAGAATGCCTAACTTCATAGAAGCTGTTTTAGCTAGAGATGTGATGTGAAGTTTCCAGCTCAGATTTTACTTCAGCAAATCACTTGTCTGCTAGATGGTGCCGTTCACATGAGATACACTACACTTCGCCACACAGTCAGTTACTACGCAGACACCACACAAGTCGGATGTCGGTCCCGCCTCCTGTTCTGTTGTTACAACTTCTGTTATCGAGATGTGATAGGATTATTACAGTTTTCTTGTTTGGATTGTGTATTATGATTTCCATTACCTGTTATAAGGGTGGAATATTGTCTTTAGTTATCCGTTACCTGATTATAGGGCGGAGTATTGCCTATGGATATCCGTTACCTGATAAGGGCGGAGTGTTGCCTACTTGAATCCGTTACCTGATTTAAGGGCGGATTATGGACTGTAAATATCTGTTACCTTGTATAAGGGCGGATTATTGGTTATATGATATCCGTTACTTGGTATAAGGCGGATTATTGGCAAATATTTTATGCTATATATATATATAACAATATTTGGGCACTCTCGTGAGCCAACATAGGTGCGAGATGGTTCCATCTTGTTACCCATTATTGGGGCAAGAGGAATATTGCCTTATTTACAAGCCTGGGGGCATTTGACTTCCCAGATTATTATAAGGAAGGAGCTTTTGATTTAAAGTTACCCTGTGTGTGAGGTTAAGGCACCCGTGGGGTTATTAAAGGAACTGCTGTTAAAAGGGGTGGCATCTTGTTAACATTAGCTGCCATGTCTAGGATGCCTTCTGATGCTTGCCCCAGTCCTGAGAGATTCAGAACTACAAGCATGCCACGCACCTCAGCTAAGGTAAAGGGACTACACAAGCGGAGTAAACATGAGGAAAGATCCAGATCTAAGAGCCGTTCTACTCGTCATGAGAGGTTAAGTTACTCTCGGTCACCTTCCCCTTCTCCAAAATACGCTGGTGAAGACAGCAATGCGCCTTCTTTGGGCATGATTATGGATGCTTTGACTGAGTTGAGGAAAGACATGGACAAGCTTAAGAAGGAAAATGGGGTTGTGAAGTCAAAAGCAGTTCATAACAATGCTCCCCTGTAGGTGTCAAATAATACTTTGATGCCTGATTCTCAGGAATCACAGGCAGGATTTTCTGGATTTAGAACTCCACTGAGGGAGGACAATGATGAGGAAGAGGAAATCCAGAGGGATGTTCCTCATGATAGTATATTGTTACAAGGTGCTAAGAATTATGGACCCATGGAAACTGTCTCAAAAGAACTTGACAAGGAAATTGCTGCAATGGTGAACCACCTGTTTATTAATGGCATGAGGCAGGAAGATTACAAAGCCATTGTAGAGGATGAGGTGACATTTAGACCAAATAACTGCCATGCATTAACTCAAATGGATTGCAACCCACAGGTCCTGGACGCACTGCCTGCAGAGGCAAAGAAGGCAGACTTCCGCTTAAGGGAAGTGGGAAAAAAGATATTACCAAGGCAGCTACTATTGTTGTAAAATCGCTTACTGTGCTAGACAAGGTGGCACGTGATGAAGAGCACCAAATTATTGCAAATGAGGTGGCCATGCTCAATGGTGCATTAGCATTATTGGGTAATGCCCACTACAGAAATAACTTGAACAGGCGACATATCATAAAGAGGGACATTAATCCCAAATATTCTCATTTGTGTGCTGACAAGGCTCCCATGACGGGTCTATTGTTTGGGGATGACCTGTCACAAGCCAACAGAAATATTGAGGAGGCAGAAAGGCTGAAAACCAAATTCACTTTTAAGAAGCCTACATCTTGGACTGCAAGCAGTGGCAGATTTGGTGGAGGTAAACAATGTAACTTTTTTTGCCAAGGCCTCCTCCTGTGGATTCCCATCCAGATATCAGCCGTATGGTTTTTCGCAGGATGCCCTCCAGTGGTGAACACAGGCGCTCCTACTCTGCTCAAGCTTGGACAACAAAAAGCGTGAGAGGCCGGGGTCAACATATCCCCTGGCATTAACCCAGGTGAAAGAACAATTTGAGGCTGGGCAACTTCACAAGTTTATCAATAAATGGCGTGTGATTACAAGTGACCTGTTCATTTTGGATATGGTGGAACATTGTCATCTGAATATAGATGAAGCTAATATCGAATATTTATTTAGAGAGGATATACAGTATGTCTTTAGTGAGGAAGATAAACTGATTATGCATTAGGAGGTTAAAAAATTGTTAGAGATAAAGGCCATCATAGAGACACATGGACAGGATCAACAAATACTTTCACCAGTTTTTCTGAGGAAGAATAAGATGGGGGATTATAGGATGGTGTTAAATCTTGAAAACTGAACAGGCATGTAGAATATACTCATTTTAAATTGGAAAATTTTGAACAAGTATTACAGTTGCTTAGTCAAGGAGATTATATGGCTTCTATAGACCTTAAGAAAGCCTATTATTCAGTAAAAATTGCAGAGGAACAACAAAAATATCTGTGTTTTAGATGGTTGGATAAGATTTACCAGTTCACATGTCTACCTAACGGGTTTTCGGATGGTCTCGTCTATTTACAAAACTTCTGAAGCCAGTCTTCTCTACACTTAGGCATAAAAGCCACAACATCACTAGTTATATTGATGATACGCTTCTGTGTAGTAGCTCTTTGCCGAGATGTTTTGATTGCATGAATGACAACATTCAGTTGTTGCAGAGTGTAGGTTTCTGCATAAATGTGGAGAAATCTGTTTTAAGTCCCACTACGCGTATTGAGTATTTTGGTAACGTGATAGATTTGGTGGCCATGACAGCTACCTTGCCGGCGCGTAGGAGGGATGAGATTATACAGCAGTGTTTCTCAACCTGTGCGCCGCGAGGATCACATAGGTGCGCCGCGAGTACTCGGACACGTCCTGTACCTGTCCATCAGAGCTGCAGTCAGCTGGCATTCCTGAGTTGCCATATCACTTGTCTTATTTTACTTATTTACACGTTCATGTGAAAAATTTTAGATGTGTGTACAAACTGAGCATATGCATACCAGTTGGTTGTATACAAGATGGAATATATGATGTGATTTGCGTGAACCTTTAGTAACAATTAATATGGCAACATATAACGAGAACATTGGGTAGGCAGCTCCAGGGCCAGGACCAAGGGGTCTCAGTGCTACAGTTGACTCCCCGTAACGCGTAGTGCCGTACTGCATTCGTTGCTCAACGAGGCTTAAAAATGGAGAAATATCTCATAAAAAAGCGTAAATGTGCTGAAGAAAAAGAAGAAGAAGTTGCAGAGGACATTATTAAGTCAAAGCGTACATGTGTCGAAGGCACTGATGGTGACGTAACAGTAAAACCTGGTGAAAGTGAGACGTCTCGTCCAGGCCATATCGTGGAAAGTGAAGAAAATGAAGTGAGAGTTGAAAGTGAGTACAGCTGTGCGGGTCCGAGCAGAAAAAGTGATATGACGGGCTTGAGATCAGTTAAAACAATGACAGGTACCAGCAAAAGTAGCCGCAGCAAGTCATTTCGCATGTATAACGACAGTTACCTTGGACTTGGATTCACTTGCTGTGATAGCGAAAATGGCCCTAAACCAAAATGTGTTGTTTGTGGCTTGGAGTTATCAAATGAATCTATGACTCCACAGGAAATGAAGAGACATTTATCAACTAAGCATCGTCACCTGACACAGAAACCTATAGATTACTTTAAGAGACTCTTGAAAGAAAACAAACAACAAAGTCTTGGGTTTGAGAAAAAAGTGAAGGTAGCAGAAAAGGCACAGAAAGCAAGCTATTTAGTAGCAGAACAAACAGTAAAACAAATGAAACCCCATTCAATTGCAGAATCCTACTTTCTTCCAGCTTGCTGTTCTGTAGTGAAAACTTTGTTTGGGGATGAGGCTGAAAAAGAAGTGAAAAAAATTCCTCTCTCAAACGATACGATTGGCAGACGAATCAAGGATATGTCATCTGACATTGAGAAAAGTGTGTGTGAACTGGTGAAAGATAAAATGTTTGCCTTACAAGCGGACGAATCAACAGATATTGGAGGGAAACCTCAGTTACTTGTGTTCATCCGTTTCATTGATGATAAGAAAATAACCGAGCAATTCTTGTGCTGCAAAGAACCAAGTCAAACAACAGGACAGGAAATATTTTCTACAGTGACAGAATATTTGGTAGAAATGGACTTAAATGGAAATTATGTGTAGGAATTTGCACAGATGGTTGTCCATCAATGGTGGGGTCAGTAAAGGGTTTTGTGTCTTTAGTGAAGAAGGAAAATCCATTTCTGATTACCACACATTGTTTCTTGCACTGTGAAGCTCTTGTTGCTAAAACACTTGGACAAGATTTAAAATTTGTTCTTGATAATGTCGTGAAAATGGTGAACTTTATTAAAAGTAGACCAAAGCAGTCAAGATTATTTTCCAGTCTTTGTGAAGAAATGGGATCTGCCCACGAAGGTCTTCTCCTCCACACGGAAGTTCGGTGGTTGTCAAGAGGCAGAGTGTTATCCCGTGTGCATGAACTAAGAGAGGAAATTCTTCTTTTCTTTGCTCTTGAAGAGAAAACAGAATTCTGCGAATTACTGGCTGACGAAATTTGGAATGCAAAATTATGTTATTTGGCAGATATATTTGAGCATTTGAACAAGGTGAATGTAAGTATGCAAGGGAGAAATGAAAATATGTTAACATGCACTGATAAAATGCAGTCAATGAAAGAAAAAATTAAGGTTTGGAAAGACAGGTCAAGTGAAGGTAATATTGACATGTTTCAAAAGACTGCTGCAGCAAACAACACAGACATTGTTCCACTCATTACAGACCACCTTACAAGCCTAGAAAGGAGCATTGAAAAATACTTCCCAAATATATCTACTGAAAGTTATGATTGGCTGAGAAATCCATTCGTGCTCGATCCCTTACACAAGCCTCAACTTAGCACTCATGAAGAAGAGGAACTAATTGATATCCGAAATGACTGCACATTAAGACTGCAATATATGGAAATGTCATTAGAAAGCTTTTGGATTGAAATGGAAAAACAATACCCACATATTTCAAAAAAGGCCCAGAAAATACTCTTGCAGTTTTCGACCTCATATTTGTGTGAACTGGGATTTTCAGCACTAACAAATATAAAAACTAAGAAAAGATGTAACTTGCTCTCTGTTGAAGAGGAAATGAGAGCGTGTATGTCAGCTGTCCCTCCCAACATAGAGAGGATATGTAAATCCAGGCAGGCACAGGTGTCTCATTGATAAGGTATGTATTTTTTTTAGTAATAGTTTATTTACAGTACACACTGTTTCCTGCTGTTTATTTGCACCTATTATTTCATCAATAATATTGTGTAACTGAGATATTATGGTTAACACACCGTCCGTGAAAGAGTAAAAGGTTAATTAATTATGAAATTAAAGAGATGGTGCGTCGCCAAATTAAAAACATGTCTTTAGTGCGCCGCCAACCAACAAAGGTTGAGAAACACTGTTATACAGCATTGCTCTCTTTTAGTCAATAGACAAAGAAAAAATTTGAATTGTGGCAAGAGTGATTGGCCTGCTGGTGGCAGCAATCCCAGCTGTAGAGATGGGGAAGATGCACTATAGGAGGATGGAAAGAGCAAAGATCAAGGCTTTGGAAGAGGCATGTGGAGACTTTAATAGATGGATGAACATTACAGAGGAGATTAGAACAGATTTAAACTGGTGGATTAAGGAATTGGAGAATCAAAACAGGAAAATATTCAGAAATGCACCAGATACTGAGTTGTTCACAGATGCTTAAAATCTAGGATGGGCAGGTTGCCAAAATAGCATCACTACCAATGGCAGATGGTCCCCTGAAGAGGTGCGTTCGCATATTAATGCGTGAATTATTGGCTATGTTATTCTCATTGAGATCTTTTACACATCTCCTTAGAAGTTTACACGTCAGGGTGTTATGTGATAACACCATAGCGATTAATTACGTGAATGAGATGGGAGGTGTTAAGTCAATAGTTTGTGATGACATTAGTAGGAACATCTGGGAATGGTGTCTTAGTAATGGGGTATGGCTGACAGCTTCCCACATACCAGGCAAATGTAACGTCATGGCCGACGAGGCATCACGTTACTTTAATGACGGACATGAGTGGCAGCTGAATGAGATGATATTTAAGGAATTGTGTTCTATATTTGGGAATCCTTGTATAGACCTATTCGCTTCACGTTTGAACAAACAAATGACTCCATTCTGTGCATGGACACCAGATCCAGAGGCTGCATATATTGATGCAGTTACAATTCCGTGGGCTAAATTTAAATTGGTTTACCTCTTTCCTCCCTTCTCTCTGATCTCTAGATGTCTGCTGAAGTTAAGGGAGGAAAGGACCAGAGGATGGATCATAGTGCCACTTTGGCCATCACAACCGTGGATGGGGGTGCTCCTTTGGATGCTAGTAGACGACCCTCGGGTCATACAGAGAAGGAAAAATGTGCTAATGCATCCGTCAACTGCTGAGGAACACCCAATAATGAAACACACAAATTTGATGGCTTGTCAGTTGTCCAGAAACAACTTGGAGAACGTGGCATATCTAAAGAAGGTACGGAAATCATTATGGCCTCTTGGAAACCAGCAACAGGTAGACAATACAACACTCACATCAAGAGGTGGACACTCTTTTGTAGTAGAGGGAACATTAATCCCATTGCACCATCTATAGCAGATATATTAAACTTTCTGTCTCGTAACTTTCAAAGGAACGTGGGTTATGAAAGCATTAACACGGCGAGAGGGACTCTAGTTGCAATAGGAATTATGGTGGAAGGCTGCAGAGCGGGCAATCACCCACTTGTCAACAGATTTCTGTGGGGAGTCTTCAACTTAGGCCCTTCTACACCCAGGTACGCAACGACCTGGGATGTGAAACTTGTATTACAAAAGATAAGACTCATGGAACCACTACACAGCCTAACACTGAAAGACTTATCGCTAAAAATGGTGATGCTGATGGCAATGACACAAGCAGCCAGGATCCAAACTTTGCACTTATTGTTGGTGAATATGGCATTTGGAGAAGAATCTGTTTCAGTTTTGTTAGGAGGTAACATCAAGCAATGCAGGCCAAAATTTAATGTTCGTACTATTGTATTTAAAGCTTATCCTCAGGATTACAGATTGTGTGTAGTTAAGGCTATGAAAAAATATATAGAAAGAACTGAGAGGCTAAGGACAGAATCTGGAAATGCAGATGGGAGGCTACTCATAAGTTATATAAAACCCCATAGGGGTGTTTCTAAGGACATGGTGGCAAGGTGGCTTAAGACCATGTTATGTAAGTGTGGGATTGATACCAAGAGGTACACAGCAGGTAGTATTAGACCTGTGTCAGTGTCTAAGGCCAAGGCACTGGATGTGCCTATTGCCACCATCATGGCAAAAGCTGGTTGGACGCAGGAAGCCACATTTGCTAAATATTATAATAAGGATATACAAGGGGAAATAGACCCTTTTTCAAGAAGCAGTGCCAGACTCTGTATAATGTAAGATTTGAAATGTTATCAGCAGTAAAAATCATGTTCTATTTTCATAAATGACAATGGGGTTTTTGTAATAGGAACTTTTATTTACACCTATTTACAAAATGTGAAATTTGACAGAACCCTTTACATACAACACCCACATGACTTTAAAATCTCATGTGAATGGCACCATCTAGCAGACAAGTGATTTGCCGAAGTAAAATTACAGAAGTACATGAGACTTACCGTAGGTTAGTTGAAATGTGCTTCGGATTTTGCGAGGCACATCACGTCTGCTAGATGGTAGAGTTCACATGCCCTCCACTCCCTCCCTTTGTTAATTGATGATTCTTGGTTTACACAACAAAAATTCAAGGACTGGAAGGGTTGGGAGATAATATTTCATGTGGGTAGTTGTATCTTTAAAGACTGACTGTGTGGCGAAGTGTAGTGTATCTCATGTGAACTCTACTATCTAGCAGACGTGATGTGCCTCGCAAAATCCGAAGCACATTTCAACTAACCTACGGTAAGTCTCATGTACTTCTGTAATTTTGTAGTAAAAACTGATTGTCATAGTGCCAAGTCAATTGCATGTATTGTTAATGAATATTGTAATATGTTGAAAGTGTTTAATATCAGTGTATAATGTTATTTTGTAAGAAATTGAGACCGAGAACTTGTTCGCAGTTCTTACGGTCATGCCTACCTCATCAATAAACGTGTCAGGGAGAACTGCCTTTCCTCGACCCTACGATGATGGGTGTGATCAGTAAAACAGATCACCTGAGAGCCAATTGATGCCCAGCCGGTGCGGCTACATGTAACATTGTGGTGATGAAAGAGAGAGGCTGAAGACAGTCAGTTAAAGAGGAGTTGAGACAAAAAGCTTTTGATTCCAGCCTGTCTAGAAGGGTGGTATGAGTGGAATCCCCCCCCCCCCCAGACATGTGAAGTATTCTCCATACATGGACAAATAAAGCCCTTGTACAGAGTTAGCAGCTTGGGAAGATGGTGAGAAAAACTGGCGAAGATGTCTCAGAACGCGTAACTTCATAGAAGCTGTTTTAGCTAGAGACGAGATGTAAAGTTTCCAGTTTAGATTATAAGTAAAGGACAGACTGAGGATGTTCAGTGTAGAAGAGGGAGATAGTTGAATGTCACTGAAGAAGAGGGGATAGTTGTCTGGAAGGCTGTGTTGAGTTGATAGATGGAGGAATTGAGTTTTTGAGGCATTGAACAGTATCAAGTCTGCTCTGCCCTAATCATAAATTTTAAAAAGATCAGAAGTCAGGTGTTCTGTGGCTTCCCTGCATGAAATGTTTTCTTCTTGAAGTGTTGGACATTTATGAAAAGATGTGGAAAAGTGCACGGTGGTATCATCAGCAGTATTATTCATTGATGAATAATAGGAAGAGAGTGGGTGACAACACAGAACCCTGAAGAACACCACTGTTAATAGATTTGGGAGAAGAACGGTGACTGTCGATCACAGCAGCAATAGAATGGTCAGAAAGGAAACCTGAGATGATGTAGCAGAGAGAAGGATAGAAGCTGTAGGAGGGTAGTTTGGAAATCAAAGCTTTGTGCCACACTCTATCAAAAGCTTTTGATATGTTTAGGGCAACAGCAAAAGTTTCACCAAAATCTCTAAATGAGTATGACCAAGACTTAGTAAGGAAAGCCAGATCACCAGTAGAGCACCCTTGATGGAACCCATACTGGAAATCAGATAGAAGCTTGTGAAGTGATACATGTTTAAGAATCTTCCTGTTGAGGATAGATTCAAAAACTTTAGGTAGGCAGGAAATTAAAGCAATAGGATGGTAGTTTGAGGGATTTGAATGGTCACCCTATCTAGGAACAGGCTGAATGTAGGTAAACTTCCAGCAAGGCCAGGTAGAAGTTAACAGATAAAGTTGAAAGAGTTTAACTAGGCAAGGTGCAAGCACAGAGGCGCAATTTCAGAGAACAGTAGGAGGGACCCCATCAGGTCCATAAGGTTTCCAAGGGTTAAGCCCAGCGAGGGCATGGAAAACATCATTGTGAAGAATTCTAATAGGTAGCATGAAGTAGTCAGAGGGTTGAGGAGAAGGAGGAACAAGCCCTGAATTGTCCAAGGTAGAGAGTTTTTAGCAAAGGTTTGAGTGAAGTGTTCATCTTTAGAGATAAATGTGATAGTAGTGGTGCCATCTGGTTGAGATAAAGGAGGGAAAGAAGCAGTTACTGGAGATATTTTTGGCTAGATGCCAGAAGTCATGAGGGGAGTTAGATCCTGAATGATTTTGACACTTTCTATTAATGAAGAAGTTTTTGGTTAGTTGGAGAACAGACTTGACATGGTTCCTGGCAGAAATATAAACCGCATGAGATTCTGGTGATGGAAAGCTTAAGTATCTTTTGTGGGCTGCCTCTCTATCATGTATAGCATGAGAACAGGTTGTGTTAAACCAAGGTTTGAAAGGTTTGGGTTGAGAAAAAGAATGAGGAATGTATGCTTCCATGCCAGACACTATCACTTCTGTTATGTGCTTGGCACATAGAGATGGGTCTCTGACACAGAAGCAGTAGCAAAACAACTCCTTAGGTCCTCCCATCTGGCAAAGGCAAAATGCCAGAGGCACCTCTGCATAGGGGGATCCTGAGGAGCGATAGGACAAGATATAGATATGTGACTGTGATTGGAGGAGAAGAGAGGGTGACAGCATGAGCAGGATTAGAGGTTAGAAAAAGGTCAAGAATGTTGGGCGTATTACCAAGACGGTCAAGAATACGAGTAGGGTGTTGCACCAATTGCTCTAGGTCATGGAGGATAGCAAAGTTGAAGGCTAGTTCACCAGGATGGTCAGTGAACAATGAAGTTTCCAAGGATGGAGATTTCCACAAAAGGGAAGAGAGTCAGAATGTGCTCCACTTTGGAAGTTAAGTAGTTGAAGAATTGCTTATAGTCCAAGGAGTTAGGTGAGAGGTATACAGCACAGATAAATTTAGTTTGAGAGTGACTCTGTAGTCATAACCAGATGGTGGAAATCTCAGAAGATTCAAGAGTGTGGGCATGACAGCAGGTTAAGTTGTTGCGCACATAAACGCAACATCCAGCTTTGGATTGAAGATGAGGATAGAGAAAGTAGGAGGGAACAGAAAAGTGGCTACTGTCAGTTGCCTCAGACACATGTTTCAGTGAGGAAAAGATGAGGTTTAGTAGAGGAGAGCTGGTATTCTACAGATTGAACATTAGATCTAAGACCATAAATGTTGCAAAAGTTAATGAAGAAAAACTTGAGGTGGGGTATCAAGACACTTAGGGTCAATATCAGAAAAGCAGTCTGACCTGGGGACATTTGTGGTCCCCTCCCCAGATGGGGACTCTAAAGCTGGTGTAGGAGTCGCCATGATAATTTTGAATTTTGAGTGAAGGGTTTGTGTGTAATTAGGTGCTTGTAATTTTGTGTGAAGGAAGAGAGTTGTTTTTAGAGGGCTGGCTGTGACTGCCCCCTTGTGTTGTGAGACATAAAGGGAAATGTTCAGTGAGGTCACAGCTGGTTTAATAATAAGTTCACAACACCCCCTGATCCAGTGCTTTAGACCTCGCTGGGAGTAATTATCATTTCGATAAGTGCCTATTGCCTGAGGGGATGGCAGTTGTTGCGTAACTGCACTGAGAGGGGAAGCGAGACTTCACTATGTGACAGACCTGCCCAGCACCATTGTATGTACCTCCATGCTGTTGGAAGTGCCTTCTCTACCCTGCTGTGATACTGAGTGCCAGGACAGTGAGTGTGTGTGGACAATGAGTGTATGTAGAGTTGCTGTGGTATGCAAGTATCAGTCAGGTACTGTAAGCTGTGCCTGTGCAGTTTGGTGAATAAACAGTGTGTCTGGCAAGAGCTTGTGTGTTTCTCCCCTCCCCATGTGTAACAGCAGTGAGAGACCCTTGTCAGGCTGTTCAATATGCTTCCCTTGTGGATGGGCTGCAGGGACCCAGTGAAATCCTTCCCCAGGTCTCCATGGAGCTGTATTTGATGGCAAAAAAAAAAAAAAACATGCTTAAAAAAAAAATAAATAAATAAATACAAAAAAAAAGTCTCCAATAATGAGCCAGTGTCTTATAAGGCCAAGCTTCAGCTTTGACGCAGTGGCTAGTGGTAAGTCTATGGCAACAGTGGCCCTTAAATCAAACCCCAAACATCTTCGCACATGTAAACAAAGTGATGACTGCTTCTACACCATAAAAACAACTTTTTTGCTAGATAATGATGCACAACAGGTCAGACTTACTGCTAATTTATATAAAATAAAATTTTAATATTTTTTTATAAATAAAATTTATAAAAAAATAACCAGTAAGGAAGAAACTGGGTGATGATGTTTACATTGCATGTACCAAAACAAAATAGTGGTCAGTTACGCACCAAACCTAACAACACACATAAGATTCACTGTGTTCCTTAGTATGATGTCATTATTCCTTGAGGTAAGACACATCTTCATACAACTGAAATTGCCCCCATCTTTTAACATTCTTACCTTGCATACATGTTCAACAAAACTTGAAGCTAATGAGAAAGTATCACTTTTTTTATTTATTTTTATTTATTTATTTATTTTTTTAGAATAGTTTATACCTAACAAAACAAAAGATTTTATAAGTGAAGAGAGCGTCGTGAGGTAGGGCAGCTTGTGGTGATGGCACTGAATATTTCAACAAAAAATATGTTGTAGAGAATAAGGTAAATCTATTTTCACACATTCTAATGCTTTGAAAATTTACTAAAATATTACAACTAGAATTATGTGAAGAATGATGATAAAAAAAAAATGTGATGTACAAACTTTACTGAATATTTATTCATATGGAAAATTACTAAACTTATATAATAACAATATTAATAATGTATTATTGTTACTGTTGTTATTATTATTATTATTACTATTATTATCATTATTATTATCATTATTATTATTATTATTATTATTATTATTATTATTATTATTATTAGTAGTAGTAGTAGTAGTAGTAGTAGTGTATATATATATATATATATATATATATATATATATATATATATATATATATATATATATATATATATATATATATATATATATATATATGCACAGTGGCACCTTGTGAATTTTTATTTTATTTTTTTTCTTATTGGTTAATGTTGTGTCCTAAACATAGAATTGAATGAAAATAACCTAATTATAGATAAAAAAAAAAAAAAGTTAAACAAAAACATGAATTGCCATATGCCTCAATGTATAAGATGGCACTTGAATCATCCAAAAAAAAATATACAAAAAACAGGTCATCCTATACATCAGATACAAAAAAAGACCTTCAGATTTTGTGCAAAATACCATTCTAAATAAAGACCAACCTCAAAACAGTGAGTCATCGAATGTTCCTGGCATCTTCAGTCTTGAAAACAGTTGTGTGCACAAATTTTATTTTGCATTAAAATTCTCTCTCTCTCTCTCTCTCTCTCTCTCTCTCTCTCTCTCTCTCTCTCTCTCTCTCTGTAAAAGTAAGAACAATCCTGAGAATTGATAAATAGAACGAGACATAGAAAATTAAAATAGAGAGAGAGAGAGAGAGAGAGAGAGAGAGAGAGAGAGAGAGAGAGAGAGAGAGAGAGAGAGAGAGAGAGAGAGAGAGAGAGAGAGAGAGAGAATTTTATTAGTAGTAACAACATTTGTGTGTAGTGTGCTTCTGCCTCAACTCCACTGCCATAGCCATAGGCTTAGAAGCCTAAGTATCTGTACCACGACTGCATTAGATATGGAGTATTTATTAGATACCCTCTTTTCAAGAAAAAAGTGCATCTAATGCACCAGCAAATATAATATATATATATATATATATATATATATATATATATATATATATATATATATATATATATATATATATATATATATATATATATATATATATATATATATATACACTATTGTGCATGCCACTTCAAACCTTCAGGCACAGTCAGTTATACACTTACCACTGCAGCAGCCCAGGGCAGTCAGGACACATAAAAGGGATCCACAACTGCTGTCATTGGCAGGTTCGTTTGGCTAGTGGGTTCAAGGCATGCAAACACAGCACCTCTCTGGACTCAACAGACTACTGAGAGAGGGATAGACAACAAAACACTGTCTCACTGGCACTCCCATCTTTATTGTTCACATCAAGCAGAACTACAGGACACAAGGCACACTAACATGCTACTGTACAAGTAAGGCTCACACCACCAGGCCTCACTCAGCAAAGCATCTATATTGCTGGGTAGCATGTTCCACTTAATAGTACAGCAGCACCGCACAGCACACTACAGAGTCATGGCTCGCCAACAGTGTCGCACCAGTGTCTCCTCTAGTATTCCACACTGTAACAGACCATGCAAGTGTCACACATACACCTCAGCGTCAGATACTCACTGTCTCAAACTGCCAGGGCACACAATCCTCACAGTATGCTCCGTGACACAGTCACGGAGTGGCAGCAGTGGGCAACTAGCGTTGTAGTGTAACACAAGGGGAGCATATTGCAGACTGTTGGCACAGGTGTTGTGTAGGTGGGAAACAGATGCTCTCTCTCTCCTGGATTCACTTCTTTTTGGTGTCAAAGTCATTGGCAGGAAACGGGTGCTCGCTCTCTCCTGGCTTCACTTCTATCTGGCATGGCAGTGTGCCATAGACAATAAATAAGTGCTCTCTTTCTCATGGGGACTGTTGCAGCTTCTTATATAAGGTCAGTCCCTCTGTGATTGGCCAGCACACTGCTGCTTTCCTGACCAATCACCTTCCATGTAACTTCCGGTCCCTCTAGGCTGCCTCTGCTAGCAGCTACTGCATCATTGCCAATGCCTACCTTCACCACCCAGTGGCACGGTGCTACCAACAGCACCTCCAGCTGCAGCAATATATATATATATATATATATATATATATATATATATATATATATATATATATATATATATATATATATATATATATATATATATATATATATATATATATATATATATATATATATATATATATATATATATATATATATATATATATATATATATATATATATATATATATATATATACTATATTTCCTGGCATATTAGATGCACCCATAATTTGGCAAGGATATTTTAAAAAATACAATAAGCTCCATTTTTCCCTGAACTTTATAGCTAATCTCTCAACCAGGCTTTGGTCCAAGTTGCAGCTCAAACCAGCAGAGAAGAGTAGGAAATATCACGCCAGTTTATCCGTGATCATAACTGTCGCTAAACAATTATGACTGTGATATTACCTTATGCTGCTTTCTGCCTTTCTCTGTGTTCAGAATGTTCCACAATTGGCTGAAGAGTTACAGATGACACCTGTGTGCCTATCACACATGATGAACTTCTCTCAGCAGTTAAATTGGCAAGTCAACAGCTCCTGGCAAGGATGGCATCACCTATGACATCCTCAATGCCCTCCTGGAGGTAAAGGTAGACAACCCTCTCTTAGACCTATTTAACATGTCTCTCACTGCAGGCAAGCTTCCCCACTCATGAAAAACAGCCATTATCATCCCAATCCCCAAAGGTGATGGCACCTTTTGCCCCATTTCTCTCACCAGCTGTCTGTGTAAGATGATGGAACAGGTAATATTGAACAGGCTTATATATAAGGTGGGCCATGTACTCTCTGGCAATATACATGGCTTCCTAAAAGGTCATTCCACAAGTCATTGTTTTGTTGAGTGCCTTATAAATAAGGATGCTACCTGCAGAGCTTTCGTTGATCTCAAGGGTGCCTTTGACAGGGCCAACAATGATGTTATTATGGAGGAACTCATTCTCAAAGGTGTCAAAGGTAGATTAGTAGGATGGATCATGGACTATTTGTACAATAGAACAGCACAGGTTTGGTTTCAAGGTGCAGTCTCCTCTGAGGAAGTCTTTGAGCTTGGAACACCACAGGGTGGAGTCCTTAGTCTAATCCTTTCAACGTTTTAATGGACAAAATTGCGCATTGTTCCTTCCCGCAGGGCACCCAGGTCCTCATCTATGCTGACGACATACTCCTCCAATGCCCCACACCCAGGACTCTCCGGTTAGCTCTGTTGCAACTAGCAGCATTGTGTGTTCAAATGGGACTTGTAATTAATGAATGTAAAACCAAATTTCAAGCCAAAGGGAAGGTCTCTCTTCTGCCCACTGCAAATAATGTTCCCATCCCTAGAGTTCATACACACAAGTACCTGGGTGTACAGCTGAGTTTCAGGAAGTCACTCCTCGCTGTACACTATGTTTGAGACCTCTGTCTGCCACGGCTAGTGCCACTTTGGCTGCTAGCAAACAGGGGCCTGGTGGCTGGCATTCCAGTCCTAAGGATGTTCTATATATCTGTCGTATGGTCCCTCATTGACTACGCAGCTCCTATTTTAGTACAGTTTAGTGCCACCCAGCTCCGTCCCCTAGAGCTTGTTCAGAATGAAGCCGAAACACCGTTTTGGTGTTGATATTCACTCACTGCATCAGCCCAAGAGGTACTGGCTCCCTCATGTGCTGCAAGACATGTTCATGACTAAATTATCCAAGTACCCCCATGTTCAGGCTATTCATGTTTATTGTGATGGTTCAGTCAATGGCAGCAGGTCTGGATGTGGGCTGTTCATCTGCAACTACATTTCTGCCAATCGCTACACTGACACTGAGGTTTCCAGGCAGCTCCCTGCACACATGTCCTCCACTAGGGCAGAATTGTATGCTGTTCTAGAGGTGCTCCATATTGTGGCACCTCTCTGTAAGGATGTATTCTTCTTTGTTGACAGTCAGGCTGCACTGTATGCACTCCAATCTACCTCCTCCATGAAATGTGATCTAATTAATAAATGTCTTGATCTTATCCACACCCTAGAAGGTGCTAGTGCCATGGTTCACTTCACCTGGATACCCTCTCATGTGAGTATCCCGCTTAATGAAGAGGCAGACCGCCTTGCTCAATGTGCCCTTCAGGACGACACAGTGGACCCTGGTGCTGAATACACTCTGGGCTATGTTAAGAGTAGCATTAAGGACTTTGTACATAGTAGCATTAGTGATCAATTGGAGTTTTGTAGCCATAAGGGCAGTGGCAGTAGTCTTCACTATGTACGTGTCTCCCAGAGCTGTGCTTATACCTATGGGAGACACACTGCATCACATGATAGGGTGGCAATGAGGCTCAGATTAGGCTATAAATACTTTTAGGAAGTCAGTGCTTCTCCTGGCATGTCCCGTGTGCTGTGTGCTGCACCAAGGGGACACACTCTGCGTCATTATGTCACGGAATGTCCTCTCATTGCTAAATTTAGGTTGCAAGGTCAACATGACTTGTATACCCTCATTGACCATTTCTTAGACTCAGCCACTCTCAGGGCTATACTCAAGGAATATCCTACGTTTGCTCCCAGACTGTAGGATATTTATGCAATAAGGTGTGCAATATCTGTATTTATTTATTTACTTATATTCTTGTAATGTATATTATATTTTTATATTTTTGATACTCTTCCCTTAAGTCTTTGCCCAGGGGGTGGGTAGCAAGGTCCGTCCTCCTCCTTTGTTGTATTTCATTATTAATGCAACAATAAATGTATCAATCAATCAGTCAATCACCATAACCCATAGGCCTACTGAAACCTAACCATTGGGCCATAAGATGCAAGCTGATTTTTGGAGCATTTTTTTTGGGGAAAAAGGTGTCTTATATGGCAGTGTATATATATATATATATATATATATATATATATATATATATATATATATATATATATATATATATATATATATATATATATATATATATATATATATATATACTGTTGTGTGAGTTGACTATCATATATTCTTATGAGGAGAACAAAGAAGGGAATGAGAGAGAGAGAGAGAGAGAGAGAGAGAGAGAGAGAGAGAGAGAGAGAGAGAGAGAGAGAGAGAGAGAGAGATAGGAAGGGGGGAGAACTGTATCATGGCACACTTGGGTCCAAATTCCAAGTTACTGTAAGTTTGTTGAAGATTAGTTCGTGTTGATTATTTATTTATTTTCCTCCTTTCCTATAAACCTAGTAAGTTCAGGTCAATACCCAAAAGAGAACAAAAGTCATAATCAAGTATAAAAGAATAAAATTTCAGCCAGCCTCAGTAGCTTTCCTAAAATTATTCATTAGTGATAGAATGATTTTTAGCTGTGCAGCCAATCAAGCAGCAAGTGGTGCTGGGTTACATCTTTCAAACACACCTCCCTCTCTGCCATGTGATGCTTCTTGCCTCTGTTGCTGTGTGTGTGGCAAGAAAAGCCATACACTTCTTGGTGTTCAGCTGGATTTATTCCTTACAGATGCCAAAAGGTATGTATATGTGCTTTTTCAGATACATTTTAGTCATTAGCAGAAAATACAAGGTGTCTTTAAGCAGGTGATTGCTGAACTGATGCTGCCAGCCACAAGTTTTACTTGATGAATTAAATTATGTGGTGTATGTGATAAATCCATATAACAGGAATGTCTTATATAATAAGATATATAATAATATATATGTCTAGCATGTTCAAATAATTTCAAGTAAAATGTATTATGAAATACAAGTACAGAGTACCAGGTATGTGGGCATTCTCACTGAGGCAGGATAGAATTACTTTGTATGGCACTTGTGGAAAAAGTGGGATTCTGGGCTGGCTGACCCTGCGTCCTGTTGGTGTGAATTACCATTTATGAATTTTTGTTGCAGTGTTACCACATTCACTAAGCGAGGATACTGCCACACTGGGCGGCTCTCTCTCTCTCTCTCTCTCTCTCTCTCTCTCTCTCTCTCTCTCTCTCTCTCTCTCTCTCTCTCTCTCTCTCTCTCTCTCTCTCTCTCTCTCTCTCTCTCTCTCTCTCTCTCTCTCTCTCTCTCTCTCTCTCTCTCTCTCTCTCTCTCTCTCTCTCTCTCTCTCTCTCTCTCTCTCTCTCTCTCTCTCTCTCTCTCTCTCTCTCTCTCTCTCTGTCTCTCTCTCTCTCTCTCTCTCTCTCTCTCTCTCCTGGCAAGAGATGTAGGCCCATATTAATAAAGATTCCTAGAAGTACCACTAGAATCACTCCTAACAGTGCTTTCATTCTTGATTTTGCTCCTAGAAGTTGTTCCTATAAGCAACCTTTACTTTCTAAGTAAAAGTTACTTCTAGCAGTAGAAATGCTAATAATATAGCTGCTTTTCTAAATGTAGCAACACTATTTTGAATCAGATATACTTGTGATATTATCTTGAATATTACTAAATGATGTTAGTGTGAAAATCTTTCAAGAACTAACTCTCCTCGTGACTTCTGACACCTAGCCAAAAACATCTCCAGTAACTTTGCTTCTTCATCATTCCCTCTTTTATTTCAACCTGATGGTACCACTGCCATGTCATCTATTTCTAAAGCTGAACTTTTCACTCAAACCTTTGCTAAAAACTCTACTTTGGATAATTCAGGGCTTGCTCCTCTTTCTCCTCCATCCTCTGACTACTTCATGATACCTATTAAGATCCTTTGCAGTGATGTTTTCCATGCCCTCAGAATGCTTATGGACCTGGTGGGATCCCTCCTATTTTTCTCTGAAACTGTGCCTCATGCTTGCACCTCGCCTAGTCATACTCTTTCAACTTTGTCTATGAACATCTACCTTTCCTTCTTGCTAGAAATTTGCCTACATTCAGTTGTTTCTTAAACAGGGTGATTGTTCTGATCTCTCAAACTACTGTCCTATTGCTTTAATTTCCTCCCTACATAAAGTTTTTAATCTATCCTCAAACATCTATCACTTCACAACCTTCTATCTGATTTCCAGTATAGGTTCTATCAAGGCTGCTCTAATGGTGATCTTCTGGCTTTCATTAATGATTCTTGGTCATCCTCTTTCAGAGATTTTGGTGAAACTTTTGCTGCTGCCTTAGACATATCAAAAGCTTCTGATAAAGTCTGGCATAAAGCTTTGATTTCCAAACTACTCTCCTACAGCTTCTATTCTCTCTGTAACTTCTTAAGTTTCCTTTCTGACTTCTATTACTGCTGTGGTAGACAGTCACTGTTCTCTTAAATCTATTAACAGTGTTGTTCCTCAGGGTTTTGTCCTGTCACCCACTCTCTTCCTATTATTCATCAATGATGCTGTGCTGCTGTGTTTCTCAAAACAGTGACAGGGTATTCAACTGCATGAATCTCAACAGTGCCTGGACACAAGAATGGACGACGCCAGTCTAAACCAAACCTCACAGATGTCAATGAGGTAACAACAGATGAGGGGACGGTACTCCCTGCCTTCCTGGTCCTGAGACACAACCAGTCACTGGCTTCTGAGGGATCTTGGAAGCAGTGGCAGTCACTAACTTGGGGCAGTTACATTTTAAAATGGCCAATATTTTTACAATAATGGCACATGGGCTGGGTTCTGTACGCAGGAGTGCTGTGTTGCATGCTCCCAGTCTGTCTGCATTGAGGGCTGGGTAGAGACAAGGCCGACTCATCCCGACTTATTACTGAAGCCACTACTATAATGTAGTATAATGTATATAACTCTAGACAAACTGGCACCTGCCATGTCACCAGACACAACATCCCTGACCCTGCCAGATGTACTACCAATCCATCATGGTACAAGCTGGTATGCCAACACGTGGTCATCTACACACATGGCTGCCTCTTTCAAGGTCTTAAACCTTTTCTCTCTGAGCAGTGGTACTAACTGCTTCTCTGCCACATTTACAAACTACTCCATCATCATGAGTTCTGTTAACTCACAGAAGGAGGTGACACACTTGCTAGCCTGCCATTTCTCAAATACCTCCTTGAGGTAGCGAGCACAATTGAAATATGAGTCACTGGGGCTTTTCTTTCCTCCATGGAATTACGACCTATAAGCCATGGGCAGTAGCTCGTAGGTTCTCAGGATGTCAGCCTTGAATTCCACGTAATCCTCCAAGTCTTCAACTGACATCCTGTCATAAACTCCCAAAGTCTACCTTTCACCATACTGGCAACCAGGCCAACCCATCTCTCCTGAGGCCAATCAAATTCTGAGGCCTCCTTCTCAAATTACTGAAACCATTCTGTCACCTTTTTCTCATTAAACTCCAGAATTAACTTTAAACTCTTTACCATCTGGCTTTCTACATTACCTTCCCTCTCTCTTCCTCTCCTCAAGCCATGAGGTGAATTAACTTCTATCCATGTCTTCTCCAACTCAAACATCCAGTTCTTTTCAGCTTCCTCCTTTTCCCTTTCTGCCTCAAGTGTTTTCATTTCTTTCTCATACATCTTTGCCTTCTCCTTCTCCTCCTTTTCTGCTTCGAGCCTCTTGGCTTCCCTCTCAGCCTCAAGCCTCCTAGCTTTCCTAGTCTCCTTAGTCTTTAATCTCCTCTTCTCGACTTCTGCTTCCAGCTCCATTCTCCTCATCTCAACTTGAATCTCAACTTCTCAGGCATTCCTTCTGTCTGGGAATATCCACCAGTACTATGAGTAGGACTTATATGTCTGTGGGCACTACCTGTAGGACTCTGTCTCCTGACACCAATCTGTGTCTAATCTACACTGCCACTCCCAGCAGAAGCTGGAGACTCAGGTCATGAGTCACCTCGGCTACCAACCTTGCCCTCCATGGTGTAAACTAAGTGTAGGAAAACAAAGAACAATGAAACAAACAAACACCAGTCTCCAACACATGGCTATGAAGCTTCTAACAATCCTGGCAAGGTCGTCATTTTCTGTTATGAGCACAAATCCCTGTCCTTCCCACAGCTACCTCAAATGGACTAGCTTCCCCCAAGTCATCCCTTATGTGACTGAGTACAAAGCTTAAGATGGGTTACAAGGTTCTCTTTAGACTCTTGCACCTTTACCAGATGGTCATAACAACAGGTTACACACATGAGGTTGTCAGTCTGTTTCTCCCACCCACAGACAAGGAAATATTACAATAACAACTAACTCCAACAACTGGGAAAGCATCGTCAGCCACATTCTAGTGAGAGACAGTTTCAACAAATGACAAACACATAATTATAAAGATTATAATGTTCTACAGAATACCACCCTTTCAGACAACAAGACAAAATCCTCCCACTTCTGTAGAACACTATCTCCTCCTGAGCAATATGATATTCAACTTCCTAGAAGACAAGCTCTGTCCCCTTTAAGAAATGACACAGCCCAGGGAAGGAAGATAATCTACTACAAGGCAGCGTACACTAATCCTCTGCGTCTCAAGGCATTGAGAACACCCCAGATCGCAGTAGCATTAAACAAACAAAATATACACAGACAAATTGCCTACATAATAAACTGTAACACCAAGTATTTGCCTCACTATGAGGTGAGGAGTCACATCTTAATATATGCTGAGTGCCTTACAAGAATGCACTCATAGGCAAGCTGATGGAGACCCCTAACACTATGTATATAATGAGCAGGGGCATACTGCAGTAACTTAATCAAGTACCCTTTCATAGCAACTGCCCTGTCTAGCTGTATCCTGCCTGGTCTCACTGAAAACTCTGCCTACCATGGTACATTTGTCTTGTCCAAGCTACTGACTGACTGACTCAAAGTGTGGGAAATGTGCCATGCTGAGCTCTCTGTGGTCATGAGGGCATGACTCATGTGGGAGGGAAGGAGGGAGATGGAAGGGGAACCCAACCCTGCCCAACCACCTTGCACTCTCACTCACATTAGATGTTAACATGGTACAATAAGACGCTTTTCTTCTGAAAATTTTGGTGACTAAACTATGGGGGACTGGGTGCTGTACTGATTATGGTATGAGCATTGAAAACTCCTTAGCTAACTACTGGGTGAGATTCAAAATGAAAGGATAATTAGAAGTAGGAAAAATTATGTGGGGAAGAAGAGTGACTTAGCACAGAGAATCTTACACTTAACTTGGTAGTGGGCTTACCTACATGTAAGGAATGTGTCACCTTCTCTCTCTCTCTCTCTCTCTCTCTCTCTCTCTCTCTCTCTCTCTCTCTCTCTCTCTCTCTCTCTCTCTCTCTCTCTCCCCCTTCATCTCTCTTCTCATCTCTCCTTCCTTCTTTTCTCCCATCTCCCTCTTTGCATTCTCATTTCTCCCTCTAATTATGGCCTACATCACATGTTGCTTTGAGAAGGACAGCACTCATCATCGCATACTATCCTACTCAGGTCTAACACCTGACACAACAACGATTTGTCCACATGAAGTCCCTAACAATGCTGTGGGTGTCTTCTGAGCAGCAAGCAACACATTATGGCTGGCAGCCTCACTAAACACTGCCTCTTGATGCTATACCATGGCACCAGTTACAACACTCTTACAACTCCCACAAGAAAGAGTAACATCTCTTATCATCCCCAGACCAGGGAAAACAACACTCACCATAACACAGGGGAGAGGGACCCCAGACAAGAGGTAATCAGTCTTGCTAGCTCAACAAACATGGCAACAATCAACAAACATGGCTGTACCCAGCCACCAAAACTGCCACAACTGCTCTTGATTCAATGTGACTCCAAATCAGCCAACTACTGGGCCTCCATGTGCTACCTACACATGTGCCTTCTTAACTGCGGATGGCATAACAAACTGGAGCATCAAACTTCTGTCCTCTCTCCACCAGCTATGCACAATATTGTTATCTTCTACTAACTCCTCCTGACTCTCTACTTCCTTGCTGCTCTCTCCTGCCTTGGCAAGAAGTAGGACCACACATTCCCAAGGGACAGAATCCTCTTCTGATACATAAGCAGCTGTAGCCTCAGCTATCACAAGGGGTGGCTCACTGTGTGAGCTAACACCCTTGTATCTAGTCCTGACAGGGGAGTAGTTTGCTCCCCATCTCTTGTACACTCCTCAGGGAAGGAATCTCTTACTTCCCCAGCAAAGTTAGGAACCTCCACACCCTCAGCAGTGATACCTAACATGCCAGACACATCATACTGGGTTCAGACTGAGTACCACCACCAGGATGCTCTGCAGGGTGAGGCAAGCCAGCAAACAAACTAACTCAAACACTGTCCTCACCCTTGGCAACACTCCCAACAAAGTCATGTACCTCCTGTGGCAACGCTGCTCTGTTGCAGTCAGCCCCAGCACAATGACTCCAAGACAAGTTCATCTCTAGATCGCCCAAATCCTCACCAGCAGTGAGACAGGCCTCTGGGCACTCTGCCCTCACTGCAGATCTACATCCACTCTGTACTCTTCTTTCAGTGACCCTGCCTTATTACAGTTGATCCCATGAGTTACAGAGGGTGCAGTTGCCTGATGTTGGGGTGCTCACCTCACCTTAGTGCAAATAACAACATTACTCAAGTCTGAATTCTCTCCACCAATGCCTCCTCTGAGATTCTGGCCACAGATGGAAGACTCACCTGCCAGGTCATTCCTTAGAAGAAAATCAACACCTGACACTGGCAGGTCTTCTGCTTGTGCCATTGGCACCTCTGCAGTCACTAGTGGACACACAAGCCTCATCTCTGCTGTGGCAAAGCTTTCTACAGCACCAATTCCCTGGCACCACACAAGCTTATCTGAGGCAACTTGCCTCACAGTAGCATTTTATTAATTATTGTATTATACAGTCCTCTAATGCCAGAAAACCACAGCTGTGAACCCAGACATTAGTAGCACTTGACACACACAACACAGAATGATCCACAACAATACACTGCACTTAGGCAGGAAGGGGGAGAGCAATACTCTGCACAAGGACACAGCAGATGCCAGACATATTAGAACTGCTAGTGGAGTCACTCTCCACTAGCAGGAACAGCAGGAAACTAAGGAAGGGCCACACACCATTCAGTCCACACTCAAATCTAGACCTTCCATGGGGTGAAAATACTAAGCAATATAATCAAGACCTCCCACAGGGTCAAAATAATAACCAATATAACAAGGCGTCATACCAGCATTCCACACGTAGATATAAATCAACAGTATCCTCCCTTATACACACCTTAACATGTCTTTCTCTATGCCAAGTGTCTACTCCTTATGATATCTGGGCTTCTACTGAGCTGCATGCACAGGAAATGTTGTTGACTTGCCCTGGTGATGTCAGGCACATGACAGAGGCAGGGAAGGGGGAAGTGGAGCTGGGGAGTGAATTCCATCCCACGTACTCTTCTTCCCTCCACTGAATCTAACTCTAAAAGGAACATTACATTTAAAAAATTATTACACTCTTATTAGAGGTGCTGGGTGAAAACTTATTACACTATGGGAGGGAGCAACTCTTCTACACTATTTTTAACTTTCAGAAAGAATGAGAAATGGGGAAATTAAGTTGCAAAGGACAATTTCTATTTTATATAAGGTTTATAGTAATATACAGTGTGGCTTGACTTGATGCATCAGTGACTCATTCCTTGTCTCTTCTCTTTTTTCTTTATCTTTCTCTGTTCTCTATCTTCTTGCTATCTCTACTTTGTCTCGCTGTACATAATATAAATACAGCAGGGTACGTGACAATGAACACGAATCGTTTCAATGTAGTATTCATTAGGGCAAATGTGTGTTATGGGAAATGAAGAACCTATGGGAAAAAATTAATTGGTTCCAGGGAACCAGAAAATAATAAA
This sequence comes from Scylla paramamosain, assembly GCF_035594125.1. Taxonomy (NCBI): domain Eukaryota; kingdom Metazoa; phylum Arthropoda; class Malacostraca; order Decapoda; family Portunidae; genus Scylla; species Scylla paramamosain. Next base: position 5,464,946 of record NC_087181.1, read on the forward strand.
AAAATTAACAAAGTACACGAGACTTACCGTAGGTCAGTTGAAGTGTACTTCTAATTTTTCGAGGCAAATCACCTCTGCTGGTGCGGAGATTTCACATGAGAGAGTGCGTCACGCGCTGCCGGCAGACTTTAAAGCAAGGACTCGACATCCACATGATGAACCAATTAGGAAATTAAGTAACTTGTAGAGCTTAAGGTAGGGAGGGAGAGGAGGGCATGTGAAATCTCCGCACCAGCAGAGGTGATTTGCCTCGAAAAATTAGAAGTACACTTCAACTGACCTACGGTAAGTCTCGTGTACTTTGTTAATTTTACTTCGGCAAAATCACCTATCTGCTGGGCGGACATTTCCCATGAGGCTTTGAAGCCATGTGGATGACGAGGGAGGATGCAATAGTAGAGAGGAAAAGGAAATGCCCCACAAGAAACAGTACTATAACTATTATTCCATGGAAGGATCTTGTACATGAGACAATCATACAATTGGTGTATAAAATAAGGTACATTGCATCCAACTTAATCCAATCTACAAACAATGTTGAAAAATGGTAACAGTTCACATCATAAGATAAAGCTAAGGTACTAGATACTAAATACTTAAAACATCCGTGTACTGCAACACTGGAGTGCAGCAACAAACCCAAATTATGTCTTATTCTAGCACTGCATCCTGAAAGAGGTCAGAAGCAGCCACAATGTTCTTATTATAATATTTTGCAAAGGTAGATTCCCTAGACCAGCCCGCCTTAGCCATAATGCATGCGACAGGGACAGCCGCCACTCCAGCTTTTGAAGCTGCTGCTGGCCGCACACTACCAGCGGAAAACTTTGAGATGTCTATGCCTGACATGCGGAGAATGGTCCTGACCCAACGGGCAATAGTGTCTTTGGAAACTGATTTGTGGGGTTTTATGAAGCTAATGAGGAGCCTGGCATCAGTGTGCATCTCATCCCGTCTAAGCTCTTTAGTCACATCAATGTACCTCAGGAGAGTGCTACAGACACATAATCGTGGATCCTTAGGGTAACGATGGAATGTGACCCTGTTGATGTTAAAATTTGGTCTGGATTGTTTAAGAGTGCCCCCCAACTGTACTGAAATGGAGTGTTCATTAATGAGCATGTCTCTGAGTAACAGTAGTTGTAAAGTTTGAATTCTGGCAGCTTGAGTTAAGGCCATCATCATAACCAATTTTAGCGTTAATTCTTTAAGGGTTAATGCATGTAAGGGGAACATGGACCTTAGTTGCTCTAAGACAGGTTGGACGTCCCAAGTGTCAGTGTACCTGGGCTGAGGAGTTCTAAGATTGAAAACCCCTCTCATGAATCGGATGACCAAAGGGTGATTTCCTGCCCTGCATCCGTCCACCACAATGCCGAGAGAAGACAGGGCACCCCTCGCAGTGTTCACACACTCATAACCCACACCCCTGTCAAAGGTTTCCGTCAAAAAATTTACAATGTGACCTACAGTTGGAGAAGTGGGATCGACATTCCGTCTACCACAAAACAACGACCACCTCTGGACATGTGGGCGGTATTGCCTCTCAGTACCTGGTTTCCAGGAGGCCAGTATGATGTCCGCAGCAGCCGGCGAAACTCCTCGTTTCTGCAAGTTTTCCCTGACAGAAGGCATGCCATGAGCCTCGTGTGGGACATGATGGGATGTGGATCTGTTGTGGACGGGTGTGTTAGAACATTCCTCCTGTTCGTTATCAAACGTGGGAAGTCTATTAGCAACTGGAGCAGCATGCCCATCCAACACTGGGACGGCCACAGAGGAACCACCATCCAGCCTCGTGCTTGCTCCGCACGTAACTTCTGAAGGCACCTAGCAATTAATGAGAATGGGGGGAAAATGTAAGACAAATCAAAGTTTGACCAGTCCAAGGAAAAAGCATCAAAATATTTAGCCTCCGGATCTGGCAACCACGAACAGAATGTATTAACCTGTTTGTTAAGCCTTGAGGCAAATAAATCAATGGATGGTGTCCCAAAAACATTACACAAGGTAGTAAAAATGTGTGAGTCGAGTTTCCACTCATGTCTGTCATTAATCTTGCGAGAGGCTACATCAGCCAAGGTGTTGTCCTTCCCCGGTATGTGCGAGCATGTAACCCATGAGTCATGTTCCAGACACCAATCCCAAATCTGGGTAGCAACATCATTACAGGACTTGGACTTTGTGCCTCCCATTTCATTGACATAGTTTATGGCAGTGGTATTATCACAAAAAACTCTAACATGTCTACCTTCCAGCTCATGTTCAAATGCTTGCAAAGAGAATAGAATGGCTTTCATCTCCAGGATGTTAATGTGAAGCTCCTTTTCATCCAGGGACCAAGTACCACTTGTAATCTGACACCCCAAATGACCCCCCCAACCAAGGCTGGAGGCATCAGTAAATAAATCGATGTCAGTCCCTGGCCTAAAAATGTGTCTGTGGTGTCTGTCCACATTGTCGAACCACCAGGAAAGGTCTAGTTTCATGTCTGCAGTAATATTCAAAGGCCTGTCAAAATTACCATACTCCTGTTTCAAAGCGGCAATTTTTCCCCCCTCCAACTTCCTGTAGTGAAGTTTACCTAACTCCACTGCTGGGATCGCAGCCACCATGAGGCCGATCACCCTGGCCACTGCTCGAATGGGGGCAACATCTTTACACAAAAGTTCCGCACATCCTTGGCGAATTTTGATTAGTCTACGCTCAGGTAAAGAGGCAGTCATGAACTTGGTGTTAATAACATTGCCTAGGTATTCAATACATTGTGTGGGGGTGAGAACAGACTTCTCCATATTGATACAAAAGCCTAACCTCTGCAACAGAGAAATGGTGGCCTGAATCGCCTGAAGACATCCTGAGTAAGAGTTACTGCAAATTAATGTGTCATCTATAAAGCTGGTGATAGTGTATCCTTCCTGCCTTAAAGTAGCAAATACTGGCTTCATCAGTTTGGTGAAAAGTCGAGGTCCCTCAGAAATGCCATTAGGGAGGCAGGTGAATTGATAGATAACACCTTGCCATGTAAAACATAAAAATCGTTGTTGCTCATCTGCAACCCTAACAGAATAATAAGCATGCCTGAGATCGACAGAAGCCAAAAAATCACCCTGGTTGATGAGCCTGATGGCCTGTTCAAAATTTTCCATTTTAAAATGTTTATATGGTATGTATTTGTTTAACCTCTCCAAGTTAAGTACCAGGCGAAATTCCCCGTTTTTCTTTTCTCGCAAAAAAATAGGAGAGATAACCTGCTGAGTTTGTTTGTGTGTGACTTTAATGACTTTAAGCTGTAAAAGTTTGTTGATCTCTCCAGAAATTATCCCCTGTTGCACAGTGTTGAACCTGTATTCCAAATCATTAAAAAATAAAGGATGAACACTATCGACATCAATATCAAGGTGGCAATGCTGAACAATATCCAAAATGACAGGGTCACTGGTAATTTTACGCCACTCATGCAGGAAAGAGTGTAATCTGCCAGCTTCAAAACATGCACTTGCCTGTAAGTTTACTGGGGCTGCCTGCTGCGGCCGCCCCGGCCCTTGGAGTTTTTTGGCTCCACATCCTGACGAGTGGAAGGCAGTCGTGGGGCAGCCCTGGAGCCATACCTCTGTTGCCCGTAGGGTTGGAACCTGGCGTAATAACCCCTACTAGCAGGCTTGTTCCAATATCCACCAGGGCGTTTACCTGCGAACTTGCTAGTAAAGGCAGGCTTTTTCTGCGAGAACTTACTCCGCAGTTTCTCCGCTTCCTCAATTTGTCTGGCAGACTGGGACACATCGTCACCGAACAGAAAACGAGTAATTGGCACCTTATCTGAACAAAGATGAGCATATTTATAGTTTAACTCGCGTTTCATGACAAAACGCCTGGCCAAATTGTTCCTGTGATTGGCATTGCCTAGCAATGCCAAGGCACCATTTAGCATGCTCACCTCATGTGCCAACTTGGGGTTACCTTCCTGTTCAGCCAAATCATCCAGCGCCACTAAGGATTTGGTGATAATGGTTGAAGCCCGCAGGATGTCCTTATTTACCTCCATCAAGCGGAAGTCTGTCTTCCTGGCATCCAGCTTCAGGGCCTCCAACACCTGTGGGTTGCATTCCACTGGCGCAAGAGCATGGCAGTTATTAGGCCTCTTGACAACATCGTCCTCACACATGGCCTTGTAGTCCTCCTCTCTCATACCATTATCAAAGAGAAAGTTTACCATCTCTGCCACTCTATTGTCAATGTCAGCAACCACCGTGTCAGAAGGACCAAAGGCCTTAGTGCCCTGAATTAAGGTGCTGTCAGCAGGGGCGGCAGGCATCGACACTGCCTCATCCTCACTCATCCTGGCCGAGAAACCAGAAAAAGTGGCAGAACAAGGAGGCGACAAACCCCTGCCCCCCAGAGTACTGTCCTCCACAGTCACCTGCGCCGACCCAGTAGGGGGTGGTAGTTGCCGTCTGTCTGCCTTCAAGGCCTCCACTTCACCCCGCAAATCAGTCAAGGCGTCCAACACAACTGACCAAGGGAGAGGAGCAGGAGAAGTGCCGCGGGAACCACGTGCGTCAGCACTGTTACGTAATCTCACGCAACCATGCCTCCCACTCAAGCGACGAGATGAATGATCCCTGTGCCTGTCGTCGTCATCTTGAGGGCGAACAGTGGACCCAGGGAGAGGAGAAGGCCCACAGAAGGCACGTGGGGCAGGAGGGGAAGGGGATCGAGAGGCAGAGGACGCTTCACCAGACTCCGACATGGCTGCCGCACTGCGATAAGGAGAACAAAGCCGTAAGCTTCCCACAGTTCCATCGTCAGTGGAGACTGACATACCAATAATACAACTCGCCCCAAAAACGGGTAACGAAGTTGAAGGCACTGTACCTGCGTAACAAGTATCGTGGCCTTATCTGAAAGAAAACAGCAAAAACTTGGAAGTCCGTATGACCCAGAATGACCGTGTCTGCCCGACGCGGCGATCAGCAAAGAACTGCCGGCAGCGCGTGACGCACTCTCTCATGGGAAATGTCCGCCCAGCAGATAGGTGATTTTGCCGAAGTAAAATTAACTGGTTTCTGGGAACCAGTAAATAACAAAAAAATCCACAGTTTTTGAAAAAAAATAATAAAATGAGCACAGTTCCACTACTACATTTGAGATAACACAACAAATATAAACAGTATCCTCCCTAGTTTCACACCTAATCCTAAATTCTCACCATTCCGAGTTTTGCACATTATCACCATGAGTTTCATGCTGCTTTGACAAGTATTGGTCACATTTACCCCTCTCTCTCTCTCTCTCTCTCTCTCTCTCTCTCTCTCTCTCTCTCTCTCTCTCTCTCTCTCTCTATTTAGCAATCCTAAGGATTGCTAAATAGAATATGACTGATTGAGAATGAAAATTAATTATGTATATGAGTGAGAAAGTGAGAAAGGATGAAACAAAATATTACATAAAATGAATGAGAGAGAGAGAGAGAGAGAGAGAGAGAGAGAGAGAGAGAGAGAGAGAGAGAGAGAGAGAGAGAGAGCATGGTATCACTCCCTTGTCACTTACCTCTGACAGATAAGGGGGAGGCAGGTTACAGGCAGGGAAGTTTGAGACAAGAGGAAAGAGAGGAGAGGAAAGGGAAAAAAGGGAGGAAGGGATAGATGTCAAATAGGTGTGCAGTAGCTTGCATGACTGGAAAATTAGTCTTGCAAGTCTTAGTTTATTATTCTGATTAATCTTTTATTAAAATTTCAGTGGTTGCATGAATGGCAAATTCACCTTGACAGTTTTGGCTTGTTAATCCAATTGAATTTTTATTAAAATTCCAGTCCTTCCACAAGTGGCAAGTTCATCATGCCAGTTTTGGTTCGTTATTCCAATTAAATATTTGTAAAAATTTAACTGTTATTTCAGTTATTTACATATATATATATATATATATATATATATATATATATATATATATATATATATATATATATATATATATATATATATATATATATATATATATATATATATATATATATATATATATATATATATATATATATATATATATATATATATATATATATATATATATATATATATATATATATATATATATATATATATATATATATATATATATATATATATATATATATATATATATATATATATATATATATATATATATATATATATATATATATATATATATATATATATATATATATATATATATATATATATATATATATATATATATATATATATATATATATATATATATATATATATATATATGTGTGTGTGTGTGTGTGTGTGTGTGTGTGTGTGGGTGTGTGTGCTATTACATTTCTCTGTAGTATATGAACAATTGGGATCTGGGACAATTCTGTCACTGGGACAATTTTTTTCATGACTGCCTTTGATAAAATCATCTCTAGGATGATTCTGTTGCCTGCGTTGATTTTTTCACAATAGTTCCCATCACAGCACTGGTAGGCAGCTTCCTATTTTTGTTGGTAAGAGGCATTGTTTAATCCTAGTTTAACTTTCTCCAACCAAAAATCTTGCTTTCCCACTAGGTAGGGGGATTGGATTATCAAAAAAAAAAAGAAAAAAAAGGAAATAGAGCCACATGACTCATATTGATAATTACCAAAGAAAGTTTTAGCATTTTGGCTGATTTACTGGACATTGAGTTCAAGGTGCTGATCAAAGTTCTTTATATTTGCTACCCATAAATTCATGAAACTAGAAGATGAGGGTGCAAAGTCAGCATGTGATGAGAAAGGAAATTCTGATCACATAATATGGCAAAACATAATGATGCATTGTAAAATAATTGAGAGCTGCCTAGCTTTCTTCCATTCCCTACTGACAGACTGTTTCTTGACTGTTTTACCTTCCTGGGATTTGCTCAATGGACTGATGAGCCCACTAATATTAAAGATAGCAATACATTAGATTTTTTCTTGTTGCTGAAACAGATCTGGTGATATCTGTCAATGTGTTCCCACCCTTCCCTAATTGTGATCATTGTGTAATTAAATGTTTTCCTGCTCTAGACTGTGCCACTTTATTTTTTTTAGCTCAAAGTCAATGAGTTCCTGTTCACAATTGATTGTGATTTTGAGTTTTCTGCTTTTGTCTGTTAATGAAGTGTATAATTGATTTTTGTCCATAATTTCCTCCTTAGGTAAATCTTTTGCCCCTTGCCTATTTAATCCTCCTCCTCGCAATGCTTCTTATAAGCCTTGGAAATATAAGCTACCTAAAGACTAGACTAATTCAAGAAGCCAAGCCTGGACCACTTATAGAGTTGAAAGCAGAACATGGCAAGAACTCTCAAGAACCTGTTGATGCTCTCCGAGTTTTTGTTGACATCAATTACTGTATTTACCCATGTATTAGACACACCTCTGCATAACTCACACCCCTATTTAACCCTGCATTACTTTGCTGGAGTTTCCAAACATGAGTACTCTCCTGGGGTATTTACACACCCCAATACAAAAATGTTTCTAGTGTTACTATTATGTAAAATATAGTCATACTGCTGGTTTAGGATTCATCTACAATCCCTGTTAAACAGTTTGAGTTGCTTATAGTTGGTTGATATTAATACAAAGTAATACAATAGAATAAATTATAAAACTAAGGAAAAATTACCAAAACTTAAATTCAGGTCATATTTATTTTTAAAATACCCACAAGATACACATGTTTGTATGAGTTTTTAATATATATGATGAATATTAACATTGAAAAAAAATATTACATAATAGGCAAATCTCCCTTACAAAATACATCAAATCAAAGCTTGAACTAAAGATATAATTATTTATTGAAAGGAAAATTATTATAAATTTAATACATAAACCATAAGCATGGTTTCTTTATCCAAAGCAAACACAAAAATTTTCATGAGTTGAAATAAAAAAAAAGAGCTCATTACATAGGAATAAATTTGTTACATAAACATTTTTTCTTTTCATCAAAAGTAAACAAAAAATATTTCCATGAATTGAAATTGAAAAAAAAAAAAAAAATGTGAGTTCATTACATACCATTACATTCACTCTGATTCACCATTTACTGCTACATTCTCGCAATCTATGCAACTCACAGTCATCTTACTGTGATCCCTGCAAACATGTTTCCCGTATGTGCTACATACTGTTTTCACCTTTCGATCCTTTGACCTGGCACAAAATACACATCTCTTTGCCTGGCATTGTAACAACTGTGAGCTTGTTGAGGATGTTGCATCTGCAATTTCAGGGAACAGCCTTGCAATTTCTGTTCTGAGACCTTTTGGCCTTCTGTTCTGCAGTCTTTTCTTTAGAGTGTCTTCTAATAGCATCATGCATACTTTCTTGATGAATTTGCGGTGCTTGAGTTTATTCTGTGGGTTGTGAGCATACAGGACATACGAATTTACACAGACAATGTTCAGCAGAGCAAAGAACACAATTAGAGGCCAACACCAGCTGTTTCTGGAAACGTAATACTTATCCATCATCATGTCAAGCACATCTATTCCTCCTTTGGTTGAATTATAGAACGTGATGATTTGATGCCATATTTGGCTGGTTTACTGGGTATATATTTCCTAAAGGGACAGTGGCCCCTAAAGGCTACAAGCATTTCATCTATAGTCACAAATTCTGATGGGGTGTTTTTCTTTTTGCAATTTTCCACAAACATCTCAAATATTTGCCTAACTGGGGCAAGCTTATCCACCTTCTTTCTTTTCTCACTTGTTGCTTTGTCATCAAATTATAGACAACATAATAGAAAATGAAAGCAATCCAGTGATGTAGTCAGCCTGAACACCTCGATGCCAGTACCATCTGCTTTCCAAATATGAGCAAGGTGCAGCCTGCTAACATGATATGTACCAGCTAACATAAGCAGTCCAGTCAATGCCTTCACTTCGAAAACATCAGTGTCTTTTGTTCTGTAGGGCTGAGTATAGTTCCCTTTCTGCATAGCGATCATCGAGTTAGTATGTTCTACTAATAAACCAATTATTTCTGCCGTGATGAAGACTCCCCAAAAGTCTGCAGGAGAATTGGCATTTAGAGCTGGTCCTTTTAGTTTTGGTGTAAATTTGATAACATTGCTAGAAAGGGTATGACATAGCAATTTAGGAACATTCTTCTTCCATCATGTTGTTTTATCTTTTTCCCTTCCATCCATCAATTTTTTGCCTTTTTCTTTTGGGGCTGGTCTGGTAGATCATCTGGGTCTGATTCATAACATTCACAATCAGGAACATGCAGATCCTCTTCCAGGTAATCTTCTTCACTTTCACTGTTGGAGGCAGGAACATCCCTCCCCACACTTTCTTTGTCTTATGAGCTACTCACTTCTACTTCATCCAACATCTTCTGAATTCTCTTCATTTCTGCATCATAATCCATCTTGTGTCTGAAAAAATGAAAAGATGTTACATTAGCTAGGCTCATAGTTACAAGAATGAGAGTAATAAATTGTAAATAAAATAATAAATCCATACATAATGATAAAAAAAATACTAAAATCAGTAAGCATAGCATTTTATTCCATATTTATATTACAGAGTAGGCTACTGATACATAATATGCACTTATATCTACATATTTTCATTTCCTGATGGGAAAAGAGAATATATAAATCATAAATACATACCTTTGTTAGTCTGGGGTGACTGACCACCCCAGAAGGCAAAACAAACATCTAACTCCCAGGAAAACTGAGCCACAACTGTGCCATACTACATGTGACACATACTTGATGAGTCAGAAGAGTATTGGGAGGGAGAAGAAAAAAAGGTTGCCAACTAGGAATTGTGAGCACTTAAGCAAAACTGGGGTGCCAAAACACACCAAGGGAGTAATGCAGGGTTAACAAGGATGTTTTGTGGGAAAAAATATATTATGCTTCATCATAAAGTCATGGGAAAAAAAAAAAAAGAAATCTGTGTATTTACCTAGTTGTGGTTTATGGGAGGGGAATAGTCTCAAAGTATCCCATCTCTATATCTATCCAGTTTGGACTTAAAAGCATGGACAGTTATGGCATTGACAACATCTTCACTGAGTTCATTCCATTTGTTCACACTTCTGTGAGAAAAACTATACTTTTTGATGTCTCTTCTACAGTTAACTTTCTTCAACTTCTTATTGTGTCCCCTTGTACTCTGTGTGTCTAAATTTTTAAAACATTCTTTGCCTACATTTTCCATACCATTTATCATTCTATAGATGTTTATTGAATCTCCTCTCTCTCTCCTATTTTCAAGAGTAGGAATTTCCAACACTCATAATCTCTCTTTATAGGTCAACTTACTTAACTCCAGAACCATCTTAGTGACTGCTCTTTGTACTCTTTCTAATTTTATAATATTTCTCTTTATATGAAGAGACCACACCACTGCTGCATATTCCGATCTTGGTCTTGTCGTGGAAATCAACAACTTTTTTATCATTCCTTGATCTAAATATTAGAATGCCATTCTTATTCTTTTTACAAATTCATCTTCTCTCCAGTTATTTTATCAATGTGTTTGTCTGGAGTCAAATTTTCAGTAACTGTTACTCTCAAATCTATTTCCTCTTTTGATTTCTGTAACTTCACATCATCTGTCTCATAATGATATTGTATTCTTTTCTTATTCTTACCAAACTCCATTACTTTACACTTACTTAAATTGAATTCCATTTGCCAAGATTTACTCCATCTATTTATCTTACATAAATCATCTTGCAGTACCATACAGTCATTTACATTTTCTACCCTTCTCATCAGTTTAGCATCATCTGCAAATAAGTCCATATAACTGTCTACTTCTTCATTTATGTCATTCACATATATTACAAACATTATCAGTCCCAACACTGTGGGACACCACTAATTACTTTCAGCCAAGATCAATTCTGGTTTTGTATTACTGTTCTCATCTCTCTATCATCCAGATAATCTTCCATCCACTCCAGCAGTCTTCTTCCAATTTTTCCATAATTTTTTATCTTCCATAGCAATCTTCGTTGTGGTACTTTGTCAAATACCTTCTTCAAGTCGTCTAAATAGACACCATCCACCCATCTGTCTCTCTCCTGCACAATATCGACTATCCTTGAATAAAAGGACAATAAGTTCATGGAGCATGATCTTCCCCTCCTAAATCCAAATTGACAATTTACCAAAACTTTATCTCTTTCCAAGTGTTCCATCCATCTTTCCTTTATTGTTCTTTTGCATAGTTTTCCTTCAACACTAGTCAAGGACACTGTTCTATAATTTAGTGGATTTTCCTTATTTCCTCCTTTGAATATTGGTGTAATATTTGCTCTCTTCCAATTTTACTTCGGCAAAATCACCTATCTGCTGGGCGGACACTTCCCATGAGAGAGAGTGCGTCACGCGCTGCCGGCAGTTGTTTGCTGATCGCCGCGTTGGGCAGACACGGTCATTCTGGGTCATACGGACTCCCAAGTTTTTGCTGTTTTCTTTCAGATAAGGCCACGATACTTGTTACGCAGGTACAGTGCCTTCAACTTCGTTACCCGTTTTTGGGGCGAGTTGTATTATTGGTATATCGGTCTCCACTGACGATGGAACTGTGTGGGAAGCTTACGGCTTTGTTCTCCTTATCGCATTGCGGCAGCCATGTCGGAGTCTGGTGAAGCGTCCTCTGCCTCTCGATCCCCTTCCCCTCCTGCCCCACGTGCCTTCTGTGGGCCTTCTCCTCTCCCTGGGTCCACTGTTCGCCCTCAAGATGACGACGACAGGCACAGGGATCATTCATCTCGTCGCTTGAGTGGGAGGCATGGTTGCGTGAGATTACGTAACAGTGCTGACGCACGTGGTTCCCGCGGCACTTCTCCTGCTCCTCCCCCTTGGTCAGTTGTGTTGGACGCCTTGGCTGATTTGCGGGGTGAAGTGGAGGCCTTGCAGGCAGACAGACGGCAACTACCACCCCCTACTGGGTCGGCGCAGGTGACTGTGGAGGACAGTACTCTGGGGGGCTGGGGTTTGTCGCCTCCTTGTTCTGCCACTTTTTCTGGTTTCTCAGCCAGGATGAGTGAGGATGAGGCAGTGTCGATGCCTGCTGCCCCTGCTGACAGCACCTTAATTCAGGGCACTAAGGCCTTTGGTCCTTCTGACACAGTGGTTGCTGACATTGACAATAGAGTGGCAGAGATGGTAAACTTTCTCTTTGATAATGGTATGAGAGAGGAGGACTACAAGGCCATGTGTGAGGACGATGTTGTCAAGAGGCCTAATAACTGCCATGCTCTTGCGCCAGTGGAATGCAACCCACAGGTGTTGGAGGCCCTGAAGCTGGATGCAAGGAAGACAGACTTCCGCTTGAAGGAGGTAAATAAGGACATCCTGCGGGCTTCAACCATTATCACCAAATCCTTAGTGGCACTGGATGATTTGGCTGAACAGGAAGGTAACCCCAAGTTGGCACATGAGGTGAGCATGCTAAATGGTGCATTGGCATTGCTAGGCAATGCCAATCACAGGAACAATTTGGCCAGGCGTTTTGTCATGAAACGCAAGATAAACTATAAATATGCTCATCTTTGTTCAGATAAGGTGCCAATTACTCGCTTTCTGTTTGGTGACGATGTGTCCCAGTCTGCCAGACAAATTGAGGAAGCGGAGAAACTGCGGAGTAAATTCTTGCAGAAAAAGCCTGCCTTTACTAGCAAGTTCGCAGGTAAACGCCCTGGTGGATATTGGAACAAGCCTGCTAGTAGGGGATATTACGCCAAGTTCCAACCCTACGGGCAACAGAGGTATGGCTCCAGGGCTGCCCCACGACTGCCTTCCACTCGTCAGGATGTGGAGCCAAAAAACTCCAAGGGCCGGGGCGGCCGCAGCAGGCAGCCCCAGTAAACTTACAGGCAAGTGCATGTTTTGAAGCTGGCAGACTACACTCTTTCCTGCATGAGTGGCGTAAAATTACCAGTGACCCTGTCATTTTGGATATTGTTCAGCATTGCCACCTTGATATTGATGTCGATAGTGTTCATCCTTTATTTTTTAATGATTTGGAATACAGATTCAACACTGTGCAACAGGGGATAATTTCTGGAGAGATCAAAAAACTTTTACAGCTTAAAGTCATTAAAGTCACACACAAACAAACTCAGCAGGTTATCTCTCCTATTTTTTTGCGAGAAAAGAAAAACGGGGAATTTCGCCTGGTTCTTAACTTGGAGAGGTTAAACAAATACATACCATATAAACATTTTAAAATGGAAAATTTTGAACAGGCCATCAGGCTCATCAACCAGGGTGATTTTTTGGCTTCTGTCGATCTCAGGCATGCTTATTATTCTGTTAGGGTTGCAGATGAGCAACAACGATTTTTATGTTTTACATGGCAAGGTGTTATCTATCAATTCACCTGCCTCCCTAATGGCATTTCTGAGGGACCTCGGCTTTTCACCAAACTGATGAAGCCAGTATTTGCTACTTTAAGGCAGGAAGGATACACTATCACCAGCTTTATAGATGACACATTAATTTGCAGTAACTCTTACTCAGGATGTCTTCAGGCGATTCAGGCCACCATTTCTCTGTTGCAGAGGTTAGGCTTTTGTATCAATATGGAGAAGTCTGTTCTCACCCCCACACAATGTATTGAATACCAAGGCAATGTTATTAACACCAAGTTCATGACTGCCTCTTTACCTGAGCGTAGACTAATCAAAATTCGCCAAGGATGTGCAGAACTTTTGTGTAAAGATGTTGCCCCCATTCGAGAGGTGGCCAGGGTGATTGGCCTCATGGTGGCTGCGATCCCAGCAGTGGAGTTAGGTAAACTTCACTACAGGAAGTTGGAGGGGGGAAAAATTGCCGCTTTGAAACAGGAGTATGGTAATTTTGACAGGCCTTTGAATATTACTGCAGACATGAAACTAGACCTTTCCTGGTGGTTAGACAATGTGGACAGACACCACAGACACATTTTTAGGCCAGGTACTGACATCGATTTATTTACTGATGCCTCCAGCCTTGGTTGGGGGGGTCATTTGGGGTGTCAGATTACAAGTGGTACTTGGTCCCTGGATGAAAAGGAGCTTCACATTAACATCCTGGAGATGAAAGCCATTCTATTCTCTTTGCAAGCATTTGAACATGAGCTGGAAGGTAGACATGTTAGAGTTTTTTGTGATAATACCACTGCCATAAACTATGTCAATGAAATGGGAGGCACAAAGTCCAAGTCCTGTAATGATGTTGCTACCCAGATTTGGGATTGGTGTCTGGAACATGACTCATGGGTTACATGCTCGCACATACCGGGGAAGGACAACACCTTGGCTGATGTAGCCTCTCGCAAGATTAATGACAGACATGAGTGGAAACTCAACTCACACATTTTTTCTACCTTGTGTAATGTTTTTGGGACACCGTCCATTGATTTATTTGCCTCAAGGCTTAACAAACAGGTTAATACATTCTGTTCGTGGTTGCCAGATCCGGAGGCTAAATATTTTGATGCTTTTTCCTTGGACTGGTCAAACTTTGATTTGTCTTACATTTTCCCCCCATTCTCATTAATTGCTAGGTGCCTTCAGAAGTTACGTGCGGAGCAAGCACGAGGCTGGATGGTGGTTCCTCTGTGGCCGTCCCAGTGTTGGATGGGCATGTTGCTCCAGTTGCTAATAGACTTCCCACGTTTGATAACGAACAGGAGGAATCTTCTAACACACCCGTCCACAACAGATCCACACCCCATCATGTCCCACACGAGGCTCATGGCATGCCTTCTGTCAGGGAAAACTTGCAGAAACGAGGAGTTTTGCCGGCGGCTGCGGACATCATACTTGCCTCCTGGAAACCAGGTACTGAGAGGCAATACCGCCCACATGTCCAGAGGTGGTCGTTGTTTTGTGGTAGACGGAATGTCGATCCCACTTCTCCAACTGTAGATCACATTGTAAATTTTTTGACGGAAACCTTTGACAGGGGTGTGGGTTATGAGTGTGTGAACACTGCGAGAGGTGCCCTGTCTTCTCTCGGCATTGTGGTGGACGGATGCAGGGCAGGAAATCACCCTTTGGTCATCCGATTCATGAGAGGGGTTTTCAATCTTAGAACTCCTCAGCCCAGGTACACTGACACTTGGGACGTCCAACCTGTCTTAGAGCAACTAAGGTCCATGTTCCCCTTACATGCATTAACCCTTAAAGAATTAACGCTAAAATTGGTTATGATGATGGCCTTAACTCAAGCTGCCAGAATTCAAACTTTACAACTACTGTTAATCAGAGACATGCTCATTAATGAACACTCCATTTCAGTACAGTTGGGGGGCACTCTTAAACAATCCAGACCAAATTTTAACATCAACAGGCGGTATTTTGCTGATTTTCCTTGGAATGACTACTGCTTCCGTGTCAGAAACCCGTCTTTGTGTGCTGAGCGCATAACAGAGGTGATAGTGTCTGGCATGGAGGCGTACATTCCTCACTCTTTTTCTCGTCCTAAACCTTCTAAACCTTGGTTTAACACAGCTTGTTCTCGTGCTATACATGATAGAGAGGTGGCCCACAAAAGGTACTTAAGCCTTCCTTCACCAGAATCTCATGCACTTTATATTTCTGCCCGGAACCATGCCAAGTCTGTTCTCCAACTAGCCAAAAACTCCTTCATTAACAGAAAATGTCAAAACCTTTCAAGATCTAACTCCCCTCGTGATTTCTGGCATCTAGCCAAAAATATCTCCAATAACTTTGCTTCTTCTTCTTTCCCTCCTCTACTTCAACCAGATGGCACCACTGCTATCACATCTATTTCTAAAGCTGAACTCTTTGCTCAAACCTTTGCTAAAAACTCTACCTTGGACGATTCTGGGCTTGTTCCTCCCTCTCCTCCACCCTCTGACTACTTCATGCCTCGTATTAAAATTCTTCGTAATGATGTTTTCCATGCCCTCGCTGGCCTAAACCCTCAGAAGGCTTATGGACCTGATGGGGTCCCTCCTATTGTTCTCCGAAACTGTGCCTCCGTGCTTGCACCTTGCCTAGTCAAACTCTTTCAGCTCTGTCTGTCAACATCTACCTTTCCTTCTTGCTGGAAGTTTGCCTACATTCAACCTGTTCCTAAAAAGGGTGACCGCTCTAATCCCTCAAACTACCGTCCTATTGCTTTAATTTCCTGCTTATCTAAAGTTTTTGAATCTATCCTCAACAGGAAGATTCTTAAACATCTATCACTTCACAACCTTCTATCTGATCGCCAGTATGGGTTCCGTCAAGGCCGCTCTACTGGTGATCTTCTGGCTTTCCTTACTGAGTCTTGGTCATCCTCTTTTAGAGACTTTGGTGAAACTTTTGCTGTTGCCTTGGACTTATCAAAAGCCTTTGATAGAGTCTGGCACAAAGCTTTGATTTCCAAACTACCCTCCTACGGTTTCTATCCTTCTCTCTGTAACTTCATCTCAAGTTTCCTTTCTGACCGTTCTATTGCTGCTGTGGTAGACGGTCACTGTTCTTCTCCTAAATCTATTAACAGTGGTGTTCCTCAGGGTTCTGTCCTGTCACCCACTCTCTTCTTATTATTCATTAATGATCTTCTAAACCAAACTTCTTGTCCTATCCACTCCTATGCTGATGATACCACCCTGCACTTTTCCACGTCTTTTCATAGACGTCCAACCCTTCAGGAGGTAAACATATCACGCAGGGAAGCCACAGAACGCCTGACTTCTGATCTTTCTAAAATTTCTGATTGGGGCAGAGCAAACTTGGTATTGTTCAATGCCTCAAAAACTCAATTCCTCCATCTATCAACTCGACACAATCTTCCAGACAACTATCCCCTCTTCTTCAATGACACTCAACTGTCCCCCTCTTCTACACTGAACATCCTCGGTCTGTCCTTTACTTATAATCTGAACTGGAAACTTCACATCTCATCTCTAGCTAAAACAGCTTCTATGAAGTTAGGTGTTCTGAGACGTCTCCGCCAGTTTTTCTCACCCCCCCAGCTACTAACTCTGTACAAGGGCCTTATCCGTCCATGTATGGAGTATGCTTCACATGTCTGGGGGGGTTCCACTCATACTGCTGTTCTAGACAGGGTGGAATCAAAAGCTTTTCGTCTCATCAACTCCTCTCCTCTAACTGACTGTCTTCAGCCTCTCTCTCACCGCCGCAATGTTGCATCTCTTGCTGTCTTCTACCGCTATTTTCATGCTAACTGCTCTTCTGATCTTGCTAACTGCATGCCTCCCCTCCTTCCGCGGCCTCGCTGCACAAGACTTTCTTCTTTCTCTCACTCCTATTCTGTCCACCTCTCTAACGCAAGAGTTAACCAGTATTCTCAATCATTCATCCCTTTCTCTGGTAAACTCTGGAACTCCTTGCCTGCTTCTGTATTTCCACCTTCCTATGACTTGAATTCCTTCAAGAGGGAGGTTTCAAGACACTTATCCACCAATTTTTGACCACTGCTTTGACCCTTTTAGGGACTGGCATTTCAGTGGGCATTTTTTTTATTAGATTTTTGTTGCCCTTGGCCAGTATCCTTCCTACATAAAAAAAAAAAAAAAAAAAAAAAAAACATTCCATCGTTACCCTAAGGATCCACGATTATGTGTCTGTAGCACTCTCCTGAGGTACATTGATGTGACTAAAGAGCTTAGACAGGATGAGATGCACACTGATGCCAGGCTCCTCATTAGCTTCATAAAACCCCACAAATCAGTTTCCAAAGACACTATTGCCCGTTGGGTCAGGACCATTCTCCGCATGTCCGGCATAGACATCTCAAAGTTTTCCGCTGGTAGTGTGCGGCCAGCAGCAGCTTCAAAAGCTGGAGTGGCGGCTGTCCCTGTCGCATGCATTATGGCTAAGGCGGGCTGGTCTAGGGAATCTACCTTTGCAAAATATTATAATAAGAACATTGTGGCTGCTTCTGACCTCTTTCAGGATGCAGTGCTAGAATAAGACATGATTTGGGTTTGTTGCTGCACTCCAGTGTTGCAGTACACGGATATTTTAAGTATTTAGTATCTAGTACCTTAGGTTTATCTTATGATGTGAACTGTTACCATTTTTCAACATTGTTTGTAGATTGGATTAAGTTGGATGCAATGTACCTTATTTTATACACCAATTGTATGATTGTCTCATGTACAAGATCCTTCCATGGAATAATAGTTATAGTACTGTTTCTTGTGGGGCATTTCCTTTTCCTCTCTACTATTGCATCCTCCCTCGTCATCCACATGGCTTCAAAGCCTCATGGGAAATGTCCGCCCAGCAGATAGGTGATTTTGCCGAAGTAAAATTAACAAAGTACACGAGACTTACCGTAGGTCAGTTGAAGTGTACTTCTAATTTTTCGAGGCAAATCACCTCTGCTGGTGCGGAGAATTCACATGCCCTCCTCTCCCTCCCTACCTTAAGCTCTACAGGTTACTTAATTTCCTAATTGGTTCATCATGTGGATGTCGAGTCCTTGCTTTAAAGTCTGCCGGCAGCGCGTGACGCACTCTCTCTCTCATGTGAAATCTCCGCACCAGCAGAGGTGATTTGCCTCAAAAAATTAGAAGTACACTTCAACTGACCTACGGTAAGTCTCGTGTACTTTGTTAATTTTTTGGTACTCTTCCCTGTGATAGTGATGTCACCATTACACTGAATTTTATCACCCAGCTGTTATCTACATTCCTTCAATATCCAGTTTGATACTCCATCTAGATCAGTTGCTTTATTTACATCAAGTTCTTCCATTATCTTAAGTATTTCATCATAACTGACTGGACTGTACTCAGTATATTCCTCACCAACTTACCTCTTCCAGTATCAAACTCCCTTTCCACAGTAAATACTGATCTGAAACTATTATTCATAACCTCTGCAATGTCCTGTGCATTCTTATAGATTTTTCCTTCAATTTTCAATCTTGATACACCTTTCTTCTTCATCTTCTCATTAACATATCTAAAGAATAGTTTGGGTTCATTTATACACTTATCTATTATATCTCTTTCATAGTTTCTTCTCTCCATTCTTATTATCTCAATGTACTTATTTCTAGCATCAGTATATTCCTCCCATCTGCTCTCTGTTTTCCTCTTCTTCCATCTATTCCAAACATTTAGCTTACAATTCCTAGCCTCTTTACATTTTGTATTGAACCATTCCTTACCTTTTCTACATCTCGCTTCTCCTTTAGGTACAAATTTCTCCACAGCAAAGTTATATATCCTTATAAATTCATCCCATTTTTCCTGAACATCTGCATCTTCAAAGTCTTCCCAGTCCATGGCAGCAAATTATTTTTTAAATTTTTGAAAATCAGCTTTACTATATTTAAATCTTTTCACCTTATAATTTTCATCAATGATTACATTTTCATTTTTCAGATTAAATTCCATCAACACATGATCACTTTTACCTAGGGGGCTATCATAGTGTATAGTTTCAATAATTTCCATGTCCTTGGTAAACACTAAATCAAGTCTTGATGGTTTATCTCTTCCACTAAATCTGGTATCACAATCAACCCATTGAATCATCAAGTTTTTCGCCGCCTAGTTTAACAGTCTATTACTCCATGAGCTCTCGCTTCCAGTAGTTGTCAATGTCTCCCAATTTATCTCCTTACAATTAAAATCACCAACAATAACTATATCACTACTTTCCTTCACTATTTTTTCAAGACCTTTCAACACATCTACCAACATCTCTTCTTGCTCTTCTTTTTGCCAAGCATTGGTCATAGGTGGCACATGCACTCTTACATAATTCATTATCCTTCCATTTCCACTTCTAATCATGACTTGTAGAACTTCAGACATGTCTTCACTTTTTATTACCTTCTCCACTTTGACACATTTTTTTTGTCAGAATTGTCACTCCACCTCCTCCCTTGTCACTTCTATTTTTCATCCATAAATCATATTTATTATCACCAATGTCAGGAGTTCCCCATTCATTTTTCCATTTTATCTCACATAATACAGCAACATCTGGTGTGGTTCTGTTTAATAACTCATTTAATTCCATCTTTGTTGACATTAATCCATTTACATTAGTATAACATACCTTACTTACTGCTTGATGTACCATTTCTTTATCCTCATATCTCTTACTCTTCAAAAAAATTCTTCTTCACCTCCATTTGTTTTTGTTTTTTTGTTTAGCCTCATTTACCAGCTCCTTTTGCTTCAACCTTTCAGTCTCATCCATATCCCTGTTTATCCATACATTCTTATATTCTTCATCTCCAGGCAATCTCCAAGACCCATTAATTACTTCCTCTGCTTGTACCTGTGTTGCAAACCTTATTCTTATGGGTCTCATTTTTTCTTCTTCATATTTCCCAATTCTATGGAACTCTTCCACTTGCTTTACTACCTGACTGTCTTCACCTGTCACTTTCTTCAATAACTTATTCAACAGGTTCTTTTCCTTTTTGTCTCTTTGAATTCTGCTTACTATTTTCTTTTCCTTTAAACCAAATACAATTATTTGTTTATATTTTTCTACAGTGTCTCACTAACTTTTTCTCTTCTTTAATAACATTTACCACTTTCTGTCTCAGGTTTTGTTTTTCATTTTCTTGTTGTTCTATTATTTTCTTTAGTGTTTCTTCTTCAAATATAAGTTCATTTAACCACTTATTTTGTCTCATTTCCACATCCTTTACACTTGCCTTCATTTCCTCATTTCCTTTCAGAACAGTTTCTACTTTTTCCTTTATTTGTTTCTTTAAACAGTCATTTTCCACATTTAATTTCTCATTTTTATCTTCCATCTCAATCAACTTTGCTGTAATTGTCACCAACTCCTTACCAGTCTCCTTCTGGCATTCCTCCAATGCCTTTATTCTCTCCAATAACTTGTCCATCATTTCTTCCATAAGCAAAATTTTTCTACACTGCAGTCTATAATTTAGTTCCCTTTCTCCTCCAGTAAAACTCTTCAAATGAACCTCTTGGGGTGCTGCCTTTTGCCATATTTGTTCAAAATGTAAACAAACCAAACCAAACTTTGCTAGAGACAGGATAACTATACTCACGGTACTGTTTCTTTCTTCCCTATTTACCACCTAGGTATTCCAGGATCTTCATAACATATCTTGTTCCACCATGAGCAATTTGTGTTATTCCGTCCTTCTATATGCAAAGCACTAGAAAAACACGTCCTGTCAGCTCCTCTGCTGCTGTGTGTGTGTGTTAGGTGAGCGGGCCACTGGCCAAGGGACACAAAAATTTTTAATAAAAAGAAAAGCCCACTTGATGCCAATTCCTATACCAATGTCAAATAGAATAATAATAATAATCATAATAAAAAAAAGAGTGTCTTGAAACCTCCCTCTTGAAAGAATTCAAGTCATAGGAAGATGGAAATACAGAAGCAGGTAGGGAGTTCCAGAGTTTACCAAAGAGGGATGAATGAATGAGAATACTGATTAACTCATGTATTAGAGAGGTAGACAGAGAAGGAGTGAGAGAAAGAAGGAAGTCTTGTGCAGCAAGGGCACATGAGGAGGGGAGGCACGTAGTTGGTGGTAGAAGATAGCAAGAGCTGCAGCAATGAGAAAAAGGATGAAGACAGTCAGTTAGAGGAGAGGAGTTGACAAGACAAAAAGCTTTTGATTCCACCATCCCTAAAATAGTGGTGTGAGTGGAACCCCTCTCTCCCATACTCCATACATGAACAGATAAGGCCCATGTACAGAGTTAGCAGTTGGGATAGGGGTGGGGGGCAGTAGAAACTGGTAGAGATGATGCAGAACACCTAACTTCATACAAGATGATTTAGCTAGAGATGAGATGTGAGGCTTCTAGTTTAGATTATAAATAAAGGACAGACTAATGATGTTCATTGTAGAAAAGGGAGACAGTTAAGAGTCACTGAAGAAGAGGGGATAGTTGTCTAGATTGTGTCGAGTTGATAAATGGAGGAAGTGAGTCTCTGAGGCATTGAACAATACTAAGTTTGCTCTGCTCCAATCAGAAATTTTAGAGAGATCAAAAGTCAGGCATTCTCTGGCTTTCCTGCATGAACTGTTTACTTCCTGAAGGGTTGGATGTCTATGAAAAGACGTGGAAGAGTATAGGATGGTATCATCAACATAGGAATGGATAGGACAAGAAGTTTGGTTTAGAAGATCATTGATGAATAATAGGAAGAGAGTGGGTGACAGGACAGAACCCTGAGGAACACCACTGTTAATAGATTTAGGAGAAGAACAGTGACTGTCTACCACAGTAGCAACAGAACGGTCAAAAAAGAAACTTGAGATGAAGTTACAGAGAGAAGGATAGAAACCGTAGGAGGGTAGTTTGGAAATCAAAGCTTTGTGCCAGATTCTATCAAAAGTTTTTGATATGTCTAAGGCAACAGCAAAAGTTTCACCAAATTCTCTAAGAGTGTGTGTTCTGTCCTCACATCTGGTGTGATGAAGCAATGGGGCTGTACAGTACTACCATCACATCTAAAACCATGTGTGTGCATATATGTGTTTTGTTCTCTCTCTCTCTCTCTCTCTCTCTCTCTCTCTCTCTCTCTCTCTCTCTCTCTCTCTCTCTTCCATCCTTCCCTCCTCATTCTCTCCCTCTCCCTTTCCTGATCACC
Organism: Scylla paramamosain; assembly: GCF_035594125.1. Lineage (NCBI taxonomy): Eukaryota > Metazoa > Arthropoda > Malacostraca > Decapoda > Portunidae > Scylla > Scylla paramamosain. The sequence goes on from NC_087181.1 coordinate 5,487,526, forward strand.
ACCCCTTTTCCTGACCCTCATCTCCCTTTTCTGACCTCTTCCCCATTTCCTCACTCCTTCCATTCATCTATCCTACTCAGCCACCCACCCACCCACCCACCCACTTTCCTTCAACTCTGTGTGTGTGTGTGTGTGTGTGTGTGTGTGTATTTACCTAGTTTTATTATACAGGGTTCGAGCAGGGCTCATAGTGTCCTGTCTCCATATCTATATTTATCCAGAATTTCCTTAAATTTATGCACATTTGGTGCTGTAACAGCCTCCTCATTTAGACTATTCCAGATATCCAGTTCTATGTGGAAAACTGTACTTCTTGACGTCTCTCAAACACTGACTCTTCCTGATCTTCTCTGAGTGCCCTCTTGTCCATCCAGCTTTATCTTCTTCCAGCAACACCAGTTCCTGCTTGTCTGTCTCCTCAATGTGGTTAACTATTTCATACATTGTTATTAGATCTCCTCTTTCTCTTCTAACCTGCAAAGTTGGTAGTCCAATTTCCTTCAACCTCTCTTTGTATGTTAGGTTTCTCAGCTCCAGTACCATCCTTGTAGCTGCCCTCTGAATTCTTTCCAACTTCTTTATGTCTTTCTTCATGTGCGGAGACCACACCACTGCTGCATATTCCAGCCTGGGACATAGCATATTGGCTATAATTTTTTTCATCATAGTCTTATCATTGTAATGAAATGCCACCCTAATATTTATGCCATTCTGGGGTTAGGGTATCCTGAAATACCACTCCTAGATCTTTTTCCTCCTTACTCCTCATTATTACTTCCTCCCCCATTTTATAGTCCCATGCAGGTCTTTTACTCTTTCCCAATTCCATCACATGGCATTTCTTAGCATTGAATTCCAATTTTCACTTCTTGCTCCACCCATAAATTTTGACAATATTTCTTTGCAACTCTATACAATCAATGTGGCTCTTTATTACTCTTAGCAATTTTGCATCATCAGCAAACAGATTAATATAACTGGTAAAATCCTCCTGCATATCACTGATGTATATTTGGAACATAATGGGTGCTAACACTGACCTCTGTGGTACTCCACTTGTTACATTACTCCAACTTGAACAGGTGTTCCTGATCACAGTTCTCATTTCTCTGTCCTTTAAGTAGTCTCTCATCCATTTTAGCATTGTCCCTCTCAGTCCTTTTATGTTTAATCTTCCACAATAGTCTTTTATGTGGAACTTTATCAAAAGCTTTTTTGATGTCCAAATACACTGCATCTACCCACCCATTTCTGTTTTGTACTTCATCTATTACTCTTGTATGTGTGTGTGTGTGTGTGTGTGTGTGTGTGTGTGTGTGTGTGTGTGTGTGTGTGTGTGTGTGTGTGTGTGTGTGTGTGTGTGTGTGTGTGTGTGACTGACTCTCTCTCTCTCTCTCTCTTTGTGTGTGTGTGTGTGTGTGTGTGTGTGTGTGTGTGTGTGTGTGTGTGTGTGTGTGAGAGAGAGAGAGAGAGAGAGAGAGAGAGAGAGAGAGAGAGAGAGAGAGAGAGAGAGAGAGAGAGAGAGAGAGAGAGAGAGAGAGAGAGAGAGAGAGAGAGAGAGAGAGAGAGAATAACAATCCTGAGAATTGCTAAGTTGAAAGAGACTGATTGAGAATGACAATGGATGAAAGAAGCATAAATGGGAAAGAAATGGATGAAGGAAAAATTAAAAGAAGTGGAGGAGAGGAAAAAAGAATACTTATTTCTCACTACTTCTCTCCTAATTCTTCATTCACGCTTCACCCTTGCTGCTTATATTTATTCTCTCTACTTTCTCCCTGTCCTCCCATCCTCCTTCTTCATCCTTCCTACACTTCCTTACCCCATGTACTCTCCTTCCTCAGTTATGTCCCTTCCTCCCCTTCTTCCTTTCCTCTTCCTTCCTCTTTTGTCTTGTCTCAAACCTCCCTCCTTGTCACCTCCCCTCCTCATTATCTGTCAGAGATAAGGGACAAGGGAAAGGAATGGGGAGAGAGAGAGAGAGAGAGAGAGAGAGAGAGAGAGAGAGAGAGAGAGAGAGAGAGAGAGAGAGAGAGAGAGAGAGAGAGAGAGAGAGAGAGAGAGAGAGAGAGAGAGAGAGAGAGAGAGAGAGAGAGAGAGAGAGAGAAGGAAGAGGAGAAAAGGGAAGGGGGAGAAGAGAAGGGAAGGGAAGGGGAAGGGAAGGGAAGGGAAGGGAAGGAAGAGAAGGGAAGGGAAGGGAAGGGAAGGAGAGAGAGAGAGAGAGAGAGAGAGAGAGAGAGAGAGAGAGAGAGAGAGAGAGAGAGAGAGAGAGGAGAGAGAGAGAGAGAGAGAGAGAGAAAGAGAATTTTATTACTAGTAAAAATATTTGTGCTTAGTGTATTACTGCTTTAACCCATTTGCGCTGCTCGTTGCGTCAACGCAACACGAAACAAGCTATAACATGATGTTGAGCTACACTGGAAGGACAACATGCTGCACCCTGTAGCTGCTTCTGTTGCCAGTAGACATCCAGAACTCCCAGTGGAAGATCCATATGATTCCTGACATCTCACCATTTTAGGGGAAAAGTCAGTGAAAAAAGCTCCACTTTCTGAAAAACGATGTCTTCATCAAAAAGGAGATGAGTAAAGAAAATCATTATCAAATATTTGTTCATATCTATTTCACAGTAATCTTCTGTTTCTTTTGATGAAGGAACCCTTTTCAATGAAGTTTTATTTGATAGGATGCTGATGACAGTTGTGTAAAAAAATTACAAAGAAAAGTTGCGCTAATGCAACCATCGGCACCTAGTTGTTCATCAATGTTGTGCTAACGCAAGCATCGGCACCGGCTTCTTCATTGATGTAGTTATTTTGCGATGCATAGTATCTTTTTTGCACATGTAATTGCAGTGAATAGATATATACGTGTAGCCTAGCATTGTTTTTTGACAGCATACATGTTGTGTACACAAATTTTACGCAATATATTTTCTCTCTTTTTTTTTTTTTTCAGAAAAGTGAAGTTGAACAACATTCTAGATGAGCTAGAGAAACCTACCATGTCTGACGAGAGTGAAGTTAGTGATGAAGATGAACCCAGTGGAATGGTAAAACAAACTGAAGTACATGACCTTTACATCATACCTGCAAATGATGGTGCTGTGACAGTGAAGATTCTGGCGAAGAAGAAAGCGTGGATATCTCTTATCTTCCTTCAACACAATTAACTGCTTTGGCAGTGATAGAATCTTTAGAGTCACAAGATAATGCAGATGAATGTGCTGAAGGACAAGAATCCCAGAAAAAGAAAATAATAAAACTCAGAAAATGGAAAGCACAAGATCTCCCAGAAAAGAGAAATGTCCCATGTTATCCACGCAAACCATCAGTTGCTGATATTCCGCATAAGCCTAGTCAGACATTTGAGCTTTTCTTGGATGTATTAGCAATTGACCACCTACTGAAACAAACTGTGAACTAAGCTATCCAGAATGGTAAACATTCATTCACGTTAACAAGTGATGAAATGAAAACCTTCAAAGGAATTTTGTTGGTGCTAGGGTACTGTTGTGTTCCACGTCGCAGACTGCATTTGCAGAGACAGCCAGATGTCTACAATGAGCTTATTGCTGACTCCATGCATCAGGATCGCTTTGATGAGATAATGAAGTTCTTTCATGCTGCAGACAACACAAAGCTACAAAGTACAAAACACAAAGTACAGTATCATACCATGTAGGCCAGTGGAATCCTATGAAAATGTATCTAGGTTGTACTATTTCTTTTTCGATAACTATATTATAGCTCTCTCTCTCTCTCTCTCTCTCTCTCTCTCTCTCTCTCTCTCTCTCTCTCTCCAGGGGTTCTAATCACTGGTTTTCTTTCATTTATAGTGAAGTAATTCTCATATTTCTTTTTTAGTGAAGAAATTATTATCATGTATCAGAAGTGAAATGTATCTGTTTTTTTTTCAATTTTTTTTCCTTGCCAAGAATTGTATCCTAGGACCCTCCTTTGACTTTTTTATGTGAAAAAGAGTAAACTTGTTTCCCATAGTGCCCATATATGTTCAAATCAAGGGTTTTTTCTTTCTTATGTTTTTGTTAGTACATGCTAACAGTTGCGTTTACGCAACATGTAATGTGGTCGGACCACCACTTGTTGCATTTGTGCAACAACAGATTTTTTGCAATAAAATGTAAGAAGTTGCACATATGGAGTTTTTTTTTTATCAAATTTCTGCAGTTTCCTTTCACATTATGCATATAGCAAAGCAGCAACATGAAATTCTAACTTTCATTTTTTATCGGCTTAAATGGGTTAACTCCACACCAGTACATAAGAACATAAGAACATAAGAAATAAGGGAAGCTGCAAGAAGCGACCAGGCTTACACGTGGCAGTCCCTGTATGAAACACTCCTACCTATTTCCATCTGTTATCCCCATCCATAAACTTGTCTAATCTTCTCTTAAAGCTCTCTAGTGTCCTAGCACTAACTACATGATTACTGAGTCCGTTCCACTCATCTACCACTCTATTTGAGAACCAATTTTTTCCTATCTCCTTCCTAAACCTAAATTTTTCAAGCTTGAACCCGTTATTTCTTGTTCTACCCTGGTTGCTGATCCTAAGAATTTTGCTTACATCTCCCTTGTTATAACCCTTATACCACTTAAAGACTTCTATCAGGTCCCCTCTTAACCTACGTCTCTCTAGAGAATGTAAATTTAACCGCTTCAACCTCGCTTCGTAAGGAATACTCCTCATCCCCTGTATCCTTTTAGTCATTCTCCTCTGTACTGATTCTAATAGACCTATATCTTTCCTGTAATGTGGGGACCAGAACTGCACAGCGTAGTCTAGATGAGGTCTGACCAGCGCCAAGTATAACTTTAATATTACTTCCGGCCTTCCACTTTTAACACTCCTAAAAATGAATCCTAGTACCCTATTTGCCTTGTTTCTGGCTTCTATGCATTGTTTCCCTAGACGGAGTTCAGAGCTAACTATAACTCCTAAATCTTTCTCATACCCTGTACCTACCAGAGTTTGGGTGTTTAATGTGTACCTATTGTGTGGGTTTCCTCTACCTATGCTAAGCACTTTGCATTTATTGATATTAAATTGTATTTGTCATCTATCCGTCCATTCATTCATTCTATCTAAGTCTGTCTGCAAGGCGATGGCATCCGCTTCTGACCTAATTAATCTACCTATCTTTGTGTCAGTATGTGTGATCTTTTTGTGAACAGAAAACTTTGTTTTCATGACTCTGGGCACATCTTTAGGACACATAACCAACTATCTATTGTTCTGCTTGTTGTGCACTCATCCTGGCAAAAGATTTTCTCATCAGAAAAGAAAAAAAAAAAAAACTTGCTGTTTACAAGATTTGTTTTTGTCATTTCAGTGAGCAGTCCCATCCACATTTTGTGGAGTTATTGCAAGGATCTTCAGTCAGAATGCTTTCAGAATGGCACAAACACAGAAATTTCAAGGACTGAGATGGAGGGATCAGTGTCATTGAGTTGCTGCACATACAAAATTAAATTGCCACTCTTCACTCTCAATTGCATGTCTCTGGCAGTCATGACCTCCACATCAAGGTCAGGATCTACTAACAGCTTCCTAATTCTCTGGACTGTCCTCAGTGGCAACTTCAACTATGATGACATTGTTGGTCATCCCAGTTCAGATGGAGTAAACTATCACCTTCCTTCTGCACTCCTCAGGCAACTCATAACCATTTGTTCTGTTTGGGATCTGCATTCTTTGAAGCCTAAGTGTAAACTGAAAATCCTGAATCAATAGTGTGGATGCAGAAAATCTAGTTCTATCTGGATTTTTCCAGTTAAAACACAGCAATTCTACTTTCGCATCCTGTATCTTTTCAATTAGTAGGCGTTCTTGTTCATTTTAAATTTCCTAAATCCATCTCATGTTCCTGTTCATCCAACTCCATTGTGTCTTCATAGCACTTGCTCTGAAATGACAAGCAAAATATCCTTTAGATAGGACATCTCAAAGCCAGGGATTTAAAATTTTGGTGCCTGTTAATGCCAGAGGCAAAAGGTATCTCAATTGATTGTGATCCAGAGGGTGTCTCAGCTGATCAAGAGGCAGAGGATGTGACAGATGCTTGAGAGATGGTGATCACAAACTGGTGTTGCGAGTTTGTGGCCTGATTGTGGGAGGGACATGCAGTACCACAGTACTTGGAACATAGCCTGAAGTGCCAAAAATAAAAGAATATTATCAGTCATATTACAAGAGAGAGAGAGAGAGAGAGAGAGAGAGAGAGAGAGAGAGAGAGAGAGAGAGAGAGAGAGAGAGAGAGAGAGAGAGAGAGAGAGAGAGAGAGAGAGAGAGAGAGAGAGAGAGAGAAACTACATGGCCACCCCAAACAAGAAAAGATAATTAAAGTGACCAACAGATTCCCCAAAATTTATTGCAAGTGCATAAATAGAGCTAAAATTATATTTCTAAGACAGCAGATAATCAATGGAATTATTCTGTATATTCCTAATATACAGAATATATATAATTGTATATAATTGTATTCCTGTATATTTGTTTTTAGTTAGGCAAATATCTTATGACTTTTCTGATCATGTGAAATAGTTTTCAATTAAAATTTTTGACTACATTTTTCCATTTGTTTCCTTTTAAGGGTCTTTATTGTACTTATTACTTCTGTTTTGTCAGATAAAAAAATATTACAGAAAATACTTACTTCCTGGTCTGTCAGTTCTCAGAATTCTGAAGAGTCTAACTCTTGAGAAATGATGGCGAGCACAGTAGCTGTGTTCACATTATCCATCTTCTTGTTTGGAGATCCCTCATCTGTCTTCATGCATTGTCTCTTGTCTGTATTATATTTCTTCTTGGCTCTGGCAAATGTGAAGAGAATTATTAATATTTAAACATTCACAGATAAATCTGGATTAAACTTTCAAAATGATACCTAAATAATCCATGCACTATTAAATATGTATTTACCTAGTTGTGAGATACAGGATAAGAGCCACACTAGATTCATGCTGTCCCATCTCCATATTGACTTATCCAAATTTTCTTTAAATTTATGAACTGTCTTGGCACACACAGTCTCATCAATAAGTTAATTCCACACTGCTATGCTTCTGTGAGAAAAGCCATGTTCCTTAATGTCTGTTCTGCAAACACTCCTTTTCAATTTTCTTCCATGTCCTCTGGTACCTCTCGTATCTGGTATCACAAGGTCATCCTTGTCCAACTTTTCCATCCCTTCCAGTATTCTATATAGTGCTATTAAATCACCTCTTTCATTTTTTCCAGTGTAGTCAGACCCAATCTCTTCAACCTCTCTATAACTATACCCTCTTAGGCTTGTAGGGATTTTTGCTGCAGCTCTCTGAATTCTTTCTAGCTTTCTGATATCCTTCTTCATACTTGGTGACCACACTAATCTTGGACATATCATTGTTATCAGTTTTTTTTATCATATCTTCACCAATAAAGGTGAGTGCCATCTTGATGTTTCTCAGCATATTATATGTTTCTCCAGTGATCTTGTTAATATGCTCTGCAAACAACAGTTTATTAGAATTGGTTAATCCCAGATTTTTCTTCTGTTCTTAAAGTAATTTTCTCATTTCCCAAATAGTAGTTGTCTTCTGTTCTTTTTGCACTCTTTCCAAACTTCACCACACTGCATTTCTTGGCATTAAACTCCATGTTCCATCTCAACAACCATTCATTTATCTTAATTAAGTCTTGATTCAGACTTTCACAGTCTTTTTATTTGTTACTTTTCTCATAATCTTAGCATCATCAGCAAAGAGGCTTATGTAGCTTGTCACTCCTCTTGTCATGTCATTTACATATACAGTAAAATCCCTTTCATCCGGCATTTGAGTATCCAGCGGCTTCAAGTATCTGGCACATTTTTCCCTGAGCCTTAAAATCAATAAAAAATCAGTGTGTACTCATAAAATCAATTAAAATTCCCACGCGAGGCATACTTTGTCCCCTCGCCACCAGAGCGCACTGCTTCGCGCCACCCGCGGCCCACTGCACTGTGTTTACTCAGTGACTCAGTCCTGCGTGTGCACTGTTTATCGCCTGACGCCTTCATAATGCTAAAGTTGTAGAAAAGAGGAAGCATGTTGTGCTTACACTTAAGAAGAAGGTAGACATTTGTCGATGATTAGAGAGAGGTGAAAGCAGACTGCAACTAATGGCGGAATATGGTGTGGGCTCATCAACTATTTATGACATTAAATCCCAAACGAAAAAGTTGCGGGATTACATGAAAGCCACTGACACCCCAAAGGCAGCGGAAAATCATCACACACTGCAGTATCATCGTGGTGAAATGATGGACAAAGTATTATATGAGTGATTCAGCTTGAAAAGATCAGAAGGAGTCACAATTACAGGCCCAATGCTACAACTGTGTGTAGGTGAGTGTGAGGTGGCAGTGCGGGTGGCGACGCACGGCACGGCGATCAGCTGATCTTTGTTGTGATAAGATGTGTGAGTGTAGGGTGGTGATTGTGGACATAATTTCACTTATATTCAAGTATCTGGCATGTCGGTGGTCCTGTGGATGCCGGATAAGAGGGATTTTACTGTATTGCAAACATAAATGGTGCTACTAATGATAATTGTAGAACTCATTTCAACTGTGATTACTGTCCTCATTTCTCTGTCTGTCAAAAAGTCAGTCATCCATTTTTAATAATGATCCTCCCAGTCCTATATTTTTCAATTTCCATATTAGCCTTTTGTATGGTACTTTATCAAATGCTTTTGTTAGGTCCAAGTATATGCAGTCAGCACGTCTGTCTGTCTCTTGCACTATGTCCATTACTTTTGAGAAGAAGCTTATCAGATTGTTACACAAGATCATCCTTCTCTAAATCTGAATTGTCTCTTTGTTATCACATTGTTGTCTTCCAGGTATTTCACCTATCTGCTCTTGATGATGATCTTTTCATAAATCTATGATGCCACACTTGATCTATTTGTCTATGATCTAATTTGTCTTCTTTACTTCCAGTTTTGTGATTTGGGGTAATATCCACCCATTTCCAATCTTTAGGTACTCTTCCTTCCAGCAGGGTGGCACTGATTATATTGTGTATCACTTTGGCTAGTTGTGAACAGCACTCCTTTAGAATCCAGTTCAACACACCATCAGGTCCAATTGCTTTCCTTACATCCAGCTCTTCCAACAATCTCTACTTCTGATGATGATGTTATTACCTCTTTCAGACTATTCTCATTTTCTATTGTTATCTTTTCTTCCCTAAAATCATTTTCCTTAGTAAACACTGAGTGGAAGTATCTGTTAAACACTTCTGCCATCTCTACTGGGCCTCTGACTGTTTTCTTCTCCAACTTTTTACTCTGCTGATGTCTTCTTTAATCTTCAATTTTCCATTGATAAATCTATAAAACAGTTTTGGTAGATCTTTACATTCATCCACAACATTCTTTTCGTAATTCTTCAGCTCATCTCAGCGTATTTTGACATATTCGTTCCTATTTCTTATATAATTAGTCTACAAGTAAATTTTTATTTTCCCTCCACTTGTTCCATGCTTTTCTCTCTCCAGTCTAATTTTAGCACATCTCTTATTATACCAATTCTTCTTAAATATGTTCTTCATTGATTTCTTAGTGACCCATTTCTCCACTCCTTTATTATAAATATCCAGGAAGGTGGTCCACTTTTCTTCTATGTCGCCCGTTTGAAATACTTTGTTCCAATCCACTTCATCAAAATTCTTCATAACTTCTCCAAAATTTGTCTTACTATAGTTCAACCATTCTCTCTTGTGGTCTTCTTTTCTTGTACTGATGTTTTCATCCATTACTAAGAACTGAATCAATGCATAATCACCTTTTCCTATTGGGTTTTTGTGTTTTAAATCCTCTACTATGACTTGTTCCTTGGTAAAATTTGACTGAGTCTTGATGGTGTCATTTTCTCTGAATCTCGTGTCTTCTTTAATCCACTACGCAAGAATATTTGCAATAGCCAACTCCTGTAATTTGTTCCTCCATGATGACTTGCTACTTTCTGTGGTCCAACTTTCCCAAGATACCTCTTTACAATTAATGCCTAAAGACCTGAGGGGGGTGGGGAAAATTTGACTGACCACCAGGACCACAGCTTGAACTTAAAACATGTAAAACAGCCTGTTTTTGCATGCTTATTTCTCTTAACCTACAATGAACAAGTGAATGAAAACTGTACTCTCCCCACAATCAACTCTTTCGAATGGCCTCATCTGGAAGTCTGTTGGTGCCATGGTTACGGAGATATCATGAGTTGAATGAGGTGGTGTCAGTGTACACTGAGTGTGGCTCAGCCCACTTGTCTGATTGGCTTACCCCGGCTGTGGCTAGGGGAAAAAGAAAACAGGTGCTCTACATTTTCCATACACCCCCTACCTGGGTATTTTCTCTGCCCCCGTGCATTACAATAGCTGATAGTGTGGTTAGCATGGTATGAGCGTGGGGAGTGAAGGTAAGGAAATTCAGCAAGTGAGCTGAATCAGACGCCCTGGAATCACATTCCTGGCCATGACGGAGCCTAGCTGTAGACTGATAACCCTTGCTGTCTGACTTGAAATCAGTGTAGTCATAGCCCGGGCTAGCAAATTGGGCAGAAAATGGCATAATTTGGCTTTATTTTAGCAAAGACATCATTCAATGTCTCCAGTCCTATAGCGGCAGGATGATGATCAACGTCCTCAATTCTTTAGGGGGTTAAAGTCTTCCATCACTAGTACATTTTAATTTTCTTCAAGCAACTTGGATAAACATGCCCTTGTATCTTCCAGTATTCTCTTGCATTCTCTCTCTCCCCAAGAGTTGGAATAAGGGGGAATATAAGTCACTACAGTATGTGGCATCTTCCCAGATTTCTTTTTAAGCTTACTTTCATTATTTCTGGCTCCCCCTCTCCACATGTAGTAGACTCCACCATCAAATCTTTTCCAACTAGGGGCATCACATCTCCACCCTCCTTACTTTTTCTATTTCTCATCCAGAGGTTGTATTTTCCATCTCTAATATTTAAAATGTCCACATCATTCACCAGTTTTGTTTCAACATTTCCCATGATATCCATGATACCCATGATATTCTTTTAAACAATCTTTACTTCCAACACTGCTGACATCAAACCAGTTATGTTTGCATGTGCCACTTTTAATCCTCCCCCTCTGCATTGTCCTCTCTCCTGTACCACTTTCTCACCCTCATGTCTATGGCCCTCCAACAGAACCTCTTCTTCTCCACTCCTAATCTTTCTTACTTTTTTTTCATTTGTTTCTCTTCTTAATTCATTTATAGTGGCTCTCTCTTCTCTGGTCTTATCTTTTTTATCCATATTTGTATGTACTCTTCAACTCTGGCCAATTTCCAAGCTTTGCCTATTATTTCTTCAGCTGCTGCTTGTAATCTAAACCTTATTTTAGTGGGATGCTGTCTACCCTCAACATATCTGCCCAATCTTCAAATTTCTTCAATCTCTTCTGCCAGCTCCTTGTCTTCTTGTATTGTTTTCACCATTTTATCCACTCACCTCTTTTCCTTCTTTACCCTTTCTTGCCTCTGTGGTATACACTCCTCCTTTAAAGCAAATACCACTACAGTCTTTTTCCTATCTACTGTGTCTCTCACCAAGTTTTCTCTCTGCTTGATCACTTTAGCAACCTTTTCTGTTGGTATGCTGACATTTACCTTAGTTTGCTCTTCCACAATCCTCCTAAAGTTGATCTTCTTTTCCTTCTATTCCTTCTTCCAAATTCCCTGCTTTACATTTAACTCATCAACCTTGTCTTCATGCTCCATTGTTTTCTTCTCATATAGTGCTAATTTTGTGTGTAAATCATCATACACACCTTTCTAAACTCCCTTCTCAGTAATCAAAATTTCAACCATTCTTTCCATCTTTTCCATCCTTACTTACATCTCTCGCATTTCACTCTCCAGCTCAATAAAACTTCTTCCCAACAAGCTCTCTCCAGTTCTTCTCTCATCCCCACCAAAACCAGAAAAATCCCAGTCTTTCCTTCAGAACAGTCCCCGTTGGAGGTGTAGGGGCTGAGGTTCCCTGCTCATTATGGCAGTCATTACACTTTCCCTAAAACTTTTTTGGAGACAGGACAGCAGCAAGTAACACTAGTGTGACTCCCACCACCAAGGACAGCTCTCAGTGATGTAAACAGCAGGATATTAGCAGCGGCATCTGTTGTTATCCTCACACATCTATTGTGTGTGTGTGTGTGTGTGTGTGTATTTACCTAGTTGTATTTACTACCTATTTGTGTTTTACAGGAAAAGAGCTATGCTCATGCTGTCCTGTCTCCATATCTATAAGCATCCAGCTTAACTTTAAATTAATGAATATTTGTTGCTTGTACCACTGTTTCATCTAAGTTGTTCCATATTTCTATGCTTCTATTTGGGAAACCACATTTCTTGATATCTCTTCTACTTGCTGTTTTCCTCAATTTCAATCCATGTCCTCTTGTATCTCTTGAGTCCCACACAAATAAGTCTTCTTTGTCAACTTGATCCTTACCCTTTAAAGCTCTGTATATAGCAATCAGGTCCCCTCTTTCTCTTCTCTCTTGTAATGATGGAAGCTTCAATCTCCTTAATCTTTCTTCATTGGTTAAATCTCTCAAACTTGGTACCAGTTTGGTTGCAGCTCTCTGGATCCTTTCTATTTTCCTTATTTCCTTTTTATCATGGGGTGACCAAACAGTTTTGGTTGAATCACATATTCCATCAACTTTTTCATCATCTCTTCATCCATGTAAGCACTTGCCCCCTTTCATCTTTCTTAGTAACTCATAGGTTTCCCCAACATGTTGTTTACATGTTTTTCTGGCGATAAATTATCACTTATTGTAATTCCCAAGTCTTTTTTTTCTTTGGTTTTCTTAATTTCCACTTCTCCCATAGTGTAGGACCTTGTCAATCTTCTTTTGCTTTTTCCTAATTCCATCACCTTGCATTTTTTTGCATTAAATTCCATTTCCCATTTCTTACTCCATTTATATATCTTATTTAGATCTTTCTGTAATATTTCACAATTCATATTGTTTTCCACTCTTTTCAATAATTTTGCATCGTCTGCAAACATATTTATATAACTGTCAACCTCATCCACCATATTGTTGACATACGCCAGAAACATTACGGGGGCTAAACAGCCCCCAAGAGTTATATATCCTTATAAATTCATCCCATTTTTCCTGAACATCTGCATCTTTGGAGTCTTTCCAGTCCATGGCAGCAAATTATTTTTTTTTAAATTTTTGAAAATCAGCTTTACTATATTTAAATCTTTCACCTTATAATTTTCATCAATGATTACATTTTCATTTTTCAAATTAAATTCCATCAACACATGATCACTTTTACCTAGGGGGCTATCATAGTGTATAGTTTCAATAATTTCCATGTCCTTGGTAAACACTAAATCAAGTCTTGATGGTTTATCTCTTCCACTAAATCTGGTATCACAATCAACCCATTGAATCATCAAGTTTTTCGCCGCCTAGTTTAACAGTCTATTACTCCATGAGCTCTCGCTTCCAGTAGTTGTCAATGTCTCCCAATTTATCTCCTTACAATTAAAATCACCAACAATAACTATATCACTACTTTCCTTCACTATTTTTTCAAGACCTTTCAACACATCTACCAACATCTCTTCTTGCTCTTCTTTTTGCCAAGCATTGGTCATAGGTGGCACATGCACTCTTACATAATTCATTATCCTTCCATTTCCACTTCTAATCATGACTTGTAGAACTTCAGACATGTCTTCACTTTTATTACCTTCTCCACTTTGCCACATATTTTTTTATCAGAATTGTCACTCCACCTCCTCCCTTGTCACTTCTATTTTTCATCCATAAATCATATTTATTATCACCAATGTCAGGAGTTCCCCATTCATTTTTCCATTTTGTCTCACATAATACAGCAACATCTGGTGTGGTTTTGTTTAATAACTCATTTAATTCCATCTTTGTTGACATTAATCCATTTACATTAGTACAACATACCTTACTTACTGCTTGATGTACCATTTCTTTATCCTCATATCTCTTACTCTTCAAAAAAAATTCTTCTTCACCTCTATTTGTTTTTGTTTTTTTGTTTAGCCTCATTTACCAGCTCCTTTTGCTTCAACCTTTCAGTCTCATCCATATCCCTGTTTATCCATACATTCTTATATTCTTCATCTCCAGGCAATCTCCAAGACCCATTAATTACTTCCTCTGCTTGTACCTGTGTTGCAAACCTTATTCTTATGGATCTCATTTTTTCTTCTTCATATTTCCCAATTCTATGGACTCTTCCACTTGCTTTACTACCTGACTGTCTTCACCTGTCACTTTCTTCAGTAACTTATTCAACAGGTTCTTTTCCTTTTCCTCTCTTTTAATTCTGCTTACTATTTTCTTTTCCTTTAATCCAAATACAATTACTTGTTTATATTTTTCTACAGTGTCTCACTAACTTTTTCTCTTACCACTTTGTCAGATTTTGTTTCTCATTTTCTTGTTGTTTTATTATTTTCTTTAGTGTTTCTTCTTCAAATATAAATTCATTTAACCACTTATTTTGTCTCATTTCCACATTCTTTACACTTGCCTTCATTTCCCCATTTTCTTTCAGAACAGTTTCTACTTTTTCCTTTATTTGTTTCCTTAAACAGTCATTTTCCACCTTTAACTTCTCATTTTTATTTTCCATCTCCATCAACTTTGCCATAATAATCACCAATTCCTCACCTGTCACCTTTTGGTGTCCCTCCAATGTCTTTATTCTCTTCACTAACTTGTCCATCAATTTTTCCATATATAAAATTTTTCTATACTGCAATCTATAATATAGTTATCTTTCTTCACCAGTAAAACCTTCAAAGGACTCCCATTCTTTTGGGATGTCGCCCTATGCCATTTTGTCCAAAGTGTAAACAAACCAACCAAACTCTCCTAGAGACAGGATAACTATACTCATGTACTATTTCTCCCCTCCCTATTTACCACCTAGGTATTCCTGGGTCTTCATATCATAACTTGTTCCACCATGAGTGATTTGTGTTATTCCTTCCTTCTATATGTAGAGCACTAGGAAACACGTCCTGTCAGCTCTGCCACCACCGTTTGTGTGTGTGTGTGTGTGTGTGTGTGTGTGTGTGTGTGTGTGTGTGTGTGTATTTACCTAGTTGTATAATACAGGGTTCAAGCAGGGCTCATAGTGTCCTGTCTCCATATCTATATTTATCCAGAATTTCCATAAATTTCTGCATGTTAGGTGCTGTAAACAACCTCCTCATTTAGACCATTCTAGATATCCACAGTTCTATGTGGAAAATTGTACTTCTTGATGTCCCTCAGACACTGACTAATCCTGATCTTCTTTGGGTGCTTCATCATCTTCCAGCAACACCAAGTCCTGCTTATCTATCTTCTTAGTGTGGTTAACTATTTTGTACATCATTAGATCTCCTCTTTCACTTCTAACTTGCAAAGTTGACAGTCCCCTTTCCTTTAACCTCTCTTCATATGTTAGGTCTTTCAGCTCCAGTACCATCCTTGTAGCTGCCCTCTGAATTCTTTCCAAATTCTTTATGTCTTTCTTCACATGCAAAGACCACACCACTGCTGTATATTCTAGCCTGGGACATAGCATAGTGGCTATAATTTTTTCATAATAGTCTTATCCATGTAATGAAATGCCACCCTAATATTTGTTAACATCCTGTACGTCAAGCCAGATATCTCACTTATATGCTGTTCTGGGGTCAGGGTATCTTGGAAAAAAAAAAAAAAAAAAAAAAAAAAAAAAAAAAAAAAAAACAATCCTAGGTCTTTTTCCTCCTTGCTCCTCATTATTACTTCCTCCCCCATTTTATAGTCCCATGCAGGTCTTCTCTTACTCTTTTCCAATTCCATCACATGGCATTTCTTAGCAGTGAATTCGTTTCCACTTCTTGCTCCACCCATAAATCTTGTCAATATCTCTTTGCAACTCCATACAATCAATGTGGCTCTTTAACAATTTTGCATCATCAGCAAACAGATTAATATAACTGGTCAAACTCTCCTGCATATCACTGATGTATATTTGGTACATAATGGGTGCTAACACTGACCCCTGTGGTACTCCACTTGTTACATTACTCCAACATGAACAGGTGTCCCTGATCACTGTTCTCATTTCTCTATCCTTTAAGCAGTCTCTCATTCATTTTAGCATTGTCCCTTTCAGTCCTTTTATATGTTTAATCTTCCACAATAGTCTTTTATGTGGAACTTTATCAAAAGCTTTTTTTGATGTCCAAGTACACTGCATCTACCCACCCATCTTTGTTTTGTACTTCATCTATTACTCTTGTATAGAAACTTAGAAAATTTGTCACACATGACCTTCCTATTCTGAAACCAAATTGACTATTTGTTATAACTTCATTCTCTTCCAAATATTTCATCCACTTTTCCTTCATCCCCACAACACTAGTTAGTGACACTGGTCTATAATTTAGTGGCTCAGTCCTCTTTCCTCCTTTGTGTATTGGCACTATAATTGCTCTCTTCCACTCTCTTGGTACTCTTCCCTCTATCAGCAAGCTGTTAATCACATCCCAAATTGGCTCCACTACTTGTTTTCTACATTCCTTTAGTGTCCAACCTGACACTCCATCAGGCCCCATTGCTTTCCTGACACCCAACTTCTCTAACAATTTGCCAATTTCATGTTTTTGCACCAAGACTTCCTGTAACCCCCCTGCCTTACCTCCTCATTTGGTTCTGTAAAATACACTTCCACACTGAACACAGACCTGAAACTCTCATTCATAATTTCACTCATCTCTTCTGCTGTTTGATATATCCTTCCTTCCTTTACTATCTTGTTAATGGTCTCTCTGCTTGTCATCTTTCCATTGATATATATGTAAAAAGGCTTAGGCTCTTCTTCACATTTCTTTACCACATCCTTTTCAAACTGTTTCTCCTCCTCTCTTCTTATTCTAATATACTCATTCCTTGTTTCCTTATACTGCTCTCTATTATTTTAATTTCTTTTGTTTCTTCAGTTTCTTCCAAGCTATATCCTTTCTCTTCTTAGCTTCTGCATATCTGGCATTATACCAGATATGTTTGCTCCTCCTTACTTTATATACAGATACATACTTCTGCACACCATCATTGTACTTTTTCAGGAATGTTTCATATTTCTCTTGCATTGTCTTGCCTTCCATAAGTCTCTTCCAATCAATACTTCAAAAGAATTTTCTTAACTGTAAAATTTGTCTTTGCATGATTTAGTCTCCCATTTTTATAATCCTCCTTACATGGTAGAACCTCCCAATTTTGCAGTACCACTTCTGAAACCACATGGTCACTTTTTCCCATTGGGCTTAAGTATTTAATGGTTGGACTGAGCTCTGTTTTTTTTTTTTTTTTTTGTGAATACCAGGTCTAACATAGATGGCTCCTCCTCCCCTCTGTATCTTGTAAATTCCTCCACCCATTGGTCCATTGCATTCACCATAGTTAACTGTAGCATTTCTTCACTCCACAGTCCAGCATTTCCATTAACTTCCATCTCCTCCCGGCTTACATTTTTGCAGTTAAAGTCTCCCACTAGTAGTATTTTACTGTCCTTCCTTATCATGTTGTCTAGGCACTTCAACACTTCCTTTTGCACTTCCTTGTGACCCCCCAGCCTCCATACATTAATATGATCCTCCTCCTTTCTCTCCCACTGGTCCTGATTGTTATACCTATGATCTCCACCATGCCATCTCCATATTGCACTTCTTCCACATTTATATCATCTCTAACCATTATCAGTACTCCTCTTCCTCCTTTTTCCTTTTCTATCTCTCCTCCAATAATTATATCATTCTTCCTTAAAGCTTAAATGGACTTCCTCTTTTAACTATGTCTCAGTTAGGCACAACACATCTGGTCCATTTTCCTTTAAGTAATCTGACTTTCAGTATACCTAAAAGTAACCTGTCTATGTTTGTATACATTACTCTTAATGTACTACTTCTTCCACCACATGCAATTTGTCTGTCTGCAGCTGTGTTTCCTTCAGTTCTTGTTCCCTTTCCCGAATATAACATTTCCTTATGTGTATCTAGTACCCTTCAATAAAATTTCCTCTTCTCAGTCTCTGTTCTTCTATTTTTTTTTTCTTAGTTTCATTTCTCAGATCCCTCTCTTTTTCCCTTTCTTCCAAGTTCATATATCTTTTACCAAAATATTCTTGTATTCTGAACTTTCAGCCAGCTTCCTGGTTCTCACTAGGATCTCCTCTACTGCAACTTGGGATCTCATTCTCACTTTCAATGGCCTTTTACCTCTTCACTATATTTTCCAATTGTATATGCTTCTTCCACTTCTTGTTCCAGTCCCTGTACCTCATCTTGGACCATTGTAATGATTTTCCTTACCAACTCCTTCTCTTCTCTCTCTCTGACAGACTTTACTGTGTTTTTCTTCTCTTGCACCCCAAAAAAGACCACACATTTCTTTCTCACCAAAGCCTCCTTTTCTTTAATTACCTGAATTAGTGTCCTTGGTCTTTTCCTGTATTTGTTTTTTAACCACCTCTGTGAAGCTAACTTTTTCATCCTTATGTTCTTTCTTCAAGGTATTTCTCAGTTTCTCCAGTTTGGTTTCACATACCACCCCTTCCACTTTTCCTGCACTATCCTCCACCTTTTCTTGCAGCCCCTGCAGGGTTACTTCATATTCATTACACTTAGTCTTGAGTATCTCATTTTCTTTCTTTAGTTCTTCCATTGCCTCTTTCATCTCATTGTTTATCTTTAGAGTGCTCTCACATTCACTATACTTCTTTCTCAATTCTTTGATTTCCATAAGTTTGTCCTGCTTCTCCAGAATGCCAGAGATCAGTTCCCTCATGCACCTCATTTCTTTCTCTACGCTGATTATCTTCCTCATACTTCCATTCTCTTCTTTGAATCCTGAAAAATCCCTTTCTCCATTTGCTTCCATCAATTGTCTCAAGCCCACAGGGGTTTCAATAAAATGTGCCTTCTATCTCACCTCCTCACTCGGTTTGTTTACAAACATCACTATCAGTGAAGCCACCTAGATCTTCCTTTCCTTTCATTTCTTTTAACCTCAAAATACTCCTTTATGTATTAAATTTGGAGACAAGACACTCTGTAACTCCCTCTCACCCCTGCATATACATTACTAGGCCTCATTGTTTTGTCTAGATCCAGTAGCTTTATCTTCAGGAGCTTAACCACCTGCATCTGAACAGCTGGCTGGTGCACGTGTGTGTGTCTGTGTGTGTGTGTGTATTTACCTAGTTATATTTACCTAGTTGTGCTTTATGGGAAAAGAGCTATGCTCGTGCTGTCCCATCTCCATATCTTTTAATATCCAACTTAGTCTTGAATCCATGTATACTTTCTGCATTTACTATCTCCTCATCCAGACCGTTCCATACATCAATACTTCTATATGGGAAACTACACTTTTTGACATCTCTTCTACAAGCACTCCTTTTCAGCCTTTTTCCATGTCCTCTAGTGTCCTGTGTATCCCAGACCATTAAGTCACTCCTGTCCACTTCCTTTACTTCCTCATATGTTTTATATATTGCAATCAAGTCTCCCCTTTCTCTCCTCTTTTCCAACGTTGGTAGATGTATCCTTGCCAGTCTCTCTTCATATGACAAGTCCCTGATACTTGGTACCTTCTTCGTAGCTGCTCTCTGAACTCTCTCCAACTTCCTTATATCCTTTTTCTTGTATGGCGACCATACTACTGCTGCATATTCTAGTCTAGGTCTTATCAGCGACACGATCATCTTCCTGACTATCTCTTCATCCATATATGCAAAGGCCTGCCTTATTCTTCTCAGCAAGTTATAGGTTTCTCCTGTAATTTTGCTAATGTGTTTCTCCAGGGTCAGGTTCCCAGTCACTGTAACACCAAGATCCTTTTCCTCTTCTGCTCCACTCAACCTTACACCTTCAACACATAATTTCCTTTTACTCTTCTTGTGTGTGTGTGTGTGTGTGTGTGTGTGTGTGTGTGTGTGTGTGTGTGTGTGTGTGTGTGTGTGTGTGTGTGTGTGTGTGTGTGTGTGTTTGTGTATATAAGAAAGTGCAGCTGATGTTTGAAAACCTATTTGGAGTACCACTTATGCCACCCATCTGACATGCCTGGACAGACTACATAAGAAAATCATCAGAATTATCACAAAAAGTTCTTATCTCGAATACACCACTCCTCTATTTAAAAACACAAAAATTCTTAAACTGCAAGATATAACTAAACTTTCAATTGCAAATTGTATGTACAAAAATCAGATCAGTGACTCACTTCCTTTTTATAAATATCCTACATGACATAGAGAACAGCTTTGCCTTCCATCCCATCGCTTTACACTCTTCCAACACTCTACCATGTACTTAGGACCTTTAATATGGAATTCTCTTCCTCAGTATATTAAGAATGCTCCCTCTCTCTACAATTTTAAAAACAAACTTAAGTGTCATCTGTTGGATTCTTATTAATTCTTATATGACAAGATTGCCTTTTTTTCCTTCAGTTCAACCTAATATCATCTTTCCTCCTTATATAGTACTGTGTGTTGTATCGTATTAAATTTGTTCTACATTGTGTGTTTTTCTTTTCCTGTTTATATATTCATTTATTTATTTATTCATTATTATTTTTTGTCTATTATTGTGTATTGATTTTGCTTTGTTTCTTTTAGTTTATATTCTACTTTCATTATAAATTCTAGTTGTGTTTAGTAGTCTGTAATTTGTATGTTTAATACTTCATTAATTTTTCTCAACCATTATTGTTTCTATTATTATTATTATTGTTTGTTATTATTAAGATTTTTATTATTTTGTGCTTGAAAACCTTATGCTTATAAAAAGGCTGGCCTAATATTAATGTATACATAAAACATATTATGTACTGACTTTATTGGCTATTAATAAATATATATATATATATATATATATATATATATATATATATATATATATATATATATATATATATATATATATATATATATATATATATATATATATAAATATATATATAAATAAATATATATATAAATAAATAAATATATATATATATATATATATATATATATATATATATATATATATATATATATATATATATATATATATATATATATAAATAAATAAATAAATAAATAAATATATATATATATATATATATATATATATATATATATATATATATATATATATATATATATATATATATATATATATATATATATATATATATAAAGTACATGAATAAATGTGAATGGGTGTAGTGAGACATGCTCATCCCTTCCTTGAACTTGTAAAAGGTATTAGTCTTGTTTGTGCCCATGGATCTTGTGCCTGAGAAGTCAGACAACCTGTAAGGTGTCTGCTGGAGGCCAGGGTGCTGGCCTAAAAAGGATCCAGGAGGTAGCTGGCTGTGAGGACTCTCTGCTGAGAGAGAGAGAGAGAGAGAGAGAGAGAGAGAGAGAGAGAGAGAGAGAGAGAGAGAGAGAGAGAGAGAGAGAGAGAGAGAGAGAGAGAGAGAGAGAGAGAGAGAGAGAGAGAGAGAGAGAGAGAGAGAGAGAGAGAGAGAGAGAGAGAGAGAGAGAGAGAGAGAGAGAGAGAGAGAGAGAGAGAGAGAGAGAGAGAGAGTGGGGTGGCTGGAGAAGCCTCCGAGAGGTTTCTGCTGTGGTACCAGAGTCCCAACCTGAGGAAAAACTGAGCAGAGGAAAATATCCTGCTGACGGTGGGGATTACCTGCTGCTGGAGAGTTTAGCTGGGCAAGAGTCAGCAATAAGACAATGCAGAAACAGAGAGAGAAAAAAAAAAAAATCAGTTTGGATGGTGAGTATGACTTTTGTCATGGGCATGACTTTTGTCTTTTTGACAGTGCCAGTAGGTGGTTGGATAGGAAAGGACTGCAGATAATGGTGTTGCACCTAGCCAGCAAATGACACGTGCCAAGCATATCTTCGCTGGGTCATGGTGGACTCTATATAGACACACTGGCTGGCCATACTTTTGTAGTAATTGATAACAAACCACATAGCTGAACCTCCAAACCAATGTTGGTTTCTTTCCACTCTGTATGAGCATAACGATGACAACAACAATAATAACAATAGTGTGTGTGTGTGTGTGTGTGTGTGTGTGTGTGTGTGTGTGTGTGTGTGTGTGTGTGTGTGTGTGTGTGTGTGTGTGTGTGTGTGTGCGCACGTGTGTGTCATCATGGTGCGTGCTGGGCTATCAGCAAGGAGAGAGAGTTCCTTGGCTATCAGCAACAGATTCGACATTTGAAGAGTTTTCTAAACAACATTTTGGAATCATAGTGATAATAATAATAAAATATAATAATTACAATAAAAGAATAAGAATAAGAAGAAGAGGAAGAAGGAGAAGAAGAAGAATAATAAAAACATAGAGAAGATTGAGACATAATAAATAACTAATAAAAAGCAGAACAATGACAATAATACGAATAAAAACAAAGCAATAATAAGAAAGATAGAGTACTGGAGGGTCTGTGCACTAAATCCCGCTTAAAGTTCCATAACACATAAACAGAGTGGAAATGACGGGACTAAGTTCAAATTTTCCCGCCAGTACCCTTCCACTGTTCTGTGTGCACCAGAGAGAACAAAGCATTGTGTCTTCCACCGTAACTGAGGTAGGTGGAGTTCCGCTAACTGTTTCGATAGCACACATGAATGTCAGTGTTAGTCACTGCCACCTATTTTGATACAAAACTAACATAGCTTGTCAATGAATTTATTGTTATAATGCATGATTGTCAAATGGTTGAGGATAAACATGTCTAGCCTCAACAAATAAGGGATTGTGTGGGGTAGCACATAAATGCCATAAATGCCCTTAGTGTGTAGTGCGCCAACCAGGGTAGGGCATTATCAGGCTAGTGTGCTTACTTTATTTTTGTCTTCTCCTTCTAGATTATCTGCGTTTTCAATATGTTTTATGTTATTGTGGAAAACATAAACGAGTTTCTACACACAAGCAGTTTTGACTTGAAAAGCAGAAAATGACAGGAAAGGGTAATAATTTTGGGAAAAAAAGAAAGAGGAAGTATTATATTGAAGCATACATGTTAAATTGCATTCTTGCTCTGCACCTTTTCAACAGTCTTTGCTGAAATGGCATCAACCCAACGCTACACACAGGAGCAAGTGGAGAGAGCTGTGGAGCTGGTGAGGTCCAAACAGATGCCCTTGAATGGTGCCTCCAAAGATTTTAGGATCCCCTACGCCACTCTTGGGGACAAGGTTAGAGGCAGAAGATCTAAGCAAGCTGCTTCCAAAACAGTACTGTTAAAGGAGGAGAAGAAGCTGGTAGACTGTCTAGTTGAGGTGTCTCAACAAGGTTTTTGACGAACCAAAGTCGACCTCAAGGACATGGTGGATCATCCTTGAAGCTAGGAGAGCAAAGACTGTCTTCAAAGACAACTGCCCTGGAAAGGACTGGATGCAAGCCTTTTTCAAGAGGCACCTAGAGATACAGAAAAGAATGGGGCAACCACCTGGCTGTGAGAGAGCAGTCATAACAAAGGATGCTCTAGGTGAATGGTTTCAGCAAATGAAACATTACCTGGACACCATCGATCCCACTTTGTTGAGCTCTCCTGACAGGATCTTTAATGCTGATGAAAGTGGTTTTAACATTTCTCCAGAGAAAAAGGAAAATCATCAGTAAGACAGGAGCTAAACACCTCTACTCCATCACAAGTGGCACACGGCAGCAGGTGACAATGTTGGCCTTCTCCTTTGCCATGGGGCAGTACCTTCCACCGCTGCTGATCTTCCCCTACACCAGGGATCTTCGCTTCAATGTGTTGGAAAGGTTTGAAGAGGCTTTTTACCAAAAAAAAACTCCAAATGGGTGGATCACTGAGGTGGTGTTTCTTACCTTTTTGAGGGACATCTTCATTACCAAATTGGGAGAAAAGCGACCAGTGGTGTTGGAGAAAACCTTACAGCCTGCCCCACAGTTTGTCTTCCACATCCCAGCCTGCCCAACAGTTCCTGCCTTCCATATCCCACCCTGCCCCATAGTCCCTGCCTTCCACATGCCAAAATTCCAAAATGATTGGCGATTACCTCACACTGCCCTCATTCCAGAAGAAAAAGGGATTGAAAAAGACCACCACAGCATTGCCATCCTCAATAAGTGGTGCTGAGTACCAGCAAATGATTGAAGAGAAAGAGAAAGAAAAAAGAGGAGAGGGAGAAAATGGAAAGAAAAAGAAAACAAGAGGAGAAAAAAAAGGTAAAGGAACAAGAAGCTGAAGCAAAAAAGAGAATGAAGGAAAAGAAAAAGCAGAAGGAAAAAGTAAGGAAAGAACGAGAGGAGGAGAAGAAGAGAAAAAGGGAAGAAAAATTTCTGGGCACTTCTGTCTGCTTCCCAAGAGCAGAAAGGCGAGGAGACAGACTCTTCAGATAGTGCAGATAAGCCAATCTTGGACTATGAATCGGATGATTTCAATGATGATATGAACGAACTCTGTGCGAAATGTCAATGAGAAACAAGAGCAAAAGTGAGAATAAAGTGTGCACTGTGTGACAGCTGGTAGCATGCGGAATGTGTGAGTGGGATAGATTTGAGTGGGAAGTCTCAGTAAGACACTGAGGAAATGGATGTTGAGTTTTTTTTTGTGATAAATGTAACTTGGCTGTTTTGCTACTGTTTAATAAAACTTTACATGGAGTATTTTCAAAATTTTTGTTTTGAATTCTGTTGGAGATTTATTTGTTTATGATTTTCAACACCAACTCACAGTTTCTCTCACTTTGTTTGTCAGTACATTATGTATAAAGAGAAAACAAGACAGCACGAGCATCAGAATGAACACTTGCTGAGCCTCACAGTACATGCACACAGAGCACAGAAGAGTGCGGTGGCACAGGCAAAACAGTCTTGGCCTCCTTGTTTACACGGGACTCAGGGCAGACCTCCACTCACTAAGTCTTGGGGTCAAGGAAGGTAGATCATGCTCTTCGTGCAAACATAAAGATAACATAGAAATCTATGGTGAGATACTGTGTGAGGGGAGCCCCGACAGCGTCTCCACGGAGAGAAGCTGCGAATATTAGTTTCCATGCATATTTTTAATTAATACTTTTAATTATATACTCCATATCAAAACAGTACAGAGTATTTAAGTCAGACACTGAATCAAATGATTAACTTACAGAAAAAAAATAGGGAAAGGTTTTACAATAAAGCATTAAATGGGAGGGAGGAAGGGAGGGAGGAAGGGAGAGAGAAACAGAGAGGGAGAGAAACAGAGAGAGAGAGAGAGAGAGAGAGAGAGAGAGAGAGAGAGAGAGAGAGAGAGAGAGAGAGAGAGAGAGAGAGAGAGAGAGAGAGAAATGCACATACACATAAACAGAGACAAAGAAGGCAAGACAGACACATACACAGAAAGAAAGGCAACCAGACACAAAGAAGGTTCTTTCAGACAATGCAGGTCTTCGTGATTCTCTGTTCCTTCCAATACAGTGTCACTATTAAGAACATGAGGTGAGACTACTACCTGACGCACCCCGAGTCATTAAGGCCACGGTGAAGGTCTCACATTTTGAGGGGTGACCATTAAGAGGTTTCCAGGAACCTCAGGAGGAAGATGGATGGTGACGGTGGTAGTGGCAGTGGTCATTGTAGTAGTACTAGTAAAAGAAGTAGTAGTAGTAGTAGTAGTAGTAGTAGTAGTAGTAGTAGTAGTAGTAGCAGTAGTAGTAGTAGTACTTATTGTAGTAGTAGTAGTAGTAGTAGTAGTAGTAGTAGTTCGATCCACCAAAGTGTGCAGCCACCAACAAAATTGTACAAGAGATGGTCATCCTCCTCAACAATTACTTACAAGAGTCACCCCTCGCACCGTATGCGATGAAATTATTCTTCACACTGCCAAAACTCTTCTTTCAAAAGACACATAGAAATGCGAAGGTGGCGGAAAACGTGAAAGCCGTCGCAAGAAGAGTGGGTCTATGGCAGAACAACCAACTGGATGAGCTCCTGGAGGAAGCCCGAGCCATCCAGAAGAGGCTGCCAAGGCCATCAAGAAACCAACAAGGGCAGGAAGACAAAGCCCGTAATTTCGCTGGCAATATGCGGCAAGGACAGGTGTCCAGGGCTCTGCGGGCACTTAATGAACAGCAGTCAGGGGGAGTGTTGCCCCTCACCAGGGAAACCATCCACCTGCTGAAGGAAAAACATCCTCCCCCCAGTGACGAGGAGGGCCTCAGGATGCAGGGGCCTTTCCGCAAGCCCAATGATGTCATCTACGAGGTGATTACTGGAGAGATGATCTGGAAGAAGTCTCTCCAGACACACGGCAGTGCTGGTCCCTCAGGACTAGACGCTAGAGGGTGGCGTCGCCTGTTGAGCGGCGCACTCTGTGGCAGCGCCGCTAACGACCTATGCGGCGCCCTGGCAGCACTGGCGAGGAAGCTTGCCACCACAAATTGTCACCACGTCGAGGCTCTCACAGCATGCCGATTAATTCCGCTGGACAAAAAGCCGGGATGCAGACCAATTGGCATCGGCGAGGTGATAAGACGCATCGTGGGTAAATGCGTCATGACGGTGGTGAAGGACGACGTAAGGAGGGCAGCGGGGAACCTGCAAGTATGTGCAGGACAGCAGGCAGGAGGGGAAGCCGCCATCCACGCTATGAGGGAAATGTTCAGTGAAGACAATTGTGAAGCGGTGTTATTAGTGGACGCCAAAAACGCTTTCAACACTATTAACAGAAAAACAATGCTTCACAACATTCGAGTAAAATGTCCCTCTCTGGCACAATATGTAGAAAACACATATAGTGACCCCTCGGATTTGTACATATGTAGTAATAGTGGTAATAGTGTTAAGGTGTTAAAGTCCATGGAAGGGACAACACAAGGTGACCCAGTGGCCATGGCGATGTACGCCCTCGGACTTTCAGTGCTGCAACAAGTTATCTCATATGAGAAAACGAGTGTGAAGCAAGTGGCGTACGCGGATGACCTGTCAGGGGCCGGCAGAATAACAGACTTGAAAAAATGGTGGGGCTTAGTGAACGACAATGGTCCCATCATAGGGTACACACCCAATGCCGCTAAGTCCGTCCTTATTGTAAAGCCTGAACACTATGACAGTGCAGTGGATAGCTTCAGTGGCAGTGGAGTTATAATAACAAAGGATGGACAACGGCATCTGGGTGCTGTCATCGGAACAGAGGAGTTCAAGAAGGAGTACATAGGAGAAAAGGTGAAGGAGTGGATACATGAGGTGGAAGTCCTGTCTGACATGGCCAGGACTGAGCCTCATGCAGCCTACTCTGCCTACACCCACGGCTTGCAGCATCGATGGAGATTCGCCATGCGCACCATCCCAGGCATCAGCCCTCTCCTTGCACCACTGGAGGTCTCGATAAGGAACACCTTCCTCCCAGCGTTACTGAGATACCACACCATCGGAGATGGGGAAAGGGCGCTGCTCGAACTTCCACCAAGACTGGGCGGGATGGGAATCACCTCCCCTGAGAAGTTGGCGACTGTGGAGAACCTCAACTCCCTCAAGCTCACCAGGTCCCTCACAGAGAAGATCATTGCTCAGGACGCACATGGTGAAATAGCCCAAAGTGCAGTCACTGAGCAAGGACGAATTATATCTAGAGATAGGCAACAACATCAACGAAACTGTCTCGAAGACCTGATAAACATCCTGCCTGCAACCACAGTGAGAAAAATCCTCACTGCACAGGAAACGGGAGCCTCTAACTGGCTAACGTCACTGCCCATCAGAGCGAAGGGCTTCAGCCTCAACAAACAAGAATTTGTCGACGCCATTGCTCTGAGGTACGGCTGGCCGATGGAAGGACTCCCCAGTACTTGTGTGTGTGGCTCCCCCAATGACGTCAACCACACCATGACGTGCAAAAAGGGGGGATTCGTATGTATCAGGCACGATGAGGTGAGAGATCTGACCGCCAGCATGCTCAGGGAGGTGTGCCACGATGTCTCCACTGAACCGACCCTCCTGCCGCTAGACGGCGAGCACCTGCGCTACAGAACAGCCAACACCACCAACGAGGCTCGAGTCGACGTCAGTGCACGAGGGTTCTGGACAAGGGGACAGAAAGCATTCATGGACATACGGATCTTTGACCCGATGGCCGCCTGTCACCACGAACTCTCCCTGGAGGCCGCCCACCGCAAGAATGAGCAGGAGAAGATCCGAGCGTATGGGGAGAGAATCCAACACGTTGACCAGGGCAGCTTCACACCTCTGGTCTTCACCACATCTGGCGGGATGGGCTCCAAGGCTCAGTGCTTCTACTCAAGACTAGCCGACCTAATGGCAGAAAAGAAGCACCAGCCAAGGAGCCATGTCGTCGCATGGATGAGGTGCCGCCTCTCATTCTCCCTCCTCAGATCTGCCCTCCTGTGTCTCAGGGGGACAAGGCATTCCACTCCCATACCTGCAGACTTAGGAGGCCTCGACTGTGAGGCTACAGTGGTGGAGAGTGGCATAAGAGTAGATAGAGTAGAGGTAGAATGAATTTATAGTTAACAACTAATGTTTATATTATAGAGTATTAGATATGGTTGGATGCCACAGTCATTAGCGGGAGCTGGGGCTAATGACCTCCAAGTAATGGAGCCCCTAATTGACACATCAATAAACATGGGGTGGAGGTATTATTAATAGTAGTAGTAGTAGTAGTAGTAGTAGTAGTAATAATAATAATAATAATAATAATAATAATAATAATAATAATAATAATAATAATAATAATAATAACAATAACAATAATAATAATATTAAAAAAAACAATAATAATAACAATAATGGTGGTAGTAGTAGTAGTAGTAGTAGTAGTATTAGTAGTAGTAGTAGTGGTGGTGGTGGTGGTGGTGGTGGTGGTGGTGGTGGTGGTGGTAGCAGTAGTAGTAGTAGTAGTAGTAGTAGTAGTAGTAGTAATAGTAGTAGTAGTAATGGTGGTAGTAGTAGTAGTAGTAGTAGTAGTAGTAGTAGTAGTAGTAGTAGTAGTAGTAGTAGTAGTAGTAGTAGAAGCAGCAGGAGCAGCAGTAGCAGCAGCAGTAGCGGTGGTAGTGGCAGTGGTCATTGTAGTAGTACTAGTAAAAGAAGTGGTAGTAGTAGTAGTAGTAGTAGTAGTAGTAGTAGCAGTAGCAGTAGTAGTAGTAGTAGTAGTAGTAGTACTTATTGTTAAAGTAGTAGTAGTAGTAGTAGTAGTAGTAGTAGTAGTAGTAGTAGTAGTAGTAGTAATAATAATAATAATAATAATAATAATAATAATAATAATAATAATAATAATAATAATAATAATTACAATAACAATAATAATATTAAAAAATAATAACAATAATAATAACAATAATGGTGGTAGTAGTAGTAGTAGTAGTAGTAGTGGTGGTGGTGGTGGTGGTACCAGTAGTAGTAGCTAATAGTAGTAGTAGTAGTAGTAGTAGTAGTAGTAGTAGTAATGGTGGTAGTAGTAGTAGTAGTAGTAGTAGTAGTAGTAGTAGTAGTAGTAGTAGAGTATTAGATATGGTTGGATGCCACAGTCATTAGCGGGAGCTGGGGCTAATGACCTCCAAGTAATGGAGCCCCTAACTGACACATCAATAAACATGGGGTGGAGGTATTAGTAGTAGTAAAAAAAAAAAAAAAAAAAAAAAAAAAAAAAAAAAAAAAAAAAAAAAAAAAGTAGTAGTAGTAGTAGTAGTAGTAGTAGGAGGAGGAGCAGCAGCAGCAGCAGCAGCAGCAACAGCAGCAGCAGCAGCAGCAGCAGCAGCGGCGGTGGCGGCGGCGGCGGCGGCAACGGTGGTGATGGTGGTGGTAGTAGTAGTAGTAGTAGTAGTAGTAGTGTAGTAGTAGTTGTTGTTGTTGTTGTTGTTGTAGCAGTTGTTACTGTTTTTTGTGGAAGGAAGTAAAAGCAGCAATACCAACAAGAGCAGCAAGATCAGCGACAACAGCAGCAGCAGCAGCAGCAGCAGCAGCAGCAGCAGCAGCAACAGCAGCATATTAAGTGTAATAATCTCCAACAGATAAAACACGCGGTGAGAAGTAACACGAGGCATCCTGGACAAACACCTGTCCACCTCGGCCCTGCAAGAGCACCTCACCGGCCAGTGTTCTTTCAATGTTAATTCACATTTCAGTCCTTTATGTATTGTTGTGCCGGCGAGGCAAGACGCCTTGAGGAGCGCCACGCGCCAGCATTCCTTCCCGGGCTGGTTTTCAACCTACGTCTGTCTTCATTTGTTAAATATAAATGTGTAGCAAGAAAGACAATTACCGTCTTTCCTTCAGTATTTAAAACTATTAATGTCTTTATACATTTTGCATCTTTTAATACATGCTACCATTTCTGGCATTATTTTTTTATTTCCTACTATAGTTTGTACGTTCATTATAAGAGTGAAATATACTCGCAAGTATAAAAAATTGCGATAAAACTAGCATATAACAATTTTTCTTTGCTTTTTTTTTTTTTTGCTTTCTGGAAACAAAGCCAAATCCTGGAGTATTAGGAATCCCTGTTCTCTTTCTTCGTGCCGGTGGAGGAAACACAAAAACGCTCACTCTCATTCTAGATATGTACCCTCACCACCACCGCCACCACCAGCACTACAGTAGATAGATGTTTCGTTCACTAAAGTTTCAGGTCCTCCTATGAAACTATTGAATGTAGCTTGAGTTGTTGCTGGCAATCGGTTAGCTGACACATTCCTCACCCTTCACACACCTGCTGATGTTTCTTGTTGAATAGAGCCTGTGTTTATGAGGTTAAGAATATTTTTTATTTGAACTACCAACACTGATAAAGCGTCTCACTTTAAATCAATAGTGTTAGTAGTTTACATTAGAACAAGTGGGAATAACTTGAAGAAAAGGAGTTCTTTTATTTATTTATTTACTTTTTTTTCACCTAAAGACAACCATAACATTTGAATTCACAGAGGAATATAAAGGAAGTGCATACAGCACCAAGCCTCTGTTCTCGTATGCGTCTGTTTCCATGTTTCATAAAGAGAAGTACAAATGCAAGACAAACCTCCTCTCACCAGCAGAGCATCGCGACACTGAAATGGCCACAGCAGCATCTAGAGACAGAACCACAAGAGACAAGTGGCTGGGTCGGGAGGGACACTGCACTGATCTTCCATTACAACAGATCCTTTATATTCAAGCAGGTCAGCATGGGAAGGCAGGCGAGAGTCCACACGCGAGGTGGAAAATTCAACGTCGAGACGGGCAAATATTAACTATGGGTGAAGGTCGTTAGTCAAATAATGATTAATTTCACATATTAATAATCTCACACGAGAATATTATTACTATAAATGATTACCCAATTATCTGGAATAGATAAATCTCTTGAACACGTGATGCCAGAATGAAGGAGGAGGAGGAGGAGGAGGAGGAGGAGGAGCGAAGGTGACGATAGGGGGAGAAAGGCAATAATGGTGTGGCAATGAAAAGGCGGTGGTGGCGGTGGAGGGCTGTAGCTGAAGGGGAACACAACCGGCAGTAAGAATAGAAGGGTTAAAGGGTCAACTGTGGCAAGGCGTGGTGTGGCAAGTGGTGGTGAGAGGAGGAGGAGGGAGAAGTGGTGAGAGAGAGGCTGATGCTGTGTTTGCTTAAAATGGACAATACTTATTTTTATGTAATGATTTATGGCGTTATTTATTTACTTTTGTATCATGTTACTGCTTATTGTTACTTTCTTACTGACTGACTGACTGACTGACCAAGTGTAGGGTTCTGAGACATGTGGAATGGTAGAGAAGGATGAAAAAAAGTGGTTCAGACTTTTAGTGGGATTCTTAGGAACGTAAAAGAATTGCAAGGAATGGTAAGATAACTCAGAGATGGGAGGTAGTGTTGGGTAAGGACTGTAAGGTCACGAAAGCTAAATATAATGGTGAGGGTCATGGGCAACATTTTGAGGAAAGGTCACAATTCATACCACATTCCCCTCGTCCACTCCAGCCTTATGTAGAGCCCTCATGTTATGGCGATCTGTGTATACAAGTGCCACGTACTTCGTCAGTCCTTCGCCTGGGCCAAAAAACGGAAATGAATTCAGCAAATTCAATTCCAGTGTGAGAATACCGACAGTGGAAGAGAGTTACTTGTAACAGTATGTGCTAGGCAACTAGGCCTAAGGCCATACAGCTCCCGACGCCTCATCTGAAACCTGACCCCAATCCAATGTACACTAACTGAGATTGGTGGGTTCAGGAGTGAATGCAAAAATACTAACAACACATTATGAAAACGTTCTTGGCACAAAGAAGTGGCCGTGTTCATGACATGTACCATATACCTACGTCCCTACTTCATAACCATGGGGAAGGACTTTCGCTCTGCAGGCATTATGTTATTGTAGCAGCAATGTCATAACAAGCTAATCGTTATTATTCCACACACTTGACCTTTGCTGAATATCATTTAAGTATTTTTTTCCTCATATAAAATTAATCAATGAGTGCACGCGGGCCACACTAAATCAACTGGCGCGCGGGCCTACAGTTCAATCACACTGCTCTAGACATTTTTCTTTCCCACTCGACATAAATATAAACAACCAGAACGATCGCTTTTGGGGGATGGAAAACGAGTTTACCAATGACTCATCATAACAAAATATACGGTACTACCATAGACAGCACCCTATCAACGTACTCCTGGCTTGTTCATGAACACAGGTAGCTGTTGATAGGAAGCCTTAAATTACATCAGCCGCTTGAGAGAAAAAAAAAAAAAAAAACACGCCAGAGTTCAGCCGTGGACTCGCGCGTCATCAGCATCATCACCCAGTTGATTTGTCCAATTTTCCCTTATTGTTATTCAATAGCAATAAGGGAAAATGGGAAAAACTGCAAGGATAACCATGGTAACAGAAGGAAAATAAAGGAAAACATACGCGCACTCGACAACTTGAAAAAAAAGTTTTGTCTTAGGTGGCGGTGAACAAACTCACCATATTAAATAAACTTGTTATGGCCAAATGGAGCATATATAAGCACCATATCTAAAAAATAATAATAATAATAATGTAATTCATGGCAAACCAGATATCCTTAGACCAAATGCATGAAAAAAGCCAAAAATTATGTTTTGGCCTAAAAAAGGCGAATCTGGCAGTCCTGATCTCCGACAACGTGATGTCATGCGCGGAAATTTGAAAAAAAATTGTAACAAAAGTGGGCTTGCTGGGTTCTCTATACTGTGCCTGGCGCTTTCAAGAGAGGCATCCGTCAATCAGGCTCCGGCTACCATGCGACTCCTATAAGAGTGCACTTCTCGTAAAGGAGCGCCGCACTCCTGCAGCAGTGACCCCTGGTACCTCAAATCCCTATGATAGTCACTAACTGATTGGGTTCTTCAGTTTTCAATGCCCCTCACAGGTAATTGTTCATCATGTGGTGAGAGGAGGAGGAGGAGGAGGAGGAGAATAAAAACAAAGTCCAAACAGCAAAAGTTCCTGAGGTCTGTACTGGGCTGTTTGGGTAACTACTCTACGCTAACTAGTGGAAGAGACAAACAGGATAGCACAGAAAGAGAAACCTAACGAACACAAAAGAAGTCCAAACAGTAACAGACCAAGAGGTCCTTGTAAGTCTGTTTGGGTAACTGTTCTACTCTATTAGTGGTAGAGAAAGGATAGCACAGAAGAAGGGTCCTTCCATCCCCCACCCCCTATCCCTCCAGGCAAGGCTCACCTGAAAAAGGAAATGGTACCATGTTGTACAGAAAAAAACATGGAGTGTGAGAGGAAACTAAGAAAGACAGGAGGACTACTTCGACCACATACAATCTACATGCCAGCACGGACAGTACGGAGTGAACGTGTTCGTTATTCAGACATGAACAATGACAACCGGGAATTAGTGTCTACATACTTGTCAAGACAGGTTTTCAATGAGTGAACAGTACCTGAGTTAACGACGCTTGATGGAACACAATTCAACATATTTATGACACGATTGAAATAAAATGTTTGGCTTCATTTGTTTGAAATCGCTTACCTATTATTTGCTATTGTTTCTTGTAATATTAGACATGTTGAATCTTAGGAAGAATTCCGGTCTCATATTTGTGAAAGCCTTAAAAGTTTAGTAAAGCAATATCAGATCCCCTCTTAGCCTGCATTTGGAGAGGGAGAATAGATCTCGTTCTTTAAGGCGTTCCTTGTAGGGTTTATTGCGAAGCCTTCGAGTAATTTTCGTTACTCTACTTGGTATTGTTTTTGTTTTTTTATAATCTCTCAATATTCCTTTTATAACAGGATGACAAAAACTTTACATTGTATTCAAAATGAGGACGTACAAGTGAGTTGTACAAGGTGAAATTTTTTTTTTTTTTTCAGATTGGAAGGTGAAAACTATTAATTTATTGGCAATTTCAATGACTTCGGTGCATTGTTTGCTTGGTTTAAGATCTCTTGTCACTAAAGCTCCCAGATCTTTCTCAGGATCCAAACTTTTGATGGGGGATTACTTTTTATAATTTTCCTGC
>NC_087181.1:5527118-5539618 GCF_035594125.1 Scylla paramamosain
TCAAGGCAAATATGACCTTCTATCTATCTGTCTATCTATCTACTTATCTGTCTATCTAACTTTTATCTATCTACCTATCTATCTATCCATCCATCCATCTGTATCTCTATTTTCTCTCCTCATCCACTTAAACTTTGCAAGGTTCCACTGTTAACTAAAGCGAGAGAGAGAGAGAGAGAGACAGAGAGAGAGAGAGAGAGAGAGAGAGAGAGAGAGAGAGAGAGAGAGAGAGAGAGAGAGAGAGAGAGAGAGAGAGAGAGAGAGAGAGAGAGAGAGAGAGAGAGAGAGAGAGAGCATTTAATGAAGTTTAAAAACTCTCCTCTCTCAACACACGAATAACGTTCCTCAGAAAAATCCCACACACGTTTTCTTTCCACAGATAAAATCCGAAATGACTTTTTTTCCCTCTTACAAAAAGAAAAAAAAAACTCTTATACTCACGTGCAACAATGTATACAATAAAGAAACAGCATAAAATAACAAAGTAATGTTAGAAAACAAAGGACAGTAAAAGTATATGTCTTAGATATAAGTAATAAGCAGAGAATAAATAAATAAATAAAAAGACAAAATAACAATGTAACATAAGGATACCGAAGTACAGTCTTGTCTCATAAAATGTCGTAAGAAATAAATATGAAAGAAGGA
This sequence comes from Scylla paramamosain, assembly GCF_035594125.1. Lineage (NCBI taxonomy): Eukaryota > Metazoa > Arthropoda > Malacostraca > Decapoda > Portunidae > Scylla > Scylla paramamosain. Next base: position 5,527,767 of record NC_087181.1, read on the forward strand.
ACCGTCATATTTACTTTTTCATTGTCTGTGTTCTTCAGCGCAAATGAAATGTCGTAAAAAATATATAGATTTTTATCTGAGGTGACAGGAAAGACACATTCTCTCTCTCTCTCTCTCTCTCTCTCTCTCTCTCTCTCTCTCTCTCTCTCTCTCTCTCTCTCTCTCTCTAAGTAGGCATCACCCATTTTTAACACTTAATTTCATTCTTTTTTCCTTTCAATCTGCTTCACATTTTCCCACTTTATTGCTTTATTCCCTCATATTTTCCTTGTTCATTACCGCAGTTTTTTTTTTTTAAGTTAAAGCATGCTATTTTCTTTCATCACTTTCCTTTAAGCATGATGTCATTCTCCGAGTAACTTCAGGCACCTACTAATATTACATTACATTCTCTTCCTGATGTCACTTGTTCACTCCGGCTTATGGCTTTCAATGTTTTCTTTTTTTCACTTCTTTCTGTTATTTTCTGGCTTTTTTTTTCTTTTTTTGTGTGGTACTATGACTGTCAATGTGTGTGTGTGTGTGTGTGTGTGTGTGTGTGTGTGTGTGTGTGTGTGTGTGTGTGTGTGTGTGTGTGTCAGAATGTATATACATTTACTTGTCTATACGTTTGAAGCTTTTTTTTTCATTCTTTTTTACTTTAAACTTTCTCTTTCTTTCCCTCCGATTTTATGTTTGTGTTCTCTCTCTCTCTCTCTCTCTCTCTCTCTCTCTCTCTCTCTCTCTCTCTCTCTCTCTCTCTCTCTCTCTCTCTCTCTCTCTCTCCAATACATTCTTACTTTTAAAACTCTTCGTCAGCCTTCCGGAATCCTAAAACTGCAACAAACTGCCAGCAACACACTCAGTCCCTGTGCTTCCCTGAGCAGTAAAGGGCGGACGTTGTCATCTCCCGGCGTTACTCCTTCGAGACGCACAGTACAATATGTAAGTTCGTGTAGCGTCTTCATATTGACCGAAGAAATGAAGAATGTACGTCAGTACGTATATCAGTATATCTTTGACCTTCTGTCTGTCTTGTGTGGGTGGGTGCGTGATTGGTTGGGAGTCTCTGTCCTCAGCTTATGTGCAATTTTGTGTATTGTAATGTATCTGTTTGTCTGTCCGTTTGTCTATTATTTCACACACACACACACACACACACACACACAATATCTCAACATTTGCTTTTTCCAAATGTCGCAAGAAAGAAAAAAAAAAGAGGAAGAATAATGTGCACGATATATATGCATGTTTATTGTGCTGTAAGACATCCAATCTCTCTCTCTCTCTCTCTCTCTCTCTCTCTCTCTCTCTCTCTCTCTCTCTCTCTCTCTCTCTCTCTCTCTCTCTCTCTCTCTCTCTCTCCATATTTTCAACACAATTCCAGTGATCCACACAACAATATACAAAATTCATAACATTTATGCATTTTTCATTTCTAGTAAGGTAATTCATAGAGTAGCAGGAGAATTGTGTGTATTTTTGGCGACAGGAAAGTGTGTGTGTGTGTGTGTGTGTGTGTGTGTGTGTGTGTGTGTGTGTGTGTGTGTGTGTGTGTGTGTGTGTGTGTGTGTGTGTGTGTGTGTGTGTGTGTGTGTGTGTGTGTGTGTGGGCGCCTCTGTCTGCAACTTGATTCACAGATAGGAGGAATAATTTTTTTTTATGTCTTTTTTGTTTTATAATGTTTTGCTTTCCTTTGTTTCTCTAGGTTTATATGTAAAATTTCTCTTTTTTATCCATTGCTCGTGTGTAAGTTACCAAACATGAACATACAAATATTTTCGTTATGCGAAATTCAGTCTGTCTGCCTCAAAGTTTCTGATATTTTTCTATTTGTAATGATTCTATATATGAATGTTTGTTTACTATTTCATTTGGCATATGCACCCATCAGTCAGTGTGTCTATGTGTCTTTGTCTGTCCTGCTTTCTGAATGTCTGATGTGCTGGCTGACTCTCTAATGTCATTTCCTTCTAACATAGTACATACCTTTATTTACCTTAGTTTGTTTACCATGATTTACAGTTGCATTTCTATATATTCTGTCCATCAATATACAGCTAATTTCTCTCTTTATCTGATTCATCGCTTACACTTCCACTTTCTTCTTATTTGTTTATGTATATTGCTCTTCAACCATCCTGTGTTTCTTCACTTACCTACCCATTCGTCGATGTTTTATCTGTATATCTCTCCCTATCTAATACTTTCACCTTCTTATCAATCAACGGGGATTTATCAACATATTTTCCCATCTATGTACTATTATCCCTGTCTATCTGTCTGTCTGTCTATTTATCTAATCTATTTTCTACTTACTGAACTGTCTATCTACCCATCTATATATATTTATATCTACTTATATACCTATTCTTTTATTCATGTATCTATCAATCTATCTATCCATCCATCTGTCCATCTATATATCAATCTATTTATCAGCCAGTCGATCTATTTATTAACCATTTACCCATCCAGACATCTATCTGTAAATCTACCTGTTCAACCAGATACCTATTCATTAATCAATTCGTCAGACCAATAACACATTTCTCTATCTGCGCCTGAACATACTCACCGACCCATCTCCCCGCTCACCGCCACTGTACCGAGATAATGCACCCTCAATACACTCCTATACTCGGCGGCGGCTAGGCAACGCTATTTCGACATGTTCCACTAAGCATCTCTGCTTATAAGGGGAGACAAGGCCCTGCTAATGCTACGGGACTGGAGGAGGAGGGGGAGGAAGAGGAGGGGCGTCTGTTGCAAGCATTATGTCGGCGAAAGGAAGGATGGAACGTAAGGGAGAGAGGATGAAGGATGGTGGAGCGAGGGAAGAGTAGAGAGGAATTCGTGAAAATGGGAGAAGTTGAGAGTGAGGTGTGATGGTACTGATGGTAGTAGTAATAGTAATGGTGGTGGTGGTGGTGGTGGTAGTGGTATAGTTCGTAATTTTTCTGTTCCACCTTCTTAGGGTGAATTGTAGATTTTTTTACTCTACTAAAAATAGTACTTTTTTTTTTGTCTTTTGCAAAAAAAAAAAAAAAAAATCAACATTCCCGAAAAGACGGTATTCAAAAGAAAGTAAGCTTCTTCACTTGTCTTATTCATTATGACGTAACATTCTGAGGTAATTTGTGCGTCCAAAGGCACAGACAAAGGGGTGTTTGAAGTGGATGTTTTTACTAATGCTGTTATTACCCTCCTCCTCCTCCTCCTCCTCCTCCTTTTTTTGCATAGGAATAATAATAGAATCTCACTTCATTCTTTCCAATCAAAACGCAGCCAGTTTTTCCCACACAGCGCGATGGTTTTCCCACGCCAGCACAAGCACGAGGGCGTGTCGGTTTGGCAGAAGTCATACACTGCTCTAGCTTACTTTACTAAAGGGTAGTTAATCTAAATTAATTCCAAAGCGATATGTAAAGACCTGTATGAGTGTTTGTTTTGGTTATCCTATGTAATCACATGTTGTAATCCTCATTTTCTTCGTCCGCATTCTCCTGTTATTGATCAACTTTGTGATTTTAAGTACTAGAGGTCAAAGTTGCAGGCGATAACCTGTGTATCCAGCCCTAAAGGGAAAGGTACACAAACACAGTGACCGAGGCTGTGGCCTGATTGACTGCCGCCTCCCTGGAAAGCGCAACGCAAGGATTCTGCACCACCCCTCAACAACCAAACTGTGCCTTCACCTGCGCTACGCACACACCACATCACACAACTATCATGCAGTTACACTCTCCCTCACAAACAAAAGTAGACAGACCACAACTCTTTCCCTCACTATTCTCTCAAGTTCTATGTGTTTTTTCTATACCACGTGGTATCAAGAGAGAGAGAGAGAGAGAGAGAGAGAGAGAGAGAGAGAGAGAGAGAGAGAGAGAGAGAGAGAGAGAGAGAGAGAGAGAGAGAGAGAGAGAGAGAGAGAGAGAGAGAGAGAGAGAGAGAGAGAGAGAGAGAGAGAGAGAGAGAGAGAGAGATTCATGGCAAAAAGTAAATTCTTTCATACAAACTCACCACATTAAGCGCCTCCAGCGTAAGACTGTATAATTATCAGGCAGGAAGCGCGGCAGTAAACACGTCAAGTCTATGGAGAAGGCAGGGCGTGTTTCACTTGCTGGTCTTGCCTCTCACTTTTTTAATATACGTTTTCTTTTTTTGCTTTTCTTTTTTTTTCCTTGCATGGATTGACAAGGTGTGGAATAATAGTAAGAAAATACAAATTATACAAAAACTGAATTGGTGTCACTCCAGATAATAATCCTTTTCTTTACAAGAACAACAACAACTACTACTACTACTGCTACTAATACTACTACTATTATTACGAGTACTACTACTACTACTACTACTACTACTACTACTACTACTACTACTACTACTACTACTACTATTGCTACTACTACTGATATTAACATTCACCTATTAAGACTCAGGAAAGATTTGTCTTTCTCCAACCCTCTGTGCTTCTTAAAAACATGGAGCTGCATTTGGAAATAAAAATTCAAATAGCTGAACACAAAAATCATTTAGATGCAAAAGATATTGGACGGTTCAACTTGAGTAAACTGGAGTAAACAATGCAATACATGTTTAATTTAGAGTCAGTATAAAATGGTATTCTTACATTTGCATATAGCCATTATTTATACTCACGCTCTCATATATTCTTGGCGAATGGCAAACAGAAGAACAAAAAAATTTTTTTTTTCAGTTGCCGCTTCCATACATAGACAAAAAAAAGATTAAAAATTATAAGTAAAAAAAATAAATAAATATGTTTTTGGAAGTGCCTCAATACTCTTAAAACAACTAGTCACAGGAAGGGGAAAAAACAGAAACAGGCAGAGAATTCCAGAGTTTACCAATGAAGGGGATGAAAGAATGAAGATATTGCTTGACTCCTGGACTATTGAAAGGGAAGGGAATAAAGGTGAAAGTCTTGTGTAGCGTCAGCGTGGGGAAGGAGAGACGCATGCTGATGGCAAATTCTGAAGAGCAGTAACCATAGAAATAACAACACAACACAGACTTCCCACATTTTTTTCCATCTTCATATACTTGTGTGCATTTTTTGTAGCATATCAGTGTATTTGCTATGGTAAGCTCAGCAGGTGTGAAATGTTCTCCAAGGTATGCATTAATTCGTCCATTTATTTATTTATTTATTTATTTATTTATTTATTCACTTATTTACTATCTATTTATTTCATATTTTGCTTTTCATTACCACATCGTATTGAGAGGCACTTTTGTGACTCACTGTTTCCTTTACATTGAGAAATTACTTGTTTATTACAGTACCGCATAAAGCAAGTGTCTGCAGTGAGTCAGACACTTTGTCAAGCAGCCTTACCTTACATGCACATGGAAAAACATAGGCAAGCATGACAGGCTTCACTTAAATGTAAACCTAAAACTGGAAGGACATACACTGCGCTACAAAAACTGCTCCGTCCCCTTCACTCACCGGTAAACTGTGAGTGTGTCAGGAGGAGCAGGAAAAAGCCAGTCCGCGTCGTCTGGCCGCGAGGAAGGAAAAAGCTCCCGCCGCTGCTGCATCAGACAAGACAAACACAAAATCAGAGGACTGTGTTAAACCCTAAAGACAAAAAGAAAAAAAAAAGTGTCTGAGTTTGATGGTGTCAACCAAGACTGGCTATCATAAGAACATAAGAACATAGGAAATAAAGGAAGCTGCAAGAAGCGACCAGGCTTACACGTGGCAGTCCCTTTATGAAATATACCTACCTATTTCCATCTATTATCCCCATCCATAAACCTGTCTAATCTTCTCTTAAAGCTCTCTAATGTCCTAGCACTAACAACATGATTAATGAGTCCGTTCCACTCATCTACCACTCTATTCGAGAACCAATTTTTACTATCTCCTTCCTAAACTTAAATTTTCCAAGCTTGAACCTGCTATTTCTTGTTGTACCCTGGATGCTGATCCAAAGAATTTTGCTTACATCCCCCTTGTTATAACCCTTATACCACTTAAAGACTTCTATCACGTCCCCTCTTAACCTACGTCTCTCTAAAGAATGTAAATTTAATAACTTCAATCTCGCCTCGTAAGGAATACTCCTCATCCCCTGTATCCTTTCTGTCATTCTCCTCTGTACTGATTCTAATACACCTATATCTTTCCTGTAATGTGGAGACCAGAATTGCACAACGTAGTCTAGATGAGGTCTGACCAGCGTCAAGAATATCATTAACATTACTTCCGGCCTTCTACTTTTAACACTCCTAAAAATGAATCCTAGTACCCTATTTGTCCTGTTTCTGGCCTCTATGCATTGTTTTCCTAGACGGAGTTCACAGCTAACTATAACTCCTAAATCTTTCGCGTACCCTCTAACTACCAGAGATTGTTAGTTTAATGTGTACCTACTGTGTGGGTTTCCTCTACCTACGCTAAGTACTTTGCATTTATTGATATTAAATTGTTTTTACCATATGTCCGTCCATTCATTCATCCTATCTAAATCTGCCTGCAAGGCGAAGGCACCCGTTTCAGATCTAATTAATCTATCTTTGTGTCATCCGCATATTTACTAACATCACTACTAATTCCACTATCCAAGTCATTGATATATATTAGAAATAACAATGGCCCTAATACTGATCCCTGTGGCACCCCACTGATTATATGGCCTCACTCGGATTTCGAGCCGTTTATTACAACTCTTTCTCGCCTGTCGCTAAGCCATGACCCTATCCAGCCTAACAACTTCCCATCTATCCCGTGTGCCCTAACCTTTCTCAGGAGCCTTTCATGGGGTACCTTGTCAAGTGCTTTAGTAAAGTCCAGATATAAGATATCATACATATTACCATTATCTACTGCCTCGTACACCTTACTCTAAAAACTTAACAAGTTTGTCATGTAAGACTTCCCCTTCGTGAAGCCATGCTGTGATTGATTTATCAAGTTATGTTTGTCTAAATGTTCCCTAATGTTCCTCGCTATTATTGACTCTAATATTTCACCTATAACTGAATTTAAGCTGACAGATCTATAGTTAGACGCTAAAGTTTTATCTCCTTTCTTAAAGATGGGTACTACATTAGCCTGCTTCCACATTACTGGTACCTCACCTGACTCAAGTGATTTCCTAAAGACAGAGACTAACAGCTCACTAATAACCTCTTTGCATTCCTTAAGTACTCTGGGATATATTTCATCTGGTCCTGGTGTCTTGAACTTTTTTTAGCCTATCTATCTCCTGTTCCACTATCTCTCTAGTTATGGAAATATCTGTCAGCTTCTCATTCTCATCTGCTCTAAACATCTGTTCACTATCTGGCATATCCTGCATGTTTTCCTGGGTGAAGACAGATGAAAAATACTCATTCAGAATTTTACTAATCTCCTCCCCAGAACTAACCAGCTCCCCATCTGCTGCCTTTAATGGACCTATAGTATCCTTATTCTTCGTCCTCTATTCCTGATAAAATCCCTTGGGGGTCCGTCTTCACATGGCTGGCTACACTTAATTCATAATTGCCCTTAGCTTTCCTCGTTAACTTCCTGACTGTTCTAACTAATTCATTATATTGTGACCTTAAAACTTCTTCACCTGCCCTTAATGTCTTATATATACTTCTCTTCCACCCTCTATAATGTTTTAACCTAGCAGTCATCCATTTAGGATAATTTTTCTGTGATATTATTGCCCTATACGGGATATATGCTAACTGACCTGTATGAACTTTATCTACGAAATATTTATACAATTCATCTACATTTACTTCACCTAATTCCCTCATCTCGGCCCCTACCATCCTCTCTACTCGCTCATCTACTCGCATCGACCTCACCTCTCTCATTTCAGCATGACCTGACATTCCACCATACTCACACCCATATACCCCTCCCTCTCTCCTCCGCCCTTTCCGAACACATCTTACCTCCTCTTGTCCTACACCCTCACACCTCACCTCACCTCTCACATCTTGCCTTATCTCTCTCAACTCCGTCCCGGACCTGACCTCACCCTTCATCCGTTGCCAGTCAACTCCTTGGAGGTACCTTTTTAATTCCTCAAATTCTGCTCTCCTAAAGTCAGGTATTTTACTAGTGTTATTGCTTCTAAAAGTTTCTTCCCATTTTAAATTGTACCTAATTTCCTAATGGTCAATGTTACCTAGCTGTCCTCCAACCTCTACCTGCGTGACTGCTTCCTCCCTGTTAGTAAGAATTAAATCTAGAATATTATTCACCCTTGTGGGTTCTACGACTACCTGTTTTAAAAAAATTATCCTGAATTACCTTAAAAATTCTGCTTCCTTGTTACCCACCATCAGACTCCAGTCGATATTCCTAAAATTAAAATCTCCTACCACACATACCTGACTGTACCTGCCTGCTCTATTTATTTCCTGCCACAGTGAGGTGTTAATTTCCTTTGTACTGGTCGGTGATCTGTACACTACTCCCACTACTGTACATTGCTGTACTACTACTGCTTTCCTATCTGTTTTAAATCTACTGTTAATACAACACTGTAATGTGTCCCTAACGTATAACGCGACACCTCCTCCTCTCCTGTTTTCCCTATCTTTATAGAACAATGTATAACCATCTATCTTGACCTCTGGATTAAATACTTTTCCTCACATATCTAACCAAGTTTCAGTTAAAGCAATGATATCAAATTTCTCTACACACACTATTCTTCTAAGCAAGTCTATTTTATTCAAAATACTGCTACATTTTGTGTGGTAAATACTTAAGCTATTTCTCACCTTCCCTGAGCTAGCTACCTTTCTAGATTTAACTAATTTATCCTATGTTTACTCCTCACAACACCTTCTTCCCACAACCCTTTCCCGTATATGAAGTGAGTTATGGCAAATAATTGGCGCATTTTGTGCGCTCGAGCTCGATCTGTAGTGATGAGGCGATAGTTGTGCGAGTTGCGAGGCAGAAACCTTCGCCCACATGCCGATAAATCGAAATATGCAAAATACAGCAAAAAAAGGTGAGTCTGACGAAGAAATTAAATAAAATAACAAAGATACGCCTTCAAAAGTTACCAAGAAGTATTTCCGAAAATGAAATCGAAACTTTTATATACGATGCACATCAAACGGTGCTCCTGGCCAAATCATCGTTGTGCCCTCCAGGGCCAGGCGGGAGCGGTGGGGTGTACAGATGTGCGGTAACAAAAATAGAGCCCCCTCGCTCCGCTACGGGAATGATCCCTCCAAAGATATTAAATACGTTACTAAATGATTAAGAAAATCATGAATTATCTTTCATTCGCTGACAAGGAAAATAAAAACGTGAGGAAAACTAATATTTTCAGAAATCTACAACGACGAGCCTCTAAAAAAAGGGAGACAAATAGTGTGGGCCGGCTCTAGTCATCAAGGCCCACGTCACCTTGACTTTTCAAGGCGACAATCAACACACACAGAGACAAATAAGAACACTTCACAGAACTATACAAGCTTTCCTCTCTTTGATTTTACTTGAATAAAGCTGCAACAAAGGTTATGACGCTAAAAAGTTACCTTAGGTTAGGTCACAAATATCATGGTGGTGGCGCTTCCCGGGAAATCAGAGTTAAAAATAATATCAATACCAATTGAACAAAGAAAATATAAATATCTTTTCTCCATAGGAGAGTTTTTTTTTTTTTTTTTACGTGGAAACCAAATTCACACTAAATGAAATGTGTTACAGTAATAGTTTCCAAGGACACTTTATCATAACGGGCAAAATAGTATTAATCTACATAACGGTAAAACACACTAAAGGATAAATAGACATATAAATTAGATCTGATGTTTGTTAACTAAAAAGTCCTCAAATGAATATTCCTGTTATTATGGAAAGTTTTTTCCTTTCTTCACTCATATATTCGTACATAAAAAAAAAAAAAAAAAAAAAAAAAATTATATATATATATATATATATATATATATATATATATATATATATATATATATATATATATATATATATATATATATATATATATATATATATATATATATATATATATATATATATATATATATATATATATATATATATATATATATAAAACGAACGCAAAAATGACAGCTAATTGTTAGGTTTCAATTGAATCTCTATGTAAATATTTATACCAAAAAGATGACACCATTATAGAAAACATATGATTTCGTATCCTTCTTTTCTCTATGCATACATTAAAATAAGCACACGAAGACTGGAATACAAAAATTTTAGTTTTGAAAAAGATTCTCGGTCAATCCTCAAAGGACTTTTTTCCCTGTAAGATGTTGCAATGAACATTATAGACTAAATTTACATTTGTCTTCTTTCATATATATATACCCTAGGAAGGCAGGAAAATGGGAGACAAAAACAACGTATTGGAAAAAGGTTTAAACTAATCCTTCAATGGATAACACTACTGACACGATACTATAAAAACACATCCTTTCTTTCCTTCACAGATTCGTGGGAAGCTGACAGGAGAAAGGCAGGCAACAGTGACAGGTTTCCGTTGACATGAATAAAAAAAAGAAAAAGGGTTTAACAGCGAGTTCCAAAATAGAGGGCACATGATGTAATGAAGCAGGTACTCACTTTCCTCCTGCATGTGTTGGGAGTGTTCACCGCGGCACCACCTGCCATCCTTTCCTGAAAATATCAAAACATCCACATAAAAAAGTGATGCAGCTTCACTATTCTAAAAAGAGCTAAAAATGAAGCATCATGAACAGAACCACCAGAAATCCTTTACTGCATGAGTTAACAACATACACATGAACAAAAGAGGAAAGAATAAACACTGAACAAAAACACGAAATGTCATAAATAAAACGTGTCAAATTCCTCCAAGCAAGAACACATGGATACATGGAAAACAACACTGAAAACAGAACACACTTCAAACGCTGAGAATGTTAAATATGCACAACAGCTGCAACAAAATAAAACGAACAAACACCATTACATATATAACAAGATCAAATAAGAAAATAAAAAGAAGCAAAAATAATAAATGTAAAGCTTGCCAACATTCAGCGGTGTCTAGAATATGAAGGTGGTAGTTAAGTGAGACTGAAGAGGAGGAGCACAAGTCATGCTGCGATTGATGCATGAAGGCAATCAAGGGAGAGGGTCGCACAGAGGAGGCGGGACGCAAGGCGCCTTCAGGCCAGTCACTGCTGGTGTCCCTCGCCTCCCCTTCCTGCCTCGCTGCGAGGTGAAGGGGCCACTACCACCGCTGCCTCAACACTTACACTACCTTTGCGTCTCAACACTGAAATGCTTCAATGAATGGGAATGAACGGGAAAGTAATGGTCACTTAGAATTGCTTATAACAAGTACATGTTACTAAGTGTTGTAAATCAATCTGTCTGTCTGCGTCTGTCTGTTTATCTCTGCCTCACATGTTCACTATAATGCTCTGTAAGAATGAGCATCCCAATCTCTGTTGCTTTGTTGCAGCGCATCTATTTGTATTAATGCTGTGTGTGTGTGTGTGTGTGTGTGTGTGTGTGTGTGTGTGTGTGTGTGTGTGTGTGTGTGTGTGTGTGTGTGTGTGTGTGTGTGTGTGTGTGTGGTGTAACATTACGAGTGGAACAATATTTACGAGTATGGGTCAGTAGGTCTGTCTTCTGGTATATTTAGTAGTTTTAGGAAATCAATGACAACTACGTATTGTGCACGAAAAATGGCATACCGTAAATACGAGGCCATGAGAGAAAAATATAGTTAGGTCACTATGTTTGCATTTTCTTCGCTTACAGTAATTGTTATCACGAAAGAATATACGAGTGACGGAAGAGGCATACGTTTATATTGTGCAAACATTATGCTGTATTAATATCCCACTGACTAATTCAGTTAGAC
>NC_087181.1:5542118-5552118 GCF_035594125.1 Scylla paramamosain
CTTGTTAAATATAAATGTGTAGTAAGAAAGACAATTACCGTCTTTCCTTCAGTATTTAAAACTGTTAATGTCTTTATACATTTGCCATCTTTTAATCCATGCTTCCATTTTTGGCATTATTTTGGTTTCCTGCTGTAGATTTTACGTTCATTATAAGAGTGAAATGTACTCCCAAGTATGAAAAATTGTGATATCTCTAAACACAGCCCATCACAGGTCAAACTTAGCCTGGTGCCACAGAAAGTTTGATAAAACTAGAAAATAACAATTTTTCTTTACTTTTTAATGCTTTCTGGAAATAAAGGCAATTCCTGGAGTATTAGGAATCCCTGCTCTCTTTCTTCGTCCCGGTGGAGGAAACACAAAGACGCTCACTCTCATTCTAGATTTACACCTTCACCACCACCACCACCTCCATAAATAAAAAAAAAAATAAAATAGACATAAATCTCTTGAACACGTGATGCCAGACCTTTTAGAAGATTAGATATATTTCTGGATAGTTGGGATGAGTGGACACAGGTTTGCAAGTCTTATACAAGAACTGCCGCCTTTGGACGGAGTAATAAGACAGTCTTCTGCGGAAGATAAAAAAAAGGAGGAATAGGAGGAAGAATACAGCAACATTCTCGCATGCATAGTTGAAGTTGAAGTGTGGATGTCTGAAGCAGCAGCCTTGCCTGGCACTTTCACAGTCAGTCCCCTGTTAGCGTACTTTCCTTTCATGAACCCCTGGAACTTTTTTTCCCTCTCTAAACACAGCCCATCACAGGTCGAACTTAGCCTGGTGCCACAGAAAGTTTGACCAGTCGTAGTTTACATATATATGTTTCTTCCTCTGATGGCGGTGACGCTGCTGTTTCTTCCTCCGATAACAGTGGTGGTAATTCTTTTTCTTTGCTTCTTTTTCTTGTTTTCTTCCTCTGATGGCGGTAATGCTGCTGCTGCTGCTTCTTCTTCCTCTGATGGCGTTGCTTCCTGTTCTTGTTCTTCTAAGACAGTTTGGTGGTCTGAATTGGTTGGTGATAGGGTATTCAGAGTGGGGATAGTAGGAGTACTGCACACTCACCTCCCTTGCTCCCCAGTCATAATTCAAGTCAGGTTGATGGAAGACTGGGAAGGGTAGGGAGGTGCTGCACACTCACCTCCCATGCTCCCCAGGTTACATTTGTAACATCAGTCAGGTTGGTTGTTTTTGGAGTTGCCGGGGTCAGTCAGTCAGGCCCAGTCAGTCAAGGGTAGTGCTACGCACTCACCTTGCCAAGATCAGAGGGGTGGTGGTGGTGGTGTGTACATTTGGAGTTGGTAGGATGAGTCACATTGGTGGTCAAAGTCAAACTGGGAGACTGGGAAGTGTAGGGAGGTGCTGCACATTCACCTCCCGTGCTTCCCAGGGGCGGTCAGGATGGTGGGTCTTTGGAGCTGCCAGGAGGAGTCACGGGAAGTGCTACGCACTCACCTTGCCAGGATCAGTTGCCAGGTTGGGGAGTACTGGTGGTGGTCGGTACAGTTAAGTTGCTAGGATGAGTCAGCTTGGTGGTCAAAGTCAAACTAGAAGGCTGGGGAGAGTAGGGAGGTGCTGCACACTCACCTCCCGTGCTTCCCAGGTGGGGTGGTGGTCTTTGGAGTTGTCAGGGTCAGTCAGGTTGGTATTGTTTTATTTTTATTATTTATTGTTGATTGCCAGACTCAGTCATTTTATTGAGGGGGAAGTAGGAGTTTTATTATTTTTACTTTATTTTTTTTTTGTTTTTATTTATTTTTCATTTATTTTGGGAAGGGTAGGGATGGGTAGGGAGGTGCTGCACACTCACCTCCCATGCTCCCCAGGTTACATTTGTAACATTTGTCAGATTGGTTGTTTTTGGAGTTGCGGGGGTCAGTCAGTCAGTCAGGCCCACTCAGTCAAGGGAAGTGCTACGCACTCACCTTGAGGTGGTCTGTACATTTGGAGTTGGTAGGATGAGTCACATTGGTGGTCAAAGTCAAACTGGGAGACTGGGAAGGGTAGGGAGGTGCTGCACACTCACCTCCCATGCTCCCCAGAGTCCGTCAGTTTGGTGGTCTGTTGCCAGATTACAGTAAGATTTGTAGGTCAGTCAGGTTGGTTGTTTTTATGGTTGCCAGGGTCAGTAAGGCAGGTGGTAGGGAAGTGCTACGCACTCACCTAGCCAGGACAGGGTAGGATGTAGGGATGTATGGATCAGGGTCAGAGTGGGACACAGAGTAGGAGGTACTGTTGGTCTGTACATTTGGAGTTGTTCTTTGAAGTTGCCAGGATGAGTCAGGTCAAACTGGGAGACTGGGAAGTGTAGGGAGGTGCTGCACACTCACCTCCCATGCTCCCCAGGGCCAGTCAGTTAGGTGATTACATATCTGTAAGTCAGTCAGGTTGGTTGTTTTTGGAGTTGCCAGGGTCAGTCAGTCACGGTCAGTCCAGGGAAGTGCTACGCACTCACCTTGCCGAGATCAGAAGGGTGGTGGTGGTGGTGGTCTGTACAGTTGGAGTTGCTATTTGGAGTTGGTAGGATGAGTCAGATTGGTGGTCAAAGTCAAACTGGGAGACTGGGAAGGGTAGGGAGGTGCTGCACACTCACCTCCCGTGCTTCCCAGGTGGGGTGGTGGTCTTTGGGGTTGTCAGGGTCAGTCAGTTGGTATTGTTTTATTTTTATTATTTATTGTTGATTGCCAGACTCAGTCAGTTTTATTGAGGTGGGAGTAGGAGTTTTATTGTTTTTGTTTTATTTACTTATTTTTTCATTTATCTTTTTTTATTACTTTTATTATTTTTTATACTTATATATATTTTATTCTTTTTGGTCTGGCAGTCCGTAGACTTTAGGAGAGAAGGGAAGTGCTGTGCACTCACCTCCCTTGCTCTCCCGAGGTCCGAGGTGGTAAGGAGATTTTTATTTATTTTTATTTATTTATTTATTTATCTTTATTTATTTATTTAATTTATTTTTTATTTATTTTTTTTTTTGCGTGCTAGGTTAGGAGACAAGGAAAGTGCTATGCATTCACTTTAATTCTTTATTTATTTATTTTTTTCTATCTTTTGCCTGGTAGGTTGGAAGAGAAGGGAAGTGCTATGCACTCACCTTTATATTTCTTATTCTGTTAGGTGAAGAGAAGAGAAGTGCTATGCACTTACCTTTATTTATTTTTTTTTGTTTGTTTTTTATTTTTTTTTTATTTCTATTATTTTTTGCCTGGTTGTCCGTAGACTTGCCAGGGTTAGGTAGGGGAGAGAAGGGAAGCGCTGTGCACTCACCTCCCTTGCTCTCCCGGGGGCCGGTAAGGCGGTGCCTTCCTCCCCTGGGGAGGGGTAGGGAGGTGCTGCGCACTCACCTCCCCTCCTCCCCGTGGGCAGTTCCATCACACATGGTGATGGAGGGATGCTCTTTCAAGGTTTTTGTGAGTTCCGAGAGGGGGGTTCGAACCTACGCGCCCCTCACTTCCCTCACGCCAAACTCCAAGTGCATCACTCTACCCACTGGGCCACGAGGGCCCTTTTTCTTTTTTTTAAAGTTGGTCTATTTCCCCATCTTCCCCATCTTTTTTGTAAAGTTGCTCTATTTAACCACCTTATGTTCACGCCAGTATGTATTAAAGAATTACGATGTCAATTATTTTCATGACGTTATTTATTTATTGTATTTTGTATGGGATATGACTGCTGGCATCCCACACACACTGGGTTCCCAAGACTGTCACTACGCCATGAAACCCCAACGGTAAACAAGATATATTTGAACACATCATTTCCCTTCCTGTGTTCATGCAGCACCAAAAGTTCAATAAGAAAAACTGCTGCTCATTCTAATGTGAACGTTCATCCCACAGTGATAATTAGATAACTGTTGACTTGTGGGAGTATGTCGTGGAGTACAAATAGCAGTAGGTAAGATCAGAGAACTTTACAGAGGCAGGAATTCCTTGGTTATGGAGCAGCCTTCTGGAACCCTCCCCTGTGCTGCACCATCACCACCAACAACAACAACAATAACAACAACACACCATTACACCTGTCCATCCTGCAGCACGAGAATGACTCAGCCCAGAGAACCACGGATTGCTTTATTCGTAATTCACGTCCACTCTCAACATAGACATCCATCAAATTATGTCACTGAAAAAAGTTGGTGAAGCACTCACTTCTTCACACAGGCTTTACTACCTATCAGCAGGATGAAAGCTTCCGACTGGGAGGAAGGGCGGCGTCGGGAAGGATTAAGAGAGAGAGGGTAGGAGGGACCAGCGGAGGCTGGAAGTGTGTTTATGCTTCATAGGTATAAAAAAGAATACTGCATGAAAAAGAAGAAAGACCTGTGCCCCTCCCACCCCTGCTCCCCGCGTGAGGCGAAACGTAGTGAAGTGGTACTGTTGTTGTTGTTGTTGTTGTTGTTGTTATTATTATTATTATTATTATTATATATTATTAATTATTATTATTACTATTATTATTATATATTATTAATTATTATTGTTACTATTATTATTATCATTAAAATTATTATTATTACCGTCATCATCGTCATCAGCACCATCACTGTAGTGTAGCTGGTTTGTGTCCTTTTATTTCCGCGTCGTATCTTGTAAGCTGTAAGTTTTAATAGTTCAGTATTTGTAACGATGGAGACCTTGTTTTTTATTCTTTATGCTCTGCACGGTGTCATTGGCATTTACATCTATATTTTCTAGTGTTTTTTTTATGTTACTTAAGTACTGAATCTATTTGTTTTGCAGAATTTATTTATTACCATACAACTTTATTTTCGCTCAAGTTAACATTTATGTAGATTTACTTATTTGTGTTGTGTAGGATACTTTCTTCTTAAGTGTGTTGAGGTTTGTGTTTTTCTTCTTTTATGTTCACTATGTAACGGTGCACACAGGAATTATAAATGTTACTAATAATGATAATACTGATTATGGATGACAAACTAAACTGATGAATAAACATCGAAAAATTCATTTTAATAAAGCACATTTTGCATAGTGCTTTATAAGAAGCGCTGCGCACATGGACTTTAGAGATGCGATGTACCTTAAACTTAAAATGAAGCCCTAAGGCAGAGTGAGTGGTGGGTGGACCTGAAGGCAGTACACTCAGGGTTCCCAGATTACTGAAGCAGAGAAAGGCCAGTCAACAAAAAAAATAAGACAAAACGGCCAAACGCACAACAAAAAGACCCAAAAACATGCAGTAAAAAAACCCAAAGTTTATATTATTCCACTTCAGAATTTACCAAATATTACACGATGTGTACTGAGCACTGGGCTATAGCGGACTACTGGAGTGGCGATCTGTGTATACAAGTGCCACGTACTTCGTCAGTTCTTCGCCTGGGCCAAAAAACGGAAACGAATTCAGAGAATTCAATTCCAGTGTGAGAATACCGACAGTGGAAGAGAGTTACTTGTAACGGTATGTGCTAGGCAACTAGGCCTAAGGCCATACAGCTCCCGACGCCTCATCTGAAACCTGACCCCAATCCAATGTACACTAACTGAGATTGGTGGGTTCAGGAGTGAATGCAAAAATACTAACAACACATTATGAAAACGTTCTTGGCACAAAGAAGTGGCCGTGTTCATGACGTGTACCATATACCTACGTCCCTACTTCATAACCATGGGGAAGGACTTTCGCTCTGCAGGCATTATGTTATTGTAGCAGCAATGTCATAACAAGCTAATCGTTATTATTCCACACACTTGACCTTTGCTGAATATCATTTAAGTATTTTTTTCCTCATATAAAATTAATCAATGAGTGCACGCGGGCCACACTAAATCAACTGGCGCGCGGGCCTACAGTTCAATCACACTGCTCTAGACATTTTTCTTTCCCACTCGACATAAATATAAACAACCAGAACGATCGCTTTTGGGGGATGGAAAACGAGTTTACCAATGATTCATCATAACAAAATATACGGTACTACCATAGACAGCACCCTATCAACGTACTCCTGGCTTGTTCATGAACACAGGTAGCTGTTGATAGGAAGCCTTAAATTACATCAGCCGCTTGAGAGAAAAAAAAAAAAAAAACACGCCAGAGTTCAGCCGTGGACTCGCGCGTCATCAGCATCATCACCCAGTTGATTTGTCCAATTTTCCCTTATTGTTATTCAATAGCAATAAGAGAAAATGGGAAAAACTGCAAAGATAACCATGGTAATAGAAGGAAAATAAAGGAAAACATACGCGCACTCGACAACTTGAAAAAAAAAGTTTTGTCTTAGGTGGCGGTGAACAAACTCACCATATTAAATAAACTTGTTATGGCCAAATGGAGCATATTTAAGCAACATACTTAAAAAAAAATAAATAAATAATAATAATAATAATGTAATTCATGGCAAACTAGATATCCTTAGACCAAATGCATGAAAAAAGCCAAAAATTATGTTTTGGACTAAAAAAGGCGAATGTGGCAGTCCTGATCTCCGACAACGTGACGTCATGCGCGGAAAATTGAAAAAAATTGTAACAAAAGTGGGCTTGCTGGGTTCTCTATACTGTGCCTGGCGCTTTCAAGAGAGGCATCAGTCAATCAGGCTCCGGCTACCATGCGACTCCTATAAGAGTGTACTTCTCGTAAAGGAGCGCCGCACTCCTGCAGCAGTGACCCCTGGTACCTCAAATCCCTATGATAGTCACTGATTGGGTCCTTGAGTTTTCAATGCCCCTCACAGCTAATTGTTCATCATGTGATGAGAAAAGGAGGAGGAGGAGGAGGAGGAGGAAGAGGAGGAGGAGGAGGAGGAGGAGGAGGAGGAGGAGGAGGAGGAGGAGGAGGAGGAGGAGGAGGAGAATAAAAACAAACTCCAAACAGCAAAAGTTCCTGAGGTCTGTATTGGGCTGTTTGGGTAAATACTCTACGCTAACTAGTGGAAAAGACAAACAGGATAGCACAGAAAGAGGAACCAAACGAATACAAAAGAAGTCCAAACAGTAACAGACCAAGAGGTCCTTGTAAGTCTGTTTGGGTAACTATTCTACTCTATTAGTGGTAGAGAAAGGATAGCACAAAAGAAGGGTCCTTCCATCCCCCACCCCCTATCCCTCCAGGCAAGGCTCACCTGAAAAAGGAAATGGTACCATGTTGTACAGAAAAAAACAACATGGAGTGTGAGAGGAAACTAAGAAAGACAGGAGGACTACTTCGACCACATACAATCTACATGCCAGCACGGACAGTACGGAGTGAACGTGTTCGTTATTCAGACATGAACAATTACATCCGGGAATTAGTGTCTACATACTTGTCAAGACAGGTTTTCAATGAGTGAACAGTACCTGAGTTAACGACGCTTGATGGAACACAATTCAACATATTTGTGACACGATTGAAATAAAATGTTTGGCTTCATTTGTTTGAAATCGCTTACCTATTATTTGCTATTGTTTCTTGTAATATTAGACATGTTGAATCTTAGGAAGAATTCCGGTCTGATATTTGTGAAAGCCTTAAAAGTTTAGTAAAGCAATATCAGATCCCCTCTTAGCCTGCGTTTGAAGAGGGAGAATAGATCTCGTTCTTTAAGGCGTTCCTTGTAGGGTTTATTGCGAAGCCTTCGAGTAATTTTCGTTACTTTACTTCGTATTGTTTTTTTCCTAATCTCTCAATATTCCTTTTATAACTGGATGACAAAAACTGTACATTGTATTCAAGATGAGGACGTACAAGTGAGTTGTACAAGGTAAGATTTTTTTTTTTCAGATTAGAAGGTGAAAACTATTAATTTATTGGCAATTTCAATGACTTCGTTGCATTGTTTGCTTGGTTTAAGATCTGTTGTCACTAAAGCTCCCAGATCTTTCTCAGGATCCAAACTTTTGATGGGGGATTACTTTTTATAATTTTCCTGCCGATTGCTATTTTCAATATTTGATACGTGGCATTTATCAAAATTAAAGTTATAAGCCACGTTTCACACCATTCAATGAGAGTGTATGCATCATTTTGCAAAATTTGACGCTGGTTTGGTGTCAGTCTTGTTAGCAATTTTAGTGTCTGTGAATTTTGACAGTTTACTTCTGATTCCTTCGTCTATGTCATTCATATATACGAGTATTATGAAGAGGATCTGCCCTAAGATTGAACATTGAGGAACGCCACTGCTTACATTAACCCAACTTGAAGAATTAGAGTTTCTGGTGACCCCGCACTACAATATATATTGTACTGTCAAAAAAAGAAGAAAAAACGAAAAAAAATAATAAGGAAGAGGAAAGAAAAAAAAGGTATAATAAGTAAAAAGAAAGAAGAAATGGAGAAGATGAATGAAGTATGGAGAATAACAAACGATCATACTACACGGGAAAGGGAAGATAATTGTCACTTGATATCGAGGAAACCGAGGAAACACAAACAAGGACACAGGACCCAAGCACTCCACAACAGGAAGACGGCCATACAACCTGGGAAGGCAGCCTGGGTCAAGGAGGGATTAACGGTAATGATAGCGGGGGCAAGGAAGAGAAAGGATTTGAAAGGGAAAGTAGGCCAGGAGGCGTGAGGCACCAAGAAGGACAAGTCAGCCTACGCCCACTTAACGCTCCGCCTCCAAACTGCCCCTACCCTCTGACTGGCTTCTGTATCAAGCACCACGCCTGTGGGCGGATCACATGCATAGATGAGCAATGTGAATAGTAGATACGTAAAATGTTATGAAAATTACGATAATTTTTTGAGGGAAACAGGCAGTCCCAAACGACTGTATATTATAGCGTGTAACAGTGGAATAATTCAGTAGCGGAGAGTACTAGAGAGTGGCAGACACAGACCCAGAGGTTCCACAGGGCCTGACCAGAGAGGGGTCGAGATGGACGGAATAACTTGAAAGTAGGTGCAGTTTGAAAGCGTATTAATGCAGTCTATAAATCAATGATCTTATTAAAGGAGGAGCAGGATGTTTAACTGATGTTTTATGTTTGTCATGACAGGTGTGTATGATGTACGAAGATTTACTCAGTCATGGAATGTTTATAGTAAGTGATGTGTTGCTGATATCATGTGTGTTTTTCTAACTGAACATTAATGGCGCCGACTGAATATTTGTTGTGTTTGAGCATTTGATATTGTCTGTGTTTTGCACGATGACTGCGCTGATCAGTGAATATGTTGAAGAAATACAAGGTAACACTTAATAACTTTGAATGATTTGAAGATGAATGCGAGTGAGAAATTTTGAGTTGTAAGAAATGTAAATAGTAGTTATTAATCAAAATATGAAAATGTTTGTGAGTTTTCCAGTAGCCTTTATAAACCAATTCTTTGCAACATCTCGGACCACGACACGTTAATCACTACTCGCTGTTTGCGGTCTGTCAACCAATCCTCTATCCTCGCAGCGAGGTCACCTGATATGTCGTGAGCTTTTACTTCATGTAGGAGGCGCTTATGAGGAACTTTATCAAATGCTTTTTGAAAATCAAAATAAACTATATCTACTGGCCTGGTATTATCACAAATATTATGTAACACGTGAAAAAAGTCCATTAAATTCGTTAAACATGAACGTTTACTACTAAATCCATGTTGAGCGTCCTTTATGATACGGTTACTTTCCAGGAATTCTACTGTTCTATCCCGTACCATTGATTCCACAAGTTTATCCACTACAAGTAACGGTGTCACACAATTAATAATAATGTGTATTGTATTTATAATGCTTCTTCTAGTTAGCAATACATGTACATGTACATGTATGTACACATACATAATGTAGATAATGTATTGTATAATGTAGTGTAGATAATGGGAGTTGGTGGATAAAGGTTGGGCGGACATGATCACGCCACCCTACGTCACACACAGGAGGATGGAAGGAGGACGAGGAGGAGAAGGAGAAAGAGAAAGAGAAAGAGAAAGAGAAAGAGAAAGAGAAAGAGCAAGAGCAAGGGCAAGACTAGGAGGTGTAGGTGGTGGTGGTGGTGGTGGTGGAGGAATATACAAAGGAATATACAAAGAAGACGAAACAGC
>NC_087181.1:5559618-5567118 GCF_035594125.1 Scylla paramamosain
GGGAGGAACCTTCTGTACTATCCTGTACGAGTATCTCCCAATAATAGTTAATGTAGAATAATTATCCAAACAGCCTCGTCAGTAACTCAAGGTTTGGTCTTCCGTTGCATTCCTTTGTATTCCTTTGTGTTCTTTCCTCCTCCTCCTCCTCCTCCTCCTCCTCCTCCTCCTCCTCCTCCTCCTCCTCCTCCTCCTCCTCCTTCTCCTCCTCCTCCTCCTCCTCCTCCTGCCTGCTGCTGGATGTGATGGCTCATGAATAACATGTGAATATGTTCTTAAACCACTCAGTGAAATCATAATTCGAGCTGAGAGAGAGAGAGAGAGAGAGAGAGAGAGAGAGAGAGAGAGAGAGAGAGAGAGAGAGAGAGAGAGAGAGAGAGAGAGAGAGAGAGAGAGAGAGAGAGAGAGAGAGAGAGAGATTCATGGCAAAGAGTAAATTCTTTCATACAAATGCACCACATTAAGCGCCTCCAGCGTAAGACTGTATAATTATCAGGCAGGAAGCGCGGCAGTAAACACGTCAAGTCTATGGAGAAGGCAGGGCGTGTTTCACTTGCTGGTCTTGCCTCTCACTTTTTTAATATACGTTTTCTTTTTTTGCTTTTCTTTTTTTTCCTTGCATGGATTGACTAGGTGTGGAATAATAGTAAGAAAATACAAATTATACAAAAACTGAATTGGTGTCACTCCAGATAATAATCCTGCTCTTTACTACAACAACAACAACTACTACAACTACTGCTACTAATACTACTACTATTATTACGAGTACTACTACTACTACTACTACTACTACTACTACTACTACTACTATTACTACTACTACTACTACTACTACTAATATTGCTACTACTACAGTTATTAACATTCACCTATTAAGAATCAGGAAAGATTTGTCTTTCTCCAACCCTCTGTGCTTCTCAAAAACATGGAGCTGCATTTGGAAATAAAAATTCAAATAGCTGAACACAAAAATCATTTAGATGCAAAAGATATCGGACGGTTCAACTTGAGTAAACTGGAGTAAACAATGCAATACATGTTTAATTTAGAGTCAGTATAAAATGGTATTCTTACATTTGCATATAGCCATTATTTATACTCACGCTCTCATATCTTCTTGGCGAATGGCAAACAGAGGAACAAAAAAAACATTTTTTTTTTCAGTTGCCGCTTCCATACATAGACAGAAAAAAAAAAGATTAAAAGTTAAGTCAATAAAAAAAACTAAATATGTTTCTGGAAGTGCCTCAATACTCTTAAAACAACTAGTCACAGGAATGGGAAAAAACAGAAACAGGCAGAGAATTCCAGAGTTTACCAATGAAAGGGATGAAAGAATGAAGATATTGCTTGACTCCTGGACTATTGAAAGGGAAGGGAATAAAGGTGAAAGTCTTGTGTAGCGTCAGCGTGGGGAAGGAGAGACGCATGCTGATGGCAAATTCTGAAGAGCAGTAACCATAGAAATAACAACACAACACAGACTTCCCACATTTTTTTCCATCTTCATATACTTGTGTGCATTTTTTGTAGGATATCAGTGTATTTGCTATGGTAAGCTCAGCAGGTGTGAAATGTTCTCCAAGGTATGCATTAATTCGTCCATTTATTTATTTATTTATTTATTTATTTATTTATTTATTTATTTATTTATTTATTCACTTATTTACTATCTATTTATTTCATATTCTGCTTTTCATTACCACATCGTATTGAGAGGCACTTTTGTGACTCACTGTTTCCTTTACATTGAGAAATTACTTGTTTATTACAGTACCGCATAAAGCAAGTGTCTGCAGTGAGTCAGACACTTTGTCAAGCAGCCTTACCTTACATGCACATGGAAAAACATAGGCAAGCATGACAGGCTTCACTTAAATGTAAACCTAAAACTGGAAGGACGTACACTGCGCTACAAAAACTGCTCCGTCCCCTTCACTCACCGGTAAACTGTGAGTGTGTCAGGAGGAGCAGGAAAAAGCCAGAACGCGTCGTCTGGCCGCGAGGAAGGAAAAAGCTCCCGCCGCTGCTGCATCAGACAAGACAAACACAAAATCAGAGGACTGTGTTAAACCCTAAAGACAAAAAGAAAAAAAAAGTGTCTGAGTTTGATGGTGTCAACCAAGATTGGCTATCATAAGAACATAAGAACATAGGAAATAAAGGAAGCTGCAAGAAGCGACCAGGCTTACACGTGGCAGTCCCTTTATGAAATATACCTACCTATTTCCATCTATTATCCCCATCCATAAACCTGTCTAATCTTCTCTTAAAGCTCTCTAATGTCCTAGCACTAACAACATGATTAATGAGTCCGTTCCACTCATCTACCACTCTATTCGAGAACCAATTTTTACTATCTCCTTCCTAAACTTAAATTTTCCAAGCTTGAACCTGTTATTTCTTGTTCTACCCTAGATGCTGATCCAAAGAATTTTGCTTACATCCCCCTTGTTATAACCCTTATACCACTTAAAGACTTCTATCACGTCCCCTCTTAACCTACGTCTCTCTAAAGAATGTAAATTTAATAACTTCAATCTCGCCTCGTAAGGAATACTCCTCATCCCCTGTATCCTTTCTGTCATTCTCCTTTGTACTGATTCTAATAGACCTATATCTTTCCTGTAATGTATGGACCAGAATTGCACAACGTAGTCTAGATGAGGTCTGACCAGCGTCAAGAATATCATTAATATTACTTCCGGCCTTCTACTTTAAACACTCCTAAAAATGAATCCTAGTACCCTATTTGTCCTGTTTCTGGCCTCTATGCATTGTTCTAGACGGAGTTCACAGCTAACTATAACTCCTAAATCTTTCGCGTACCCTGTAACTAACAGAGATTGTTCGTTTAATGTGTACCTACTGTGTGGGTTTCCTCTACCTACGCTAAGTACTTTGCATTTATTGATATTAAATTGTTTTTGCCATATGTCTGTCCATTCATTCATCCTATCTAAATCTGCCTGCAAGGCGAAGGCACCCGTTTCAGATCTAATTAATCTATCTTTGTGTCATCCGCATATTTACTAACATCACTACTAATTCCACTATCCAAGTCATTGATATATATTAGAAATAACAATGGCCCTAATACTGATCCCTGTGGCACCCCACTGATTACATGGCCTCACTCGGATTTCGAGCTGTTTATTACAACTCTTTCTTGCCTGTCGCTAAGCCATGACCCTATCCAGCCTAACACCTTCCCATCTATCCCGTGTGCCCTAACCTTTCTCAGGAGCCTTTCATAGGGTACCTTGTCAAGTGCTTTAGTAAGGTCCAGATATAAGATATCATACATATTACCATTATCTACTGCCTCGTACACCTTACTCTAAAAACTTAACAAGTATGTCATGCAAGACTTCCCCTTCGTGAAGCCATGCTGTGATTGATTTATCAAGTTATGTTTGTCTAAATGTTCCCTAATGTTCCTCGCTATTATTGACTCTAATATTTTACCAATAACTTAATTTAAGCTGACAGATCTATAGTTAGACGCTAAAGTTTTATCTCCTTTCTTAAAGATGGGTACTACATTACCCTCCTTCCACATTACTGGTACCTCACCTGACTCAAGTGATTTCCTAAAGACAGAGACTAACAGCTCACTAATAACCTCTTTGCATTCCTTAAGTACTCTGGGATATATTTCATCTGGTCCTGGTGTCTTGAACTTTTTTTAGCCTATCTATCTCCTGTTCCACTATCTCTCTAGTTATGGAAATATCTGTCAGCTTCTCATTCTCATCTGCTCTAAACATCTGTTCACTATCTGGCATATCCTGCATGTTTTCCTGGGTGAAGACAGATAAAAAATACTCATTCAGAATTTTACTAATCTCCTCCCCAGAACTAACCAGCTCCCCATCTGCTGCCTTTAATGGACCTATAGTATCCTTATTATTCGTCCTCTATTCATGATAAAATCCCGTGGGGTCCGTCTTCACATGACTGGCTACACTTAATTCATAATTGCCCTTAGCTTTCCTCGTTAACTTCCTGACTGTTCTAACTAATTCATTATATTGTGACCTTAAAACTTCTTCACCTGCCCTTAATGTCTTATATATACTTCTCTTCCACCTATATAATGTTTTAACAAAGCAATCATCCATTTAGGATAATTTTTCTGTGATTTTATTGCCCTATACGGGATATATGCTAACTGACCTGTATGAACTTTACGAAATATTTATACAATTCATCTACATTTACTTCACCTAATTCCCTCATCTCGGCCTCCTACCATCCTCTCTACTCGCTCATCTACTCGCCTCGACTTCACCTCTCTCATTTCAGCATGACCTGACATTCCACCATACTCACACCCATCTCCCCCTCCCTCTCTCCTCCGCCCCTTCCGAACACATCTTACCTCCTCTTGTCCTACACCCTCACACCTCACCTCACCTCTCACATCTTGCCTTATCTCTCTCAACTCCGTTCCGGACCTGACCTCACCCTGCATCCGTTACCAGTCAACTCCTTGGAGGTACCTTTTTAATTCCTCAAAATCTGGTCAGGTATTTTACAAGTGTTTTTGCTTCTAAAAGTTTCTTCTCATTTTAAATTTTACCTAATTTCCCTATGGTCACTGTTACCTAGCTGTCCTCCAACCTCTACCTGCGTGACTGCTTCCTCCGTGTTAGTAAGAATTAAATCTAGAATATTATTCCCCCTTGTGGGTTCTACGACTACCTGTTTTAAAAAAATATCCTGAATTACCTTAAGAGATTCTTCTGCTTCCTTGTTACCCACCATCAGACTCCAGTCGATATTCCTAAAATTAAAATCTCCTACCACACATACCTGACTGTACCTGCCTGCTCTATTTATTTCCTGCCACAGTGAGGTGTTAATTTCCTTTGTACTGGTCGGTGATCTGTACACTACTCCCACTACTGTACATTGCTGTACTACTACTGCTTTCCTATCTGTTTTAAATCTACTGTTAATACAACACTGTAATGTGTCCCTAACGTATAACGCGACGCCTCCTCCTCTCCTGTTTTCCCTATCTTTATAGAACAATGTATAACCATCTATCTTGACCTCTGGATTAAATACTTTTCCTCACATATCTAACCAAGTTTCAATTAAGGCAATGATATCAAATTTCTCTACACACACTATTCTTCTAAGCAAGTCTATTTTATTCAAAATACTGCTACATTTTGTGTGGTAAATACTTAAGCTATTTCTCACCTTCCCTGAGCTAGCTACCTTTCTAGATTTAACTAATTTATCCTATGTTTACTCCTCACAACACCTTCTTCCCACAACCCTTTCCCGTATATGAAGTGAGTTATGGCAAATAATTGGCGCATTTTGTGCGCTCGAGCTCGATCTGTAGTGATGAGGCGATAGTTGCGCGAGTTGCGAGGCAGAAACCTTCGCCCACATGCCGATAAATCGAAATATGCAAAATACAGCAAAAAAAAGGTGAGTCTGACGAAGAAATTAAATAAAATAATAAAGATACGCCTTCAAAAGTTACCAAGAAGAATTTCCGAAAATGAAATCGAAACTTTTATATACGATGCACATCAAAAGGTGCTCCTGGCCAAATCATCGTTGTGCCCTCCAGGGCCAGGCGGGAGCGGTGGGGTGTACAGATGTGCGGTAACAAAAATAGAGCCCCCTCGCTCCGCTACGGGAATGATCCCTCCAAAGATATTAAATACGTTACTAAATGATTAAGAAAATCATAAATTATCTTTCATTCGCTGACAAGGAAAATAAAAACGTGAGGAAAACTAATATTTTCAGAAATCTACAACGACGAGCCTCTAAAAAAAGGGAGACAAATAGTGTGGGCCGGCTCTAGTCATCAAGGCCCACGTCACCTTGACTTTTCAAGGCGACAATCAACACACACAGAGACAAATAAGAACACTTCACAGAACTATACAAGCTTTCCTCTCTTTGATTTTACTTGAATAAAGCTGCAACAAAGGTTATGACGCTAAAAAGTTACCTTAGGTTAGGTCACAAATATCATGGTGGTGGCGCTTCCCGGGAAATCAGTTAAAAATAATATCAATACCAACTGAACAAAGAAAATATAAATATCTTTTCTCCATAGAAGGAAAGTTTTTTTTTTTTTTTACGTGAAATCCAAATTCACACTAAATGAAATGTGTTACAGTAATAGTTTTCAAGGACACTTTATCGTAACGCGCAAAATAGTATTAATCTACATAACGGTAAAACCAAGTAAAGGATAAATAGACATATAAATTAGATCTGATATTTGTTACCTGAAAAAGACCTCAAGTGAATATTCCTGTTATTATGGAAAGTTTTTTGTAATTGCATCTTTCCTTTCTTCACTCATATATTCGTACATACAAAAAAAAAAAATATATATATATATATATATATATATATATATATATATATATATATATATATATATATATATATATATATATATATATATATATATATATATATATATATATATATATATATATATATATATATATATATATATATATATATATATATATATATATATATATATATATATATATATATATATATATATAACGAACGCAAAAATGACAGCTAATTGTTAGGTTTCAATTGAATCTCTAAGTAAATATTTATACCAAAAAGATGACACCGTTATAGAAAACATATGATTTCGTATCCTTCTTTTCTCTATGCATACATTAAAATAAGCACACGAAGACTGGAATACAAAAATTATAGTTTTGAAAAAAAGACTCTCGGTTCATCCTCAAAGGACTTTTTTCCCTGTAAGATGTTGCAATGAACATTATAGACTAAATTTACATTCTGTCTTCTTTCATATATATACCCTAGGAAGGCAGAAAAATGGGAGACAAAAACAACGCATTGGAAAAATGTTTAAACTAATCCTTCAATGGATAACACTACTGACACGATACCATGGAAGCACATCCTTTCTTTCCTTCACAGATTCGTGGGAAGCTGACAGGAGAAAGGCAGGCAACAGTGACAGGTTTCCGTTGACATGAATAAAAAAAAAAAAGTTTAGCAGCGAGATCAAAATAGAGGGCACATGATGTAATGAAGCAGGTACTCACTTTCCTCCTGCATGTGTTGGGAGTGTTCACCGCGGCACCACCTGCCATCCTTTCCTGAAAATATCAAAACATCCACATAAAAAAGTGATGCAGCTTCACTATTCTAAAAAAAGCTAAAAATGAAGCATCATAAACAGAACCACCAGAAATCCTTTACTGCATGAGTTAACAACATACACATGAACAAAAGAGGAAAGAATAAATAATGAACAAAAACACGAAATGTCATAAATAAAACGTGTCAAATTCCTCCAAGCAAGAACACATGGATACATGGAAAACAACACTGAAAACAGAACACACTTCAAACGCTGAGAATGTTAAATATGCACAACAGCTGCAACAAAATAAAACGAACAAACACCATTACATATATAACAAGATCAAATAAGAAAATAAAAAGAAGCAAAAA
>NC_087181.1:5572118-5574618 GCF_035594125.1 Scylla paramamosain
ACTAGAAGGCTGGGGAGGGTAGGGAGGTGCTGCACACTCACCTCCCGTGCTTCCCAGGTGGGGTGGTGGTCTTTGGAGTTGTCAGGGTCAGTCAGGTTGGTATTGTTTTATTTTTATTATTTATTGTTGATTGCCAGACTCAGTCATTTTATTGAGGGGGAGTAGGAGTTTTATTGTTTATACTTTATTTATTTTTTTTTATTTATTTATTTTTCATTTATTTTGGCAAGGGAGGTGCTGCACACTCACCTCCCATGCTCCCCAGGTTACATTTGTAACATTTGTCAGATTGGTTGTTTTTGGAGTTGCCGGGGTCAGTCAGTCAGGCCCACTCAGTCAAGGGAAGTGCTACGCACTCACCTTGAGGTGGTCTGTACATTTGGAGTTGGTAGGATGAGTCACATTGGTGGTGGAAGTCAAACTGGGAGACTGGGAAGGGTAGGGAGGTGCTGCACACTCACCTCCCATGCTCCCCAGAGTCCGTCAGTTTGGTGGTCTGTTGCCAGATTACAGTAAGATTTGTAGGTCAGTCAGGTTGGTTGTTTTTATGGTTGCCAGGGTCAGTAAGGCAGGTGGTAGGGAAGTGCTACGCACTCACCTAGCCAGGACAGGGTAGGATGTAGGGATGTATGGATCAGGGTCAGAGTGGGACACAGAGTAGGAGGTACTGTTGGTCTGTACATTTGGAGTTGTTCTTTGAAGTTGCCAGGATGAGTCAGGTCAAACTGGGAGACTGGGAAGTGTAGGGAGGTGCTGCACACTCACCTCCCATGCTCCCCAGGGCCAGTCAGTTAGGTGATTACATATCTGTAAGTCAGTCAGGTTGGTTGTTTTTGGAGTTGCCAGGGTCAGTCAGTCAGGGTCAGTCCAGGGAAGTGCTACGCACTCACCTTGCCGAGATCAGAAGGGTGGTGGTGGTGGTGGTCTGTACAGTTGGAGTTGCTCTTTGGAGTTGGTAGGATGAGTCAGATTGGTGGTCAAAGTCAAACTGGGAGACTGGGAAGGGTAGGGAGGTGCTGCACACTCACCTCCCGTGCTTCCCAGGTGGGGTGGTGGTCTTTGGGGTTGTCAGGGTCAGTCAGTTGGTATTGTTTTATTTTTATTATTTATTGTTGATTGCCAGACTCAGTCAGTTTTATTGAAGTGCGACTAGGAGTTTTATTGTTTTTGTTTTATTTACTTTTTTTTTTACATATTTTATTATTATTATTTTTTTTTTATACCTATATATATTTTATTTTTTTTAGTCTGACAGTCCGTAGACTTTAGGAGAGAAGGGAAGTGCTGTGCACTCACCTCCCTTGCTCTCCCGAGGTCCGAGGTGGTAAGGAGGTTTTTATTTATTTTTATTTATTTATTTATTCATCTTTTTTTTTTTTTTTTTTTTTTTTTTTTGCGTGGTAGGTTAGGAGACAAGGGAAGTGCTATGCACTCACCTTAATTCTTTATTTATTATTTTTTTTTCTATCTTTTGCCTGGTAGGTTGGAAGAGAAGGGAAGTGCTATGCACTCACCTTTATTTATTTATTATTTTTTTTCTTTTTCGTTTTTTATCTTTTTTTTTTTTTTTTTTTTTTGCCTGGTAGTCCGTAGACTTGCCAGGGTTAGGTAGGGGAGAGAAGGGAAGCGCTGTGCACTCACCTCCCTTGCTCTCCCGGGGGCCGGTAAGGCGGTGCCTTCCTCCCCTGGGGAGGGGTAGGGAGGTGCTGCGCACTCACCTCCCCTCCTCCCCGTGGGCAGTTCCATCACACATGGTGATGGAGGGATGCTCTTTCAAGGTTTTTGTGAGTTCCGAGAGGGGGGTTCGAACCTACGCGCCCCTCACTTCCCTCACGCCAAACTCCAAGTGCATCACTCTACCCACTGGGCCACGAGGGCCCTTTTTCTTTTTTTTAAAGTTGGTCTATTTCCCCATCTTCCCCATCTTTTTTGTAAACTTGCTCTATTTAACCACCTTATGTTCACGCCAGTATGTATTAAAGAATTACGATGTCAATTATTTTCATGACGTTATTTATTTATTGTATTTTGTATGGGATATGACCGCTGGCATCCCACACACACTGGGTTCCCAAGACTGTCACTACGCCATGAAACCCCAACGGTAAACAAGATATATTTGAACACATCATTTCCCTTCCTGTGTTCATGCAGCACCAAAAGTTCAATAAGAAAAACTGCTGCTCATTCTAATGTGAACGTTCATCCCACAGTGATAATTAGATAACTGTTGACTTGTGGGAGTATGTCGTGGAGTACAAATAGCAGTAGGTAAGATCAGAGAACTTTACAGAGGCAGGAATTCCTTGGTTATGGAGCAGCCTTCTGGAACCCTCCCCTGTGCTGCACCACCACCACCGACAACAACAACAATAACAACAACACACCATTACACCTGTCCATCCTGCAGCACGAGAATGACTCAGCCCAGAGAACCACGGATTGCTTTATTCGTAATTCACGTCCACTCTCAACATAGACATCAATCAAATTATGTCAC
>NC_087181.1:5579618-5584618 GCF_035594125.1 Scylla paramamosain
TAAGAATATTTTTTATTTGAACTACCAACACTGATAAAGCGTCTCACTTTAAATCAATAGTGTTAGTAGTTTACATTAGAACAAGTGGGAATAACTTGAAGAAAAGGAGTTCTTTTATTTATTTATTTACTTTTTTTTTCACCTAAAGACAACCATAACATTTGAATTCACAGAGGAATATAAAGGAAGTGCATACAGCACCAAGCCTCTGTTCTCGTATGCGTCTGTTTCCATGTTTCATAAAGAGAAGTACAAATGCAAGACAAACCTCCTCTCACCAGCAGAGCATCGCGACACTGAAATGGCCACAGCAGCATCTAGAGACAGAACCACAAGAGACAAGTGGCTGGGTCGGGAGGGACACTGCACTGATCTTCCATTACAACAGATCCTTTATATTCAAGCAGGTCAGCATGGGAAGGCAGGCGAGAGTCCACACGCGAGGTGGAAAATTCAACGTCGAGACGGGCAAATATTAACTATGGGTGAAGGTCGTTAGTCAAATAATGATTAATTTCACATATTAATAATCTCACACGAGAATATTATTACTATAAATGATTACCCAATTATCTGGAATAGATAAATCTCTTGAACACGTGATGCCAGAATGATGGAGGAGGAGGAGGAGGAGGAGGAGGAGAAGCGAAGGTGACGATAGGGGGAGAAAGGCAATAATGGTGTGGCAATGAAAAGGCGGTGGTGGCGGTGGAGGGCTGTAGCTGAAGGGGAACACAACCGGCAGTAAGAATAGAAGGGTTAAAGGGTCAACTGTGGCAAGGCGTGGTGTGGCAAGTGGTGGTGAGAGGAGGAGGAGGGAGAAGTGGTGAGAGAGAGGCTGATGCTGTGTTTGCTTAAAATGGACAATACTTATTTTTATGTAATGATTTATGGCGTTATTTATTTACTTTTGTATCATGTTACTGCTTATTGTTACTTTCTTACTGACTGACTGACTGACTGACCAAGTGTAGGGTTCCGAGACATGTGGAATGGTAGAGAAGGATGAAAAAAAGTGGTTCAGACTTTTAGTGGGATTCTTAGGAACGTAAAAGAATTGCAAGGAATGGTAAGATAACTCAGAGATGGGGGGTAGTGTTGGGTAAGGATTGTAAGGTCACGAAAGCTAAATATAATGGTGAGGGTCATGGGCAACATTTTGAGGAAAGGTCACAATTCATACCACATTCCCCTCGTCCACTCCAGCCTTATGTAGAGCCCTCATGTTATGGCGATCTGTGTATACAAGTGCCACGTACTTCGTCAGTCCTTCGCCTGGGCCAAAAAACGGAAACGAATTCAGAGAATTCAATTCCAGTGTGAGAATACCGACAGTGGAAGAGAGTTACTTGTAACGGTATGTGCTAGGCAACTAGGCCTAAGGCCATACAGCTCCCGACGCCTCATCTGAAACCTGACCCCAATCCAATGTACACTAACTGAGATTGGTGGGTTCAGGAGTGAATGCAAAAATACTAACAACACGTTATGAAAACGTTCTTGGCACAAAGAAGTGGCCGTGTTCATGACGTGTACCATATACCTACGTCCCTACTTCATAACCATGGGGAAGGACTTTCGCTCTGCAGGCATTATGTTATTGTAGCAGCAATGTCATAACAAGCTAATCGTTATTATTCCACACACTTGACCTTTGCTGAATATCATTTAAGTATTTTTTTCCTCATATAAAATTAATCAATGAGTGCACGCGGGCCACACTAAATCAACTGGCGCGCGAGCCTACAGTTCAATCACACTGCTCTAGACATTTTTCTTTCCCACTCGACATAAATATAAACAACCAGAACGATCGCTTTTGGGGGATGGAAAACGAGTTTACCAATGACTCATCATAACAAAATATACGGTACTACCATAGACAGCACCCTATCAACGTACTCCTGGCTTGTTCATGAACACAGGTAGCTGTTGATAGGAAGACTTAAATTACATCAGCCGCTAAAAAAAAAAAAAAAAAAAAAAAAAAAAAACACGCCAGAGTTCAGCCGTGGACTCGCGCGTCATCAGCATCATCACCCAGTTGATTTGTCCAATTTTCCCTTATTGTTATTCAATAGCAATAAGAGAAAATGGGAAAAACTGCAAGGATAACCATGGTAACAGAAGGAAAATAAAGGAAAACATACGCGCACTCGACAACTTGAAAAAGAAGTTTTGTCTTAGGTGGCGGTGAACAAACTTACCATATTAAATAAACTTGTTATGGCCAAATGGAGCATATTTAAGCAACATATTTAAAAAAAATAAATAAATAATAATAATAATAATGTAATTCATGGCAAACTAGATATCCTTAGACCAAATGCATGAAAAAAGCCAAAAATTATGTTTTGGCCTAAAAAAGGCGAATCTGGCAGTCCTGATCTCCGACAACGTGACGTCATGCGCGGAAAATTGAAAAAAAATTGTAACAAAAGTGGGCTTGCTGGGTTCTCTATACTGTGCCTGGCGCTTTCAAGAGAGGCATCAGTCAATCAGGCTCCGGCTACCATGCGACTCCTATAAGAGTGCACTTCTCGTAAAGGAGCGCCGCACTCCTGCAGCAGTGACCCCTGGTACCTCAAATCCCTATGATAGTCACTAACTGATTGGGTTGTTCAGTTTTCAATGCCCCTCACAGGTAATTGTTCATCATGTGGTGAGAGGAGGAGGAGGAGGAGGAGGAGGAGGAGGAGGAGGAGGAGGAGGAGGAGGAGGAGGAGGAGGAGGAGGAGGAGGAGGAGAATAAAAACAAAGTCCAAACAGCAAAAGTTCCTGAGGTCTATACTGGACTGTTTGGGTAACTACTCTACGCTAACTAGTGGAAAAGACAAACAGGATAGCACAGAAAGAGAAACCTAACGAACACAAAAGAAGTCCAAACAGTAACAGACCAAGAGGTCCTTGTAAGTCTGTTTGGGTAACTATTCTACTCTATTAGTGGTAGAGAAAGGATAGCACAGAAGAAGGGTCCTTCCATCCCCCACCCCCTATCCCTCCAGGCAAGGCTCACCTGAAAAAGGAAATGGTACCATGTTGTACAGAAAAAAACAACATGGAGTGTGAGAGGAAACTAAGAAAGACAGGAGGACTACTTCGACCACATACAATCTACATGCCAGCACGGACAGTACGGAGTGAACGTGTTCGTTATTCAGACATGAACAATGACAACCGGAAATTAGTGTCTACATACTTGTCAAGACAGGTTTTCAATGAGTGAACAGTACCTGAGTTAACGACGCTTGATGGAACACAATTCAACATATTTATGACACGATTGAAATAAAATGTTTGGCTTACTTATTATTTGCTATTGTTTCATGTAATATTATACATGTTGAATCTTAGGAAGAATTCCGGTCTCATATTTGTGAAAGTATTAAAAGTTTAGTAAAGCAATATCAGATCCCCTCTTAGCCTGCGTTTGGAGAGGGAGAATAGATCTCGTTCTTTAAGGCGTTCCTTGTAGGGTTTATTGCGAAGCCTTCGAGTAATTTTCGTTACTCTACTTGGTATTGTTTTTGTTTTTTTATAATCTCTCAATATTCCTTTTATAACAGAATGACAAAAACTGTACATTGTATTCATGATGAGGACGTACAAGTGAGTTGTACAAGGTGAAATTTTTTTTTTCAGATTGGAAGGTGAAAACTATTAATTTATTGGCAATTTCAATGACTTCGGTGCATTGTTTGCTTGGTTTAAGATCTCTTGTCACTAAAGCTCCCAGATCTTTCTCAGGATCCAAACTTTTGATGGAGGATTACTTTTTATAATTTTCCTGCGGATTGCTATTTCCAATATTTGATACGTGGCATATATCAAAATTAAAGTTATAAGCCACGTTTCACACCATTCAATGAGAGTGTATGCATCATTATGCAAAATTTGACGCTGGTTTGGTGTCAGTCTTGTTAGCAATTTTAGTATCTGTAAATTTTGACAGTTTACTTCTGATTCCTTCGCCTATGTCATTCATATATATTATGAAGAGGATCTGCCCTAAGATTGAACATTGAGGAACGCCACTGCTTACATTAACCCAATTTGAAGAATTAGAGTTTCTGGTGACCCCGCACTACAATATATATTGTACTGTCAAAAAAGAAGAAGAAAAAACGAAAAAAAAAATAATAAGGAAGAGGAAAGAAAAAAAAAGGTAGAATAAGTAAAAAGAAAGAAGAAATGGAGAAGATGAATGAAGTATGGAGAATAACAAATGATCATACTACACGGGAAAGGGAAGATAATTGTCACTTGATATCGAGGAAACCGAGGAAACACAAACAAGGACACAGGACCCAAGCACTCCACAACAGGAAGACGGCCATACAACCTGGGAAGGCAGCCTGGGTCAAGGAGGGATTAACGGTAATGATAGCAGGGGCAAGGCAGAGAAAGGATTTGAAAGGGAAAGTAGGCCAGGAGGCGTGAGGCACCAAGAAGGACAAGTCAGCCTACGCCCACTTAACGCTCCGCCTCCAAACTGCCCCTACCCTCTGACTGGCTTCTGTATCAAGCACCACGCCTGTGGGCGGATCACATGCATAGATGAGCAATGTGAATAGTAGATACGTAAAATGTTATGAAAATTACGATAGTTTTTTGAGGGAAACAGGCAGTCCCAAACGACTGTATATTATAGCGTGTAACAGTGGAATAATTCAGTAGCGGAGAGTACTAGAGAGTGGCAGACACAGACCCAGAGGTTCCACAGGGCCTGACCAGAGAGGGGTCGAGATGGACGGAATAACTTGAAAGTAAGTGCAGTTTGAAAGCGTATTAATGCAGTCTATAAATCAATGATCTTATTAAAGGAGGAGCAGGATGTTTAACTGATGTTTTATGTTTGTCATGACAGGTGTGTATGATGTACGAAGATTTACTCAGTCATGGAATGTTTATAGTAAGTGATGTGTTGCTGATATCATGTGTGTTTTTCTAACTGAACATTAATGGCGCCGACTGAATATTTGTTGTGTTTGAGCATTTCA
>NC_087181.1:5589618-5607118 GCF_035594125.1 Scylla paramamosain
CTATATGTTCTGTCCATCAATATACAGCTAATTTCTCTCTTTATCTGATTCATCGCTTACACTTACACTTTCTTCTTATTTGTTTATGTATATTGCTCTTCAACCATCCTGTGTTTCTTCACTTACCTACCCATTCGTCGATGTTTTATCTGTATATCTCTCCCTATCTAATACTTCCACCTTCTTATCAATCAACGGGAATTTATCAACATATTTTCCCACCTATGTACTATTATCCCTGTCTATCTGTCTATCTGTCTATTTATCTAATCTATTTTCTACTTACTGAACTGTCTATCTTCCCATCTATATATATTTATATCTACTTATATACCTATTCATTTATTCATGTATCTATCAATCTATCTATCCATCAATCTGTCCATCTATATATCAATCTATTTATCAGTCAGTCGATCTATTTATTAACCATTTACCCATCCAGCCATCTATCTGTAAATCTGCCTGTTCAACCAGATACCTATTCATTAATCAATTCGTCAGACCAATAACACATTTCTCTATCTGCGCCTGAACATACTCACCGACCCATCTCCCCGCTCACCGCCACTGTACCGAGATAATGCACCCTCAATACACTCCTATACTCGGCGGCGGCTAGGCAACGCTATTTCGACATGTTCCACTAAGCATCCCTGCTTATAAGGGGAGACAAGGCCCTGCTAATGCTACGGGACTGGAGGAGGAGGGGGAGGAAGAGGAGGGGCGTCTGTTGCAAGCATTATGTCGGCGAAAGGAAGGATGGAACGTAAGGGAGAGAGGATGAAGGATGGTGGAGCGAGGGAAGAGAAGAGAGGAATTCGTGAAAATGGGAGAAGCTGAGAGTGAAGTGTTGTGGTAGTGGTGGTAGTAGTAGTAGTAGTAGTAGTAGTAGTAGTAGTAGTAGTAGTAGTAGTAGTAGTAGTAGTAGTAGTAGTAGTAGTGGTGGTGGTTGTGGTGGTATAGTTCGTAATTTTTCTGTTCCTCCTTCTTAGGGTGAATTGTAGATTTTTTTTCACTCTACTAAAAATTTTTTTTTTTTTTTTTTTTGTCTTTTGCACAAAATAGAAAAAAATCAACATTTCCGAAAAGACGGTATTCAAAAGAAAGTAAGCTTCTTCACTTGTCTTATTCATTATGACGTAACATTCTGAGGTAATTTGTGCGTCCAAAGGCACAGACAAAGGGGTGTTTGAAGTGGATGTTTTTACTAATGCTGTTATTACCCTCCTCCTCCTCCTCCTCCTCCTCCTTTTTTTGCATAGGAATAATAATAGAATCTCACTTCATTCTTTCCAATCAAAACGCAGCCAGTTTTTCCCACATAGCGCGATGGTTTTTCCACGCCAGCACAAGCACGAGGGCGTGTCGGTTTGGCAGTCATACACTGCTCTAGCTTACTTTACTAAAGGGTAGTTAATCTAAATTAATTCCAAAGCGATATGTAAAGACCTGTATGAGTGTTTGTTTTGGTTATCCTATGTAATCACATGTTGTAATCCTCATTTTCTTCGTCCGCATTCTCCTGTTATTGATCAACTTTGTGATTTTAAGTACTAGAGGTCAAAGTTGCAGGCGATAACCTGTGTATCCAGCCCTAAAGGGAAAGGTACACAAACACAGTGACCGAAGCTGTGGCCTGATTGACTGCCGCCTCCCTGGAAAGCGCAACGCAAGGATTCTGCACCACCCCTCAACAACCAAACTGTGCCTTCACCTGCGCTACGCACACACCACATCACACAACTATCATGCAGTTACACTCTCCCTCACAAACAAAAGTAGACAGACCACAACTCTTTCCCTCACTATTCTCTCAAGTTCTCTGTGGTTTTTCTATACCACGTGGTATCAATTCCTGTATCTTGTCAGCTTCTGCTGGAGAGATTGGTGGGGTGGAACCTTCTGTACTATCCTGTATCTCCCAATAATAGTTAATGTAGAATAATTATCCAAACAGCCTCGTCAGTAACTCAAGGTTTGGTCTTCCGTTGCATTCCTTTGTATTCCTTTGTGTTCTTTCCTCCTCCTCCTCCTCCTCCTCCTCCTCCTCCTCCTGCCTGCTGCTGGATGTGATGGCTCATGAATAACATGTGAATATGTTCTTAAACCACTCAGTGAAATCATAATTCGAGCTGAGAGAGAGAGAGAGAGAGAGAGAGAGAGAGAGAGAGAGAGAGAGAGAGAGAGAGAGAGAGAGAGAGAGAGAGAGAGAGAGAGAGAGAGAGAGAGAGAGAGAGAGAGAGAGAGATTCATGGCAAAAAGTAAATTCTTTCATACAAATGCACCACATTAAGCGCCTCCAGCGTAAGACTGTATAATTATCAGGCAGGAAGCGCGGCAGTAAACACGTCAAGTCTATGGAGAAGGCAGGGCGTGTTTCACTTGCTGGTCTTGCCTCTCACTTTTTTAATATACGTTTTCTTTTTTTGCTTTTCTTTTTTTTCCTTGCATGGATTGACAAGGTGTGGAATAATAGTAAGAAAATACAAATTATACAAAAACTGAATTGGTGTCACTCCAGATAATAATCCTGCTCTTTACTACAACAACAACGACAACAACAACAAAAACAACAACAACTACTACTACTACTACTACTACTACTACTACTAGTAGTAGTAGTAGTAGTAGTAGTAGTAGCAGTAGTAGTAGTAGTAGTAGTAGTAGTAGTAGTAGTAGTAGTAGTAGTAGTAGTAGTAGTAGTAGTAGTAGTAGTAGTAGTACTACTACTACTACTACTACTAGAAGTAGTAGTAGCAGTAGTAGTAGTAGTAGTAGTAGTAGTAGTAGTAGTAGTAGTAGTAGTAGTAGTAGTAGTAGTAGTAGTAGTAGTAGTAGTACTACTACTACTACTACTACTACTACTACTACTACTACTACTACTACTACTACTATTACTACTATTACTATTACTATTACTATTACTATTACTAACCTAACCTAACCTAACCTAACCTAACCTAATCCTAGTACCCTATTTATCCTGTTTCTAGCCTCCATGCATTATTTTCCTAGACGGAGTTCACAGCTAACTATAACTCCTAAATCTTTCTCGTACCCTGTAACTACCAGAGATTGTTCGTTTAATGTGTACCTACTGTGTGGGTTTCCTCTACCTACGCTAAGTACTTTACATTTATTGATACTAAATTGCATTTGCCATATGTCCGTCCATTCATTCATCCTAAATCTGCCTGCAAGGCGAAGGCACCCGTTTCTGATCTAATTAATCTATCTTTGTGTCATCCGCAAATTTACTAACATCACTACTAATTCCACTAACCAAGGCATTGATATATATTAGAAAAAACAATGTCCCTAATACTGATCCCTGTGGCACCCCACTGATTACAATGTCATGGCCTCACTCGGATTTCGAGCCGTTTATTACAACTCTTTCTCGCCTGTCGCTAAGCCATGACCCTATCCAGCCTAACACCTTCCCATCTATCCCGTGTGCCCTAACCTTTCTCAGGAGCCTTTCATGGGGTACCTTGTCAAATGCTTTACTAAAGTCAAGATACAAGATATCATAACTATCACCATTATCCACTGCCTCGTACTCGTACTCTTTACGGTAAAAACTTAATAAGTTTATCATGCAAGACTTCCCCTTCGTGAAGCCATGCTGTGATTAATTTATCAAGTTATGTTTGTCTAAATGTTCCCTAATGTTCCTCGCTCTTATTAACTCTAATATTTTACCTATAACTGAATTTAAGCTGACAGATCTATAGTTAGACGCTAAAGTTTTATCTCCTTTCTTAAAGATGGGTACTACATTAGCCTGCTTCCACATTACTGGTACCTCACCTGACTCAAGTGATTTCCTAAAGACAGAGACTAACAGCTCACTAATAACCTCTTTGCATTCCTTAAGTACTCTGGGATATATTTCATCTGGTCCTGGTGTCTTGAACTTTTTTTAGCCTATCTATCTCCTGTTCCACAATCTCTCTAGTTATGGAAATATCTGTCAGCTTCTCATTCTCATCTGCTCTAAACATATGTTCACTATCTGGCATATCCTGCATGTTTTCCTGGGTGAAGACGGATGAAAAATACTCATTCAGAATTTTACTAATCTCCTCCCCAGAACTAACCAGTTCCCCATCTGCTGCCTGTAATGGACCTATAGTATCCTTATTCTTCGTCCTCTATTCGTGATAAAATCCCTTGGGGGTCCGTCTTCACATGGCTGGCTACACTTAATTCATAATTGCCCTTAGCTTTCCTCGTTAACTTCCTGACTGTTCTAACTAATTCATTATATTGTGACCTTAAAACTTCTTCACCTGCCCTTAATGTCTTATATATACTTCTCTTCCACCCTATATAATGTTTTAACCTAGCAGTCATCCATTTAGGATAATTTTTCTGTGATCTTATTGCCCTATACGGGATATATGCTAACTGACCTGTATGAACTTTATCTACGAAATATTTATACAATTCATCTACATTTACTTCACCTAATTCCCTCATCTCGGCCCCTACCATCC
Organism: Scylla paramamosain; assembly: GCF_035594125.1. Lineage (NCBI taxonomy): Eukaryota > Metazoa > Arthropoda > Malacostraca > Decapoda > Portunidae > Scylla > Scylla paramamosain. Next base: position 5,594,124 of record NC_087181.1, read on the forward strand.
TCTCTACTCGCTCATCTACTCGCCTCGACCTCACCTCTCTCATTTCAGCATGACCTGACATTCCACCATACTCACACCCATATACCCCTCCCTCTCTCCTCCGCCCCTTCCGAACACATCTTACCTCCTCTTGTCCTACACCCTCACACCTCACCTCACCTCTCACATCTTGCCTTATCTCTCTCAACTCCGTCCCGGACCTGACCTCACCCGTCATCCGTTGCCAGTCAACTCCTTGGAGGTACCTTTTTAATTCCTCAAATTCTGCTCTCCTAAAGTCAGGTATTTTACTAGTGTTATTGCTTCTAAAAGTTTCTTCCCATTTTAAATTGTATCTAATTTCCCTATGGTCAATGTTACCTAGCTGTCCTCCAACCTCTACCTGCGTGACTGCTTCCTCCCTGTTAGTAAGAATTAATCTAGAATATTATTCCCCCTTGTGGGTTCTACGACTACCTGTTTTAAAAAATTATCCTGAATTACCTTAAAAAATTCTGCTTCCTTGTTACCCACCATCAGACTCCAGTCGATATTCCTAAAATTAAAATCTCCTACCACACATACCTGACGGTACCTGCCTGCTCTATTTATTTCCTGCCACAGTGAGGTGTTAATTTCCTTTGTACTGGTCGGTGATCTGTACACTACTCCCACTACTGTACATTGCTGTACTACTACTGCTTTCCTATCTGTTTTAAATCTACTGTTAATACAACACTGTAATGTGTCCCTAACGTATAACGCGACGCCTCCTCCTCTCCTGTTTTCCCTATCTTTATAGAACAATGTATAACCATCTATCTTGACCTCTGGATTAAATACTTTTCCTCACATATCTAACCAAGTTTCAGTTAAAGCAATATCAAATTTCTCTACACACACTATTCTTCTAAGCAAGTCTATTTTATTCAAAATACTGCTACATTTTGTGTGGTAAATACTTAAGCTATTTCTCACCTTCCCTGAGCTAGCTACCTTTCTAGATTTAACTCATTTCTCCTATGTTTACTCCTCACAACACCTTCTTCCCACAACCCTTTCCCGTATATGAAGTGAGTTATGGCAAATAATTGGCGCATTTTGTGCGCTCGAGCTCGATCTGTAGTGATGAGGCGATAGTTGTGCGAGTTGCGAGGCAGAAACCTTCGCCCACATGCCGATAAATCGAAATATGCAAAATACAGCAAAAAAAGGTGAGTCTGACGAAGAAATTAAATAAAATAACAAAGATACGCCTTCAAAAGTTACCAAGAAGTGTTTCCGAAAATAAAATCGAAACTTTTATATACGATGGACATCAAAAGGTGCTCCTGGCCAAATCATCGTTGTGCCCTCCAGGGCCAGGCGGGAGCGGTGGGGTGTACAGATGTGCGGTAACAAAAATAGAGCCCCCTCGCTCCGCTACGGGAATGATCCCTCCAAAGATATTAAATACGTTACTAAATGATTAAGAAAATCATGAATTATCTTTCATTCGCTGACAAGGAAAATAAAAACGTGAGGAAAACTAATATTTTCAGAAATCTACAACGACGAGCCTCTAAAAAAAGGGAGACAAATAGTGTGGGCCGGCTCTAGTCATCAAGGCCCACGTCACCTTGACTTTTCAAGGCGACAATCAACACACACAGAGACAAATAAGAACACTTCACAGAACTATACAAGCTTTCCTCTCTTTGATTTTACTTGAATAAAGCTGCAACAAAGGTTATGACGCTAAAAAGTTACCTTAGGTTAGGTCACAAATATCATGGTGGTGGCGCTTCCCGGGAAATCAGAGTTAAAAATAATATCAATACCAATTGAACAAAGAAAATATAAATATCTTTTCTCCATAGAAGGAGAGTTTTTTTTTTTTTTTTACGTGGAAACCAAATTCACACTAAATGAAATGTGTTACAGTAATAGTTTCCAAGGACACTTTATCATAACGGGCAAAATAGTATTAATCTACATAACGGTAAAACACACTAAAGGATAAATAGACATAAACTAGAAGATCTGATATTTGTTACCTAAAAAAGACCTCAAGTGAATATTCCCATTATTGTGGAAAGTTTTTTGTAATTGCATCTTTCCTTTCTTCACTCATATATACGTACATACAATAAAAAAAAAAAAAATATATATATATAAAACGAACGCAAAAATGACAGCTAATTCTTAGGTTTCAATTGAATCTCTAAGTAAATATTTATACCAAAAAGATGACACCATTATAGAAAACATATGATTTCGTATCCTTTTTTTCTCTATGCATAAATTAAAATAAGCACACGAAGACTGGAATACAAAAATTATAGTTTTGAAAAAGATTCTCGGTTAATCCTCAAAGGACTTTTTTCCCTGTAAGATGTTGCAATGAACATTATAGACTAAATTTACATTCTGTCTTCTTTCATATATATACCCTAGGAAGGCAGAAAAATGGGAGACAAAAAACAACGCATTGGAAAAAGGTTTAAACTAATCCTTCAATGGATAACACTACTGACACGATACCATGGAAGCACATCCTTTCTTTCCTTCACAGATTCGTGGGAAGCTGACAGGAGAAAGGCAGGCAACAGTGACAGGTTTCCGTTGACATGAATAAAAAAAAAAGTTTAACAGCGAGATCAAAATAGAGGGCACATGATGTAATGAAGCAGGTACTCACTTTCCTCCTGCATGTGTTGGGAGTGTTCACCGCGGCACCACCTGCCATCCTTTCCTGAAAATATCAAAACATCCACATAAAAAAGTGATGCAGCTTCACTATTCTAAAAAGAGCTAAAAATGAAGCATCATAAACAGAACCACCAGAAATCCTTTACTGCACGAGTTAACAACATACACATGAACAAAAGAGGAAAGAATAAATACTGAACAAAAACACGAAATGTCATAAACAAAACGTGTCAAATTTCTCCAAGCAAGAACACATGGATACATGGAAAACAACACTGAAAACAGAACACACTTCAAACGCTGAGAATGTTAAATATGCACAACAGCTGCAACAAAATAAAACGAACAAACACCATTACATATATAACAAGATCAAATAAGAAAATAAAAAGAAGCAAAAATAATAAATGTAAAGCTTGCCAACATTCAGCGGTGTCTAGAATATGAAGGTGGTAGTTAAGTGAGACTGAAGAGGAGGAGCACAAGTCATGCTGCGATTGATGCATGAAGGCAATCAAGGGAGAGGGTCGCACAGAGGAGGCGGGACGCAAGGCGCCTTCAGGCCAGTCACTGCTGGTGTCCCTCGCCTCCCCTTCCTGCCTCGCTGCGAGGTGAAGGGGCCACTACCACCGCTGCCTCAACACTTACACTACCTTTGCGTCTCAACACTGAAATGCTTCAATGAATGGGAATGAACGGGAAAGTAATGGTCACTTAGAATTGCTTATAACAAGTACATGTTACTAAGTGTTGTAAATCAATCTGTCTGTCTGCGTCTGTCTGTTTATCTCTGCCTCACATGTTCACTATAATGCTCTGTAAGAATGAGCATCCCAATCTCTGTTGCTTTGTTGCAGCGCATCTATTTGTATTAATGTTGTGTGTGTGTGTGTGTGTGTGCGTGTGGTGTAACATTACGAGTGGAACAATATTTACGAGTATGGGTCAGTAGGTCTGTCTTCTGGTATATTTAGTAGTTTTAGGAAATCAATGACAACTACGTATTGTGCACGAAAAATGGCATACCGTAAATACGAGGCCATGAGAGAAAAATATAGTTAGGTCACTATGTTTGCATTTTCTTCGCTTACAGTAATTGTTATCACGAAAGAATATACGAGTGACGGAAGAGGCATACGTTTATATTGTGCAAACATTATGCTGTATTAATATCCCACTGACTAATTCAGTTAGACTTTTGGTTAAGTACTCACTGCAGGGCACGGTAAACTATTTATTAAAGTATTTTACAAAAAAATTGTGAAAATATATTCATTGGAATGAAATATTCCAGTTTCTGCCGCTATTTAAAACTACTTTGTCCATGTCTGTGCCTGCCCGCACATCCATCTGTCCCTCTGTCTATTTGTCTGTCTGTCTGTCTGCTTCCTTGCCTTCTATTTTTGCCTGCCTGCCTGTCTGCCTGCTTCTTTGCCTGCCTATCCTCTTCAAGTTAGCCTGACTATTTCCCTGTCACCCTGTCTGTCTGCCTGCTTTCTTTCTTTCTTTTTTGTATGTCCATCCACCTCTTTCCCCGCAAGTTAGTCTTTCTGCCTCTTTGCTTGCTTGCTTGCTTGCTTGCCTCCCTGCCTGTCTGTTTGCCCGTCTGCCTTCCTGCCTACCTGTCCCCCTCCCCCTCTCTCTCTCTCTCTCTCTCTCTCTCTCTCTCTCTCTCTCTCTCTCTCTCTCTCTCTCTCTCTCTCTCTCTCTCTGATGATTATCTAAACAAGTCAAAACATTATTTAAACCACTACTACGAAATACCAAGGTACTTGAAGGCTTGTCTGTAAGTGGTATCAGTGTGAACAGGTTACATCACGCTCCTATACAATCATGATTTACGCAGCAAACCCTCCATAGTAGGTTGGCAGGCACTTCCCACACGTTAAGGAGTCCTTCTTCATTTCGCTCTCTAATTTAAACTTCTTTATACAAATGAAATTAAACTTCGGGATTTAAATGGTCACTTTCTTTCTTAGCGCATAAACAAAAATGTCCTTCACAAATATAACGAAAATATTTATATTAAAAAAAAAACAATAATAATATTCGAGCCACGCTCCACAGTAACGAAAGCTTTCATAGATATAGGAAAATATTGCAAAGGTCGCACTGAAATATTATTTATCACCGTACAACTACCATACCTAATTCCCGGGAGCAGACTCATGCAGGATAGAAAAAGATGAAACACCAATAAATACTGGTAGAGAGTCATTAGAACATGCCAATTCATCAACGAACTCCCGGGAGAGAGAGAGAGAGAGAGAGAGAGAGAGAGAGAGAGAGAGAGAGAGAGAGAGAGAGAGAGAGAGAGAGAGAGAGAGAGAGAGAGAGAGATATATATATATATATATATATATATATATATATATATATATATATATATATATATATATATATATATATATATATATATATATATATATATATATATATATATATATATATATATATATATATATATATATATATATATAACAGAGAAAAGGAAGGATAAAATGAAAAACAGGAATATAAGGGTGACGGCAGGCAGGCAGGCAGGCACTCAGGGAGGCAGGAAGGAAGGAAGGAAGGAAGGAAGGAAGGAAGGAAGGAAGGAAGGAAGGAAGGAAGGAAGGAAGGAAGGAAGGAAGGAAAAAAACAAAAACAAGTATCAATATAATAAACATAATAAATAATAATAAATATTAACAAAAATAATGACAGGGAGATACATTACATTGCACGTGTATCTAAGAGTGAACATTACTCACGGCTCACCAGCACTCCCCGGCACACAGCTAATCCTGGCGCTAGTGAGGGTCTGAGGAGGAAAGACGCTTACTTTCCCTTGGCTTACAAACGAAAGCGTGCTCTACCGTACCTCCCATCAGGAAGCCACGCTAATTGGGTATTAAAAGATGGAGTGTGCTTTTCAGTATTTCTATTTCAGGAACACCGCCACTAGAACAACTAATTGCTTACTGTCCAAGGCAGGTACAGAGAGAGAGAGAGAGAGAGAGAGAGAGAGAGAGAGAGAGAGAGAGAGAGAGAGAGAGAGAGAGAGAGAGAGAGAGAGAGAGAGAGAGAGAGAGAGAGAGAGAGAGAGAGAGAGAGAGATTTCCACGGCAAAGTAGAGATAACGAGGAGATAACGACTGCACTTTCTATAAATACCTAAACCTGCAATTCATTACGTGTATCAGAATGTCTTCTTGCAAAGGAAACTACTCCCAGCCTCCCACTCTCTCCTGTTCTGGCACCTGATCCCCGCTGACGCCAGGCATGTTGTGCGTTACCCAACTAATTATTAGCAGTGCTCTCTCTCTCTCTCTCTCTCTCTCTCTCTCTCTCTCTCTCTCTCTCTCTCTTATATATGATCTCCCATGAAGGCACTGAAAGCTCACACACTGCCCAAGTATCCATATCCACGTGTGATCGTGACATGTCAGTACTCGAGGTATTCATGAAAAGTCTGAAAGTTGATGACACTGGAGCTCTGACCAGGAATCTTGAATATCGTCTTTGAGTGCGTGATGCAGCTGGCAACAGGATGATCAGATAAAATCATTATGTCTATAAACTATAGGCTTGAGCATTCTGCAATACCGTTGAATATGTATATATATATATATATATATATATATATATATATATATATATATATATATATATATATATATATATATATATATATATATATATATATATATATATATATATATATATATATATATATATATATATATATATATATATATATATATATATATATATATATATATATATATATATATATATATATATATATATATATATATATATAATTCCTTTCAGTTTAATTATTTATCACATTACAATAAATGGGCTTGTAAATACAAAAAGTTTAAACATTTGCAATACCCAGAGTCGTGGGTGTTGTGCACGTTTTAATGTTTGTAATATGTAATATTTATATTAGCAGAAAATTTCCATTTCCTATGATTAAAAAAAAATGCATGTACACAAAACTGTAACAGAAAAATAGTACGAAATAAGCTCTAAATTTCAAGAGTATTCTTGGATAACATATTGTTTTGAAGTTATGTATAACCGCCATACACTATAAAGGAATTGGATATAAGTTGAAATAAAGTAAATGATCCTAATCCTAATTGCAAACTCGTGAAACGCGTTGCTATACAACATTTATATATCACAAAGTTATCAACTACTAGTACCTATATATATATATATATATATATATATATATATATATATATATATATATATATATATATATATATATATATATATATATATATATATATATATATATATATATATATATATATATATATATATATAGATAGTGTTTTTACTCTGACAGGCGATGCTACTGTTACGACGAAGACGATGAGAACGAGGACGACGACGATTAGAGGCACAGCACGAACGACGGCAAAAACAGCAGTGGTGACTTGTAAAGTTTAGCAGCAGCAGCAGCAGCAGCAGCAGCAGCAGCAGCAGCAACAGCAGCAGCAACAGCAGCAGCAACAGCAGCAGCAGCCGCAGCAGCACCAGCAGCAGCACCAGCAGTAGCAGCGGCAGCAGCAACAGCAGCAGCAGCAGCAGTAACAGCAGTAGCAACAACAACATTAGCAACAGCAACAGCGGCAGCGGCAGCAGCAGCAGCAGCAGCAGCAGCAGCAGCAGCAGCAGCAGCAGCAGCAGCAGTAGTAGTAGTAGTAGTAGTAGTAGTAGTAGTAGTAGTAGTAGTAGTAGTAGCAGCAGCAGAAGCAGTTGTTCTGGTTGTTATTGTTGAAGGAAGTAAAAGCAGCAATACCAACAAGAGCAGCAAGATCAGCGACTGCAACAGCAGCAGCAGCACCAGCTTCAGCAGCACCAGCAGCAGCAGCAGCAGCAACAGCAGCATATTAAGTGTAATAATCTCCAACAGATAAAACACGCGGTGAGAAGTAACACGAGGCATCCTGGACAAACACCTGTCCACCTCGGCCCTGCAGGAGCACCTCACCGGCCAGTGTTCTTTCAGTGTTAATTCACATCTCAGTCCTTTATGTATTGTTGTGCCGGCGAGGCAAGACGCCTTGAGGAGCGCCACGCGCCAGACATTCCTTCCCGGGCTGGTTTTCAACCTACGTCTGTCTTCACTTGTTAAATATAAATGTGTAGCAAGAAAGACAATTACCGTCTTTCCTTCAGTATTTAAAACTGTTAATGTCTTTATGCATTTGCCATCTTTTAATCCATGCTTCCATTTTTGGCATTATTTTGGTTTCCTGCTGTAGATTTTACGTTCATTATAAGAGTGAAATGTACTCCCAAGTGTGAAAAATTGCGATATCTCTAAACACAGCCCATCACAGGTTAAACTTAGCCTGGTGCCACAGAAAGTTTGATAAAACTAGAAAATAACAATTTTTCTTTACTTTTCAATGCTTTCTGGAAATAAAGGCAATTCCTGGAGTATTAGGAATCCCTGTTCTCTTTCTTCGTCCCGGTGGAGGAAACACAAAGACGCTCACTCTCATTCTAGATTTACACCTTCACCACCACCACCACCACCATAAATAAAAAAAAAAAATACACATAAATCTCTTGAACACGTGATGCCAGACCTATAGAAGATTAGATAAATTTATGGATAGTTGGGATGAGTGGACACAGGTTTGCAAGTCTTATACAAGAACTGCCGCCTGTGGACGGAGTAATAAGACAGTCTTCTGCAGGAGAAGATAAAAAAATAAGGAATAGGAGTAGGAATACAGCAACATTCTCGCATGCATAGTTGAAGTTGAAGTGTGGATGTCTGAAGCAGCAGCCTTGCCTGGCACTTTCACAGTCAGTCCCCTGTTAGTGTACTTTCCTTTCATGAATCCCTGGAACTTTTTTTCCCTCTCTAAACACAGCCCATCACAGGTCGAACTTAGCCTGGTGCCACAGAAAGTTTGACCAGTCGTAGTTTACATATATATGTTTCTTCCTCTGATGGCGGTGACGCTGCTGTTTCTTCCTCCGATAACAGTGGTGGTAATTCTTTTTCTTTGCTTCTTTTTCTTGTTTTCTTCCTCTGATGGCGGTAATGCTGCTGCTGCTGCTTCTTCTTCCTCTGATGGCGTTGCTTCCTGTTCTTGTTCTTCTAAGACAGTTTGGTGGTCTGAATTGGTTGGTGATAGGGTATTCAGAGTGGGGATAGTAGGAGTACTGCACACTCACCTCCCTTGCTCCCCAGTCATAATTCAAGTCAGGTTGGTGGAAGACTGGGAAGGGTAGGGAGGTGCTGCACACTCACCTCCCATGCTCCCCAGGTTACATTTGTAACATCAGTCAGGTTGGTTGTTTTTGGAGTTGCCGGGGTCAGTCAGTCAGGCCCAGTCAGTCAAGGGTAGTGCTACGCACTCACCTTGCCAAGATCAGAGGGGTGGTGGTGGTGGTGTGTACATTTGGAGTTGGTAGGATGAGTCACATTGGTGGTCAAAGTCAAACTGGGAGACTGGGAAGGGTAGGGAGGTGCTGCACACTCACCTCCCGTGCTTCCCAGGGGCGGTCAGGATGGTGGGTCTTTGGAGCTGCCAGGAGGAGTCACGGGAAGTGCTACGCACTCACCTTGCCAGGGTGGGGAGTACTGGTGGTGGTCGGTACAGTTAGAGTTGCTAGGATGAGTCAGGTTGGTGGTCAAAGTCAAACTAGAAGGCTGGGGAGGGTAGGGAGGTGCTGCACACTCACCTCCCGTGCTTCCCAGGTGGGGTGGTGGTCTTTGGAGTTGTCAGGGTCAGTCAGGTTGGTATTGTTTTATTTTCATTATTTATTGTTGATTGCCAGACTCAGTCATTTTATTGAGGGGGAAGTAAGAGTTTTATTGTTTTTACTTTATTTATTTATTTTTTTTTTTTATTTTTTTTTTCATTTATTTTGGGAAGGGTAGGGAAGAGTAGGGAGGTGCTGCACACTCACCTCCCATGCTCCCCAGGTTACATTTGTAACATTTGTCAGATTGGTTGTTTTTGGAGTTGCCGGGGTCAGTCAGTCAGGCCCACTCAGTCAAGGGAAGTGCTACGCACTCACCTTGAGGTGGTCTGTACATTTGGAGTTGGTAGGATGAGTCACATTGGTGGTGGAAGTCAAACTGGGAGACTGGGAAGGGTAGGGAGGTGCTGCACACTCACCTCCCATGCTCCCCAGAGTCCGTCAGTTTGGTGGTCTGTTGCCAGATTACAGTAAGATTTGTAGGTCAGTCAGGTTGGTTGTTTTTATGGTTGCCAGGGTCAGTAAGGCAGGTGGTAGGGAAGTGCTACGCACTCACCTAGCCAGGACAGGGTAGGATGTAGGGATGTATGGATCAGGGTCAGAGTGGGACACAGAGTAGGAGGTACTGTTGGTCTGTACATTTGGAGTTGTTCTTTGAAGTTGCCAGGATGAGTCAGGTCAAACTGGGAGACTGGGAAGTGTAGGGAGGTGCTGCACACTCACCTCCCATGCTCCCCAGGGCCAGTCAGTTAGGTGATTACATATCTGTAAGTCAGTCAGGTTGGTTGTTTTTGGAGTTGCCAGGGTCAGTCAGTCAGGGTCAGTCCAGGGAAGTGCTACGCACTCACCTTGCCGAGATCAGAAGGGTGGTGGTGGTGGTGGTGGTCTGTACAGTTGGAGTTGCTCTTTGGAGTTGGTAGGATGAGTCAGATTGGTGGTCAATGTCAAACTGGGAGACTGGGAAGGGTAGGGAGGTGCTGCACACTCACCTCCCGTGCTTCCCAGGTGGGGTGGTGGTCTTTGGGGTTGTCAGGGTCAGTCAGTTGGTATTGTTTTATTTTTATTATTTATTGTTCATTGCCAGACTCAGTCAGTTTTATTGAAGTGCGACTAGGAGTTTTATTGTTCTTGTTTTATTTACTTATTTTTTCATTTATCTTTTTTTTATTACTTTTATTATTTTTTATACCTATATATATTTTATTCTTTTTAGTCTGGCAGTCCGTAGACTTTAGGAGAGAAGGGAAGTGCTGTGCACTCACCTCCCTTGCTCTCCCGAGGTCCGAGGTGGTAAGGAGGTTTTTATTTATTTTTATTTATTTATTTATTCATCTTTATTTATTTATTTATTTATTTATTTTTTTTTTTTGCGTGGTAGGTCTGTTGACAAGGGAAGTGCTATGCACTCACCTTAATTCTTTATTTATTATTTTTTTTTCTATCTTTTGCCTGGTAGGTTGGAAGAGAAGGGAAGTGCTATGCACTCACCTTTATTTATTTATTATTTTTTTTCTTTTTCGTTTTTTATTTTTTTTATTTTTTATTATTTTTTGCCTGGTAGTCCGTAGACTTGCCAGGGTTAGGTAGGGGAGAGAAGGGAAGCGCTGTGCACTCACCTCCCTTGCTCTCCCGGGGGCCGGTAAGGCGGTGCCTTCCTCCCCTGGGGAGGGGTAGGGAGGTGCTGCGCACTCACCTCCCCTCCTCCCCGTGGGCAGTTCCATCACACATGGTGATGGAGGGATGCTCTTTCAAGGTTTTTGTGAGTTCCGAGAGGGGGGTTCGAACCTACGCGCCCCTCACTTCCCTCACGCCAAACTCCAAGTGCATCACTCTACCCACTGGGCCACGAGGGCCCTTTTTCTTTTTTTTAAAGTTGGTCTATTTCCCCATCTTCCCCATCTTTTTTGTAAACTTGCTCTATTTAACCACCTTATGTTCACGCCAGTATGTATTAAAGAATTATGATGTCAATTATTTTCATAACGTTATTTATTTATTGTATTTTGTATGGGATATGACCGCTGGCATCCCACACACACTGGGTTCCCAAGACTGTCACTACGCCATGAAACCCCAACGGTAAACAAGATATATTTGAACACATCATTTCCCTTCCTGTGTTCATGCAGCACCAAAAGTTCAATAAGAAAAACTGCTGCTCATTCTAATGTGAACGTTCATCCCACAGTGATAATTAGATAACTGTTGACTTGTGGGAGTATGTCGTGGAGTACAAATAGCAGTAGGTAAGATCAGAGAACTTTACAGAGGCAGGAATTCCTTGGTTATGGAGCAGCCTTCTGGAACCCTCCCCTGTGCTGCACCACCACCACCGACAACAACAACAATAACAACAACACACCATTACACCTGTCCATCCTGCAGCACGAGAATGACTCAGCCCAGAGAACCACGGATTGCTTTATTCGTAATTCACGTCCACTCTCAACATAGACATCAATCAAATTATGTCACTGAAAAAAGTTGGTGAAGCACTCACTTCTTCACACAGGCTTTACTACCTATCAGCAGGATGAAAGCTTCCGACTGGGAGGAAGGGCGGCGTCGGGAAGGATTAAGAGAGAGAGAGGGTAGGGGGGACCAGCGGAGGCTGGAAGTGTGTTTATGCTTCATAGGTATAAAAAAGAATACTGCATGAAAAAGAAGAAAGACCTGTGCCCCTCCCACCCCTGCTCCCCGCGTGAGGCGATACGTGCTGAAGTGGTAATGTTGTTGTTGTTATTATTTTTATTATTATTATTGTTATTATTTTATTATTATCATTATTATTATTATTATTATTATTATTATTATTATTATTATTATTATTATCATTAAAATTATTATTATTATTACCGTCATCATCGTCATCAGCACCATCACTGTAGTGTAGCTGGTTTGTGTCCTTTTATTTCCGCGTCGTATCTTGTAAGCTGTAAGTTTTAATAGTTCAGTATTTGTAACGATGGAGACCTTGTTTTTTATTCTTTATGCTCTGCACGGTGTCATTGGCATTTACATCTATATTTTCTAAATAACCAGGAACGACAACAACAAGAGCAACAACAACAACAACAACAAAACAAACAAACAAACAACAAAAAAAACACTTACAATCACATTAGCAGGAACAATAGAGTACAAACATGCAATAAGACCAAACAACAACAACAACAACAACAACAACAACAACAACAAGCAAAAGCAATCATAAAAGAATAACATCCACACCGTGGCATTCCAACACCAGGAAAAGACTATTAAAAAGAAAAAGAAAAAGAAAAAGACAATAAGAATGAAAACAATATAATGACCGGCAGATGCGGGTGAGCACGAGGTCTGGGATATACTGTGTCATGTTAACGCCACTCAAAAAAAGATGACAACTGCGACAGCTAACCCTTCCCCACTACCACGCATATATGCACCACAAACGCCACCACCACCACCAGTACCACCACCACCATCATCACCACAACACCATCACAAAAACGACCATAGCAACAACACGAGACTGACATAGGTTGGCAGCATATGGGGTTGAAAAAAAAAAAAAAAAAATATATATATATATATATATATATATATATATAT